>NC_134486.1:212829675-213199675 GCF_040206685.1 Ascaphus truei
TGCCCCCTGCCCTTTACCCTCCCTCCCCCTGCCCTCCCCTCCCCCTCCCCCTGCCCTTTGCCCCCTGCCCTCCCTCCCCTGCCCTTTCCCCCCCCCCCCGCCCCTCCCTGCCCTTTCCCCCCCCGCCCCTCCCTGCCCTTTGCCCCCCGCCCCTCCCTGCCGTTTCCCCCCCTGCCCCTCCCTGCCATTTTCCCCCCCGCCCCTCCCTGCCGTTTGCCCCCCTGCCCTTTGCCCTCCCCACCCTTCTACGCCCCTTGCCCCCCCCCCCCACCCTTTGATGCCCCTCCCTCCCCGCCGTTCGACGCCCCTCCCCCCGCCCTTTGATGCCCCTCCCCCCCGCCCTTCGACGCCCCTCCCCCACCCCACCCTTCCACTCCATGCTCCCTGCCCTTCCACGCCCGGGCAACGCCGGGTATATCAGCTAGTAACTATATAAAGCGACACACAAAAAGCTAAATAATTCAAAATTCCCCTGGAAAAGACCCTAGCTGCAAAGCATATAACTGAGCTAAGGGCATAAAGAAAGGTATGACATAAATAAAACTATATACAAAATGATGTACATAAGAAAAATAATGACTTAAACCATGGGGGAGGCACAGGGGAGACAAAGATGAAAAAAACTCAAACCCTGAACAGCAATAAATAATATCAATAAGTCAAAATAGATGCATTCAATGCCTGTGGTAACTGCACAAAAGCAAATAGGACACATGGCTATAGAGTCACAAAAAGCCAATGCCCTTTGCACAAATGGAACAACCTAGAGTATAGGTTCCATAGGAGATAATGGCTCCAAATAGCAGAGAAAATGATACTCAGCAGCCATATAATGATAGTGGAGTCAGTCCTGCGGAGTTTAACTCCAGGATGTGTAAAGATAAGTCATGCAGTCCACAGGAGAAGCACCAAAAGTCACGCCATCAAGATCATGAATAGCTGCCTGGAGTGGACACTCTACGCGTTTCGCCCATGGGGGGCTTCTTCCCGGAGTGGTAAAAGAGTAGTGGAGGCTTGCTGAGCTATATAGTGTATTCAATGAGTGTCGGCGATGCCTTTTCCTCTCCGTAACCAATAACGGAAACATCACTGGGGGGCAGCGTCATCTACACAGGTGCCATAAGGTAAGGCATTCAGAGCCGAGGCGTCCTTGGATACTGGAATCCCAGCTGATCACATAGTAACTCTGCTGCACATGCGCATATACTACAGACTGAAGCGTCTGAGTGCAGGTGTGTTGGTGACGTCATCCGGACATTGAGAACAGACAGAGACCGGGTTCATTAGATTCTTATCTGAATCGTGAGATTCAAAGATAAAGGCACAAAAATGTTAGACTACACTTTGAGAGTTCTGCCTAACAAAGTATAAGGCATGTATTGATAGAAGGCAGATACAGACAGAATGATATAATGAACATCTAAAAAATAACCAATTGTTAAAAGAATAAATAGTAAAACAGAAGAGGGAAAATATGATATAAGGACAAGGGCAGAGAGAATAACGTGGGATATGCTCATAATAGCAACAAGAGTATAGGTTGCTAAGTCCCACAGCTACACTGAACAAATTAATCAAAAAATAAATAGATGATATAAGTAACAGAGTAAAGCTATAAAAACATAGCAAAGCCAAGAGAGTCGTTCATTCCCCTGGGTTGCATAGTATTAAGTAGAACAATCCAATGACATTCTTTTTTAAGAAGGGCTTTTTCCAAATCCCCACCTCTTATACCCAGTGACACCTTATCAAGAGCAAAAGCTGAGATACATGTACTATCAGCAGCATGGCATTGTAGAAAATGCCTTGCTACTGAAGTAATTTTTTTTAAGGCATCCAGATCCCGCTGGAAACAATGGTGGATTCGGCGCAACTGCGCATGTCCGGATCAGAAAGACTCCTGAAATTCTTCAAACAGCTTTATTGATGATGCACACAAGGGCTAACACCGCATTCTCCCCCTCTACGCGTTTCACCCTCACAGATAGGGCTTCGTCTTGGAGTGGGGAGAAGCGGAAGCTGCCCAATTAAATACAGAAAAAAGCGCGTGAAAAAAGGCATTATTAAAGTTTAAAACATTAACCCCATCAATGCCTAAGCCTATTAACATATTCCCCATATTACAACATCCATTGATTAGACTATCACAGGATTATTAAGGGAATACACTGTTATAAAGACTTGGAGTGTCCTTGCATTCATTGTCTACATGTATATTATTCTCTCTGGCTCTGGTTAAATCCAGATCCCGCTGAGCTGATCTAATATTCCTAGAATGTTCTAAAATTCTGAACCGAAGTTCGCGGGTCGTCATAACTATATATTTTAATTCGCAGGGACAGGTGAGACAATAAATGACTCCTTTAGATTTAAAATTTAAAGTATAGCCAATATTATAGGTTTTAGTATTGTCACTGTTGGAAAACCTGTCAGTCTGTGTCATAAATTTACAGGCCGAACAATTACTGCATTTCGAAAAGCCTTTTTTCCTAGTGGTAAGGATGTCTCACTGGTATGGGGAGTGTAATGACTGTGTACCAGACGGTCTTGTAAGTTAGGTGAACGTCTACTTGTTAAACTAACCCTGTCACCTAATGTATCCCTAAGTTCCCCATCAGTACATAAAACGGGCCAATGTTTACGGAGAATGGATTTAAGTTCTCCCCATCTGTCATTGTAAGTTCCAATAAAACGAATTTTAGAATCTGTTGTTTTCTTTTTTGGATGTAACAATGTTGTACGTTCATTCATCACACTATGTTGGTACCCTTCATGGATATTTTTTCTACTATATCCTCTAGATATAAACCTCTCTTTCATCTCAGCTGCCCTACGTACAAAACATTCCTCTGTCGAACGATTGCGTTTTAACCTAATAAATTTGCTACGAGGAATGCCCTTGATCTGATGCTGCTGGTAGAAGCTGGAAGCATGTAAAATAGAATTGGTAGAAGTTGACTTCCTAAAAATATCAGTCCCCACATTACCGCTGGCATCAATAGAGATCTTGAGATCCATAAAATCAATAGATGTGTGGCTACATCTGTAGGTAAGTCGAATGTTATGTTCGTTGTGGTTGAGTACATCGACGAAACTCCTAAACTCAATGGCAGAACCTTGCCAGAGGGTAAGAATGTCATTGATGTATCTCAACCACAACAGAACATGCGAGGTCAGATGAATATTATCCTCACAAAACACTACTTCCCTCTCCCACCAGCCCAAAAATAAATTTGCATACGAGGGGGCACAGGTGGCCCCCATCGCTGTGCCTCTTTTCTGCAGATAAAAACGGTTCTTAAAAAACAAAAAGTTATGGTGTAAAATAAAGGACAAAAATTGTAGAAGTAAATCAATGAGATTAGAACTGAATTGAGACATTTTGAGAACGAAAACTGTAGCAAATAAACCGTCTTTGTGGCTTATAGACGTGTACAGAGCTTCCACGTCACATGTGGCAATGATTGTGTTTGTATCCACCATGACACCATCGAGTCTAGATAGGACATCAATGGTGTCACGGAGATACGATGGCAATGCTTCAACCGCTGGACGTAAAAAGGGGTCCAGGAATTTACTAATAGGTTCGCATAAGCTACCGATACCGGCTGTAATTGGCCTTCCTGGTGGATTGGTTAAGCTTTTATGTATCTTAGGTAATAGATAGAATGTAGCAGTCGTCGGATGTTTCGTGACCAGACTGTCTCTATTTTTCGTTGTTATTGTACCCAAAGCACATGCTTCACTGAGAATTGTGTCAAGTTCAATTTTGAACTTGTCAGTGGGATCAGCAGCCAATTCCATATAGCAAGTTCGGTCCCTTAATTGTTTGAAGGCCTCACGTTCATACTGTGACTTAGGCCATACCACAACATTGCCTCCCTTGTCCGCTGGCTTGAATTTGACTGATGTTATTTTTCCAAGTTCCTTAACGGCAAGCCATTCTTGAAAGGTAAGGTTCTTCGCCCCTGGTTGTTCAGATAATTTAAGAATATCATTGGTCACAAGGGAAACAAAGACCTCTATTTGCGGACAGGTTTGAAATGGTGGACAAAATTATGATTTTGGGCGGAATTGTGAGAGGACCATAGCTTCACTCTGGACAGGTTCCGGATCCGATGTAAACTCTGTGGCCATATCACAGATAAGTTGGCGTTCCATTTCATTCAAACCCTCAGTATCTACTGGTTGGATGACATTTTCTTTAGATTTAGAAAAGAACTTCTTGAGCAGCAGCTTACGGCAAAACAGGTGTAGGTCTTTGACCCATTCGAATTTATCCAAGGTAAATGTTCGGGCAAATGATAAACCCTTTTTCAGGACATTGGTTTGGTCTACAGTCGGAATTATATCTGAAAGGTTCACCACAGTCAGTTCTTCTGAGACTGGTACATCCATCATTTGTTCTTCCCTCTGTAACCGTAGCGTTGCTGGTCGCGAAGTCTTCTTGCCTCCCCTCCTCGTCCTCCTTTTTGGATGTTGTTTGGGCCACCTCTGCCTAAAAAAGGTGCTCTCTCTGTAGTGACAGAAAGTTGTTGCACATCCACGTCGGAGGACTCAGCTTCAGATGACGTAAATCCTGGGGAGACATCAACCATATCAGTCCTGGATACATTTAAAGTATATGCATATTAATAAAAATAACCAACAAATAAATAGATAGTGTCCAAAGAAAAAAAGGATAAGTCCAAATGTCTCCACTTGGTGGTGGTCTGGAGGAGGAGAGAGTCCCAATGATACACTGACCACAGGAGCTCCTTGCTGCTTCAAAAGAAAGTGGTGTAGCCACCCACCATAGATCTAGAAAAACGAAACACAAAAAAGCGCAAGCTCCATAGCGCGTAACTGTTTACAAATGAGGGTGAATTTATTAAGAAAAGTGTCCCTAGAAGATACACTTACAAAAAGTTAGAATAAAATATAGATTGGAGAGAATCTGTATGGGGCGTCATCTACAGGAGTGGGGGAGAGGGATTTCGTCCGTGATACTGAGCACCTGGTTTGACTGCTTCTGACTCCTGCCACGAGTCCTGCAGCAATTCAGCGTCTCTGATGTTAAAGGAGCTTCTTTTGAAGGTGCAATAGTGGAAGCACAAGCAGAATAGCTGGAAAAGTGCCGAAGAACACAGGACCTCCTCCCACACGACCGTCTGAGATGACGTCACCCCGTCTCTACGCGTTCGTCACGTTGCGTGACTTCCTCAGGATGTGAATAGTTGATGTTCAGTAGCCAGTTTTATAGGGCATAGTCCATGTAAACACGGCAAAAAAGCTCAAGGAAGAATGGAATCAGCAGTGCTGATTCAACACAAATCGTAACAGCTAGTAATTTGATATTGTTAAAACAATTAAATAATAATAACTAGAAAATACTCAATTAGCTTAAGGTGCAACTTGTGTTACAGTATACATAAATAACAATATATAGTGGATACAGAAGACAAAATGCATTGGTAATAATTAAATGAATGAACTAGCAATAACAGTGAGTGTGTGTGTAATACCCACGAAGATAACATTAACTAATCTAATCTGTGAATAAATATAAAGGGTGGAGAAAATATTAATGAATGTGCTATATGATGAATGTGCTAAATAAATTGCTAATTTTTAGAAAATATTGGAAAAATAAAAAAATAATTTTTTTATAATGATATAAAAAATTAGAATTTTTAAAAAAAAAACATCATTTGATATGGATGAGGCTTTTCTTAAAAATTGGAATGATACTTTGGAACAATGTTCCATATCTTTAATGAAGATTTTAGTGGACTATAGGGATGACAAACTTAAGACTTTAGAGACTATTATTGATACTACACAGGAGGAACTCCGTATTTTCTCGGAAGATCCTGAGTTTGTCAAATTGGAGGTTACATGTAGTACACGAGTAGAAACATTCGTTAGTGAGTTGATGGAGAGGAAGACTAATAAACTAACTAGAGATAATGAGGATTATGAGAGTGGTAAAGTGTTAAACTGGAAACGTACTAACGATTCCAGGCAAAACCGGTACAACAAGAAACCCTCTAGAAAACATTCATATAGGAAATTCTCTAGAGTGGATTCCACGGGTGAGGTCTTTGAGGGACCTAAACCAACCATTGATGCATCAATAGAGAATTTAGATAAATTCCACACAAATAATAAGTTTGATAAACTTGCTGAAACTAATCCTCTTACGAGCCCCAATAACATACAGTAATAGAGGTCAATTCATCAGGGTGTAGGGGTAATCTGGGGGCAAGATCAAAAACTATTGATGCACCAAAGAAATATGACCTCTTTTTTAGAGAAGGGTCGAGGAGGCCCCCCTGCAAGGATGGAGAAACCCTTTCCATTATGGGACAATCATCAGTCGACATCAAATGCATCCAAGGGACAAAAAAGAGGACAAGAGGAACAGGGAGGGAGATACAGCAAAAAAAGAGCAGATCAAGAATAGAGATCCCAGATCCCAGATCCCAGTGACATTTTCAAACTTTCCTCACATATTCTGACAGTTCACCAAACGACACTATTGAACAAGGGCTTACATTTTGCCCCAAGTTCAAAACCAAGAGCTTTTGATCTCTTTGTCGATCTGAATAGTTTTGTACGTAAACTGACACTTGAATGTCATTTTTCTATCAGATCGACAAAGGACAGTGAAGACACGCTCTGTGAACTTAATGAGGAGGATTTGGAATGCCTGGGGGATCTGGTGGACCTTTCGGGGGAATCTACTTCGCAAACAGACTTACCATGTCCCTCGTCACAAGTGGATCAGATTAGTGAGGACTGGTTGATGCATGTTGAAGATTCTCTCCCACTAAAAGTTATACAGACCTCATTTAAACCTAAATCTCTATTCTACCCCTACCAATCCAGGGGTAGCTATATAGATACATTTTATACACAGGTTCTGAAGGACTTTGAGAGACTGTGCACGGAATCTCCCTACGTTAGGGGAAATCTGTCTTTGGGTGAATCTGAGGCCCTTAAAGAACTTAAAGATTTAACACATAATATTACCATCTGACAAGCCAATAAGAGGGGAAGCATTGTGTTACAAGATCGTCAGGTGTATATGGCTGAGGCAATGAGGTTGCTGTCAGATAACCACTCTTATAAATTGTTAAATGACGATCCTACTGTGGGTTATCAATTGGAGCTATATTCCTTGTTACAACAAGCATTGGAAAATAAGCTCATTAACAAGAATGAGTTTCGCTTCCTGTACATTGCCAATCCACGTATACCTATTTTCTACCACCTCCCAAAGGTGCACAAGAGCCTCGAGAACCCACCAGGTAGGCCCATTATTTCGGGGGTGGACTCTATGACGTCGAGCATGTCCAGATATGTGGACCACTTTTTGCAACCGTATGTGGTCCAATTACCATCGCATGTTAGGGATACGCTCCACGTCATAGACTCCCTTTCCCTGATTTCATGGAAGTCATCATATCAATGGTCCACCTGTGATGTCCAATCATTATACACTTGTATTCAACATGACAAGGGTCTCGAGGCGGTTGGGCATTTTTTGGGGGGTGGTGGAAATTTAAACGACACATAGTGCAAATTTATTCTCTCCCTTATCGGATTTATTTTGGAACATAATTACTTTTTGTTCGATGAGTGCTTTCGTCTCCAGACATGTGGTACGGCCATGGGCACTACGCAAACCTCTTTATGGGGTATTGGGAGACCAAGTACATCTGGTCAAATGCGCGGCTGGGGGCCGGCCTGGTGTTCTATGGCCGCTATATTGACAACATCCTTATCATATGGGATGGAGACGTTGGCACTCTCGAGCAACTCCTTGTCGAATTTAATGACAATGATTTTGGCCTCAGATTCACCCATCAGATTAGCCCCTCATGTATGGTTTTTCTAGATCTTGAGCTGTCGGTGGATGAGGAATGTAACATCAATACGCGAGTGCATTTCAAAGATGTGGCGGCGAATAGTTATTTACATGCAACCAGTAACCATCATTCGAAATGGTTGCAAAACATTCCCCTGAGCCAGTTTAATAGGCTCAGGAGAAATTGTTCATCCGACCACACATTTGAGATGCAGTCGTGTCATCTTATTGACAGCTTTAAGAAAAAAGGTTATAATCACAATTTAATACAGGAGTCCTTTAATAAAGTTAGAGGTACTAAACGTCAGGATCTGCGTATGACATCTAAACTTAAGGATACAGTACAGACATCTCAGACTCAAAATAAGAATTCTTTTGAAGGTAGTGTCTAAATTTATTACAAAATTTACTGGTTACTCAAATAAAATTAAAAATATTGTCAACAGACATTGGAAGGTTTTGCTTTCAGATTCTCATCTAAAAGATCTGCTCTCTCCTTCGGCACCCATTATTTTCCGTAAAGCTATGAGTATAAAAAATCTACAAGCCCCAAGTAAGCTTAGTAATACTGTTCAAACTTTGGGTAGTTACCAGCCGGAAAATGGGAATAGGAAATGTGGAAGATCTAGGTGTATCACATGCAGACACCTTCAATTGTCTGACACTTTTTCTTCACATAGTAATAACTCTGTACATAAATTGAAGAGTTCTGTTAACTGTTTATCTACCTACGTTGTATACCTTCTCTCCTGTTCATGTAACATCCAATATGTAGGTCGCACCAAAAGAGCACTGTGTGTCAGATTCCTTGAGCACAGGCGTGCTATTATCAAGGGGGTTCTGGCACACAGTGTTCCTAGGCACTTCTCTCAGATTCACTCTAAAAACCCAAATGAACTTAAAATCATGGGTATTGAGACTATACCTGATACGAAACTAGGTGGTGATAGATTCAAAGCTCTCTGTGTCAGGGAATCCTTTTGGATATATTCCCTCAACACGCTTTCACCTAAAGGTTTGAACGAGTGTATAGACACTAGTACATTGGTCTGAGTCTGCTCTTCTTTTGCTGCTTGTGTTCTCCCTGTTCTGGTTAATATCCCCCTGTTTATGGGGGGTACTAGTATTGTCTCTGTTAAAACAGAGTATGGATTTTCTCCCCACACGTGGGAACTGGTTTTCTCCCTCTCAATTTGCTAATTTCACTAATAACACTATTACGCCTATTTAGTCTACTAAATTCAATTTATGATACTTGTTCCTATTTTAGATCTATACAGTACACCAATTTTTCTTTTAAGGGATTTTTTAAAAAATTCAATTTTTTTATATCATTATAAAAAAATTATTTTTTTATTTTTCCAATATTTTCTAAAAATTAGCAATTTATTTAGCACATTCATCATATAGCACATTCATTAATTTTTTCTCCACCCTTTATATTTATTCACAGATTAGATTAGTTAATGTTATCTTCATGGGTATTACACACACACTCACTGTTATTGCTAGTTCATTAATTTAATTATTACCAATGCATTTTGTCTTTTGTATCCACTATATATTGCTATTTATGTATAGCACAAGTTGCACCTTAAGCTAATTGAGTATTTTCTAGTTATTATTATTTAATTGTTTTAACAATATCAAATTACTAGCTGTTACGATTTGTGTTGAATCAGCACTGCTGATTCCAGTCTTCCTTGAGCTTTTTTGCCGTGTTTACATGTACTCTGCCCTATAAAACTGGCTACAGAACATCAACTATTCACATCCTGAGGAAGTCACGCAACGTGACGAAACGCGTAGAGACGGGGTGACGTCATCTCAGACGGTCGTGTGGGAGGAGGTCCTGTGTTCTTCGGCACTTTTCCAGCTATTCTGCTTGTGCTTCCACTATTGCACCTTCAAAAGAAGCTCCTTTAACATCAGAGACGCTGAATTGCTGCAGGACTCGTGGCAGGAGTCAGAAGCAGCCAAACCAGGTTCTCAGTATCACGGACGAAATCCCTCTCCCCCACTCCTGTAGATGACACCCCATACAGATTCTCTCCAATGTATATTTTATTATAACTTTTTGTAAGTGTATCTCCTAGGGACACTTTTCTTAATAAATTCACCCTCATTTGTACACAGTTACGCGCTATGGAGCTTGCGCTTTTTGTGTTTTGTTTTTCTAGATCTATGGTGGGTGGCTACAACACTTTCTTTTGAAGCAGCAAGGAGCTCCTGTGGTCAGTGTATCATTGGGACTCTCTCCTCCTCCAGACCACCACCAAGTGGAGACATTTGGACTTATCCTTTTTTTCTTTGGACACTATCTATTTATTTGTTGGTTATTTTTATTTTTATTAATTTGCATATACTTTAACTGTTTATATTAATTATTCACAGTTATTTACTATACTTAGTAGTGCTACTTTTTTGTGTGTTATATATATATATATATATATATATATCTTATAAGTAGTTGGGGTGTCCCCTGATTTTTTTTTAGCTAGTTCTACAAAGTAAATGCCAAGATTATGGGCAGAGAGCCAAGGACTCACATGAAGAAATATGTAATAATAATAGCATGTTCTTGTACTGTATAGCGCTTCTAGTTTTACATAGCGCTTTAAAGAGACATTTTGCAGGCACAGGTCCTTGGCCCATAGAGCTTTCAATCTATGTTTTTGGTACCTCAGGCACAGGGAGATAAAGTGACTTGCTCAAGGTCACAAGGAGTCGACACTGGGAATTGAAGCAGGCTTCCCTGCTTCAAACTCTCAATGCCAGTCAGTGTCTTTACTCACTGACTGTTTTGGGCTATTCCCCCAAGTGCACCGTCTTAACATCAAAGGGAGAAACGTTAACATTTCCTTAACATTATTTCTTTCTCACAGTCCCTTTGTATGACCACATACCAAATTGTAACTAGAATATCTTCCGGTAAGATGAAATTCTGTATGTAAAGATGGACTTTCGTGTATCAATATACATTGATACAGATACTTCTCTATGATTTTATAAGCTGTAAAATTTAAATTATTTTTGTATTTCAACAGTTAAAAGTTAAAATGAGAAAACTTACCATGGAAAGTAGTAGAGTCATTTTATCAAAGCAACCAGCTGTTTTCTACTCCCAGCTGAGAGTGGCTAATTACACCACAAATATGTACTGTCTTGGAGGTATCATGAGAAAAACTGAGCAAGATTTCACAAGTTTCCACAGAAAGCAATATGGTTTAATTTATTGACTTAACTTGTATGTACTTTAATATTAATGGCAAAGTATTCAGTTCAAAGACACTAGAAGAAACAATACAGGGCACAGATACCGTAGCACACAGTACAGTTCTTACAGTATGGAATATGAATGTCTAATTGCAGTAGATAATTAGTACTGGCTCGAAGTACAAACAACAAAGCGCTCAAATGAGTGGGGGGAGTGAGAAATAAAAGTCTCTATATTTATCTTGTTACTCAGTCATAAGAAAGGTGCCCCATATCAACCATATGTTACTTAAATATGTTATCACAACTACACTTGCATCATGTCTCCAAGAAATTTAATTAGTTTCATAACTTTGTTTTAACTTTGACAAAGATGTCTGCACGTCTAATTAAAAAAAAAAAAAAAAAAAATATATATATATATATATATATATATATATATATATATATATATATATATATATATATGAAACACAAAAATAACCTGCACAGACCTAAAATGAAGTGTGCTAAAACCAGTTGGGTAAAGTGTGAGTAATAGACACTACTGGCGGTGCTGCGGATAGAAAATATATGAATACTGACACAAGGAAAGAATCCCCAAAATAGCACTCTAACATACACGAAATGTATCAAAAAATGTATTCATCACATACAAATATAAATGGTTAAAAAGGAGCAGTGGTGACCTGCAAAGCTGTAATAAACTGAACCTAAGGTATGGGGAACAATACTACACTGCATGAACAGAGCCTGTGTATATAAAGGTGTAGAGGCAATATATATATATATACACACTGTTTTATATATATATATATATATATCTGTATCTGTATATCTATATATATATATATATATATAGAGAGAGAGAGAGATATATAGATATATATATATATATGGATAACACAACAAAAGAAAAGATTGGCGCCAACCTGAACCACTATATATATACCCTCTAAAAGATATAAGTATAACCTATACTATGCACAGTGGAACAAATACAAAATGAAAATATACAAAATACAAAATTAATACATTAGAACAATATAAAACATACAAAATTAAGCAACAAAAAAGAAAAAAAAAGGAAAATGTCCAGAAAAATATATATATTAAAAAGTATACAAATCCTAAAAAATACTCCAAATGCTATCCAAAAGAGTCTCTGCAGCCCGAATGAAGGGAACACCACTTCCTTGAAGATATCTATAAAAACACAAAAAAAACAGGCGCACTCATAGCGTAAAAAAGTATAACAATAAAGTTTATGGAATGAAGGATTTAAACATACACACTCACAAACATAGCTGAATATAAAGCATTTTTGAGTAAAAACTCAGCCCGTCAGAAGCAGGAACCTGGTATGCAGGATTTCATTGTATAATCCCTGGTAAGTCCTAATGCAGTAGCCCCTCTGTGTCCTTGCAGGGACCGAGATGCACGAGGGACGCTGCCTTTCCCTTGCTCCGGCGTCACACAGTGAGTTCTCTGATCCAAATCTCGCGAGAACTCCTGCATAGCGGGTTCCTGCTTCTGACGGGCTGAGTTTTTACTCAAAAATGCTTTATATTCAGCTATGTTTGTGAGTGTGTATTTTTAAATCCTTCATTCCATAAACTTTATTGTTATACTTTTTTACGCTATGAGTGCGCCTGTTTTTTTTGTGTTTTTATATATATATATATATATATATATATATATATATAAAACAATCTTTGAATAGTTTAAAAATATATAATTTATATATATAAAACAATCTTTGAATAGTTAAAAAAAATGACAGGGTAATTTACCAAAATTCTGCATGGTACAGTATATATTAAATAGATGTTTGCCTTCTCGGCTTTAAAAATCATGGGGCCCACTAAGGATAGAGGCTAGCAGTAGAATGAGAGAATTATCTGTGCATAAAATGCTTACTGGACAATTAAATGTTTGCAACCATAAGGGACTTATCCCTGTTTGAATAAAGCTGCCTTAGAGCTTTCAATCCAGCATGGAGCTTGTTAATTGCAGCCACTCAATTAGCCAGTCTCCACCTGGACTAATCAGAGCTCTGTGAAAAAAGCCTCATGTGAGACACAGGAAGGAGATTTTCCCCAGCACATAACAGTGCTGACATGAGGAGAGGGTCTTGAATATACAGGAGGACTGTGTATTGACAGCAAGACACAAGGGGACCAGACCTCTTTACCTGGATGCAGAGGACCCAGTAACCTGCCAGAGGTCAGACCCTCAAGCGCAACAAGATACCTGGACACCACTGACCTGAAGGGCCACCTGCTTTAAGGTACCGTTGAGACTTTGGGGTGGTAGGCTGGAAAGGGGCTTATCCTCCCAGTCCTGTAAGAGAGGGACTGGGGGAAGTAAGTTAGCTCTTACAAAGGGATAGGTGTTTGTTGTTTTTGTATATTTTTGTTTGCTGTGCAATTTAAAGGGACAGGCTCAATAAAGCCATATGTTAATTTCACCCTAAACGGTCTCCATTAGCATACCTCTGCACACATCTCACATATGGTGTCAGATATGGGATGAGAGGTGGTTCTTGAATTGCAAAGGTGCCCTGGAGACGACCTATGAATTTTGTTGTGCTTTTGCCTGCATACAGTTCCTGCAACAGCCTTAGTAACAAAACAAAGTTTAATGTGCATAAGTGACCAGAATTAAAGGGCTATACACCCAGGCTGGAAAACCACACTGCACCGGAGAAAGCCACAATGCCACTGTTTGACTGGGAGAACTACGACAGACTCACACAAGGGACAGATGCTTTGACCAGAGTCTAACCCACCACATGTGTGGGGAAAAAAACCTGAGAATTTAAAATGGCCGCCCATCTGAAGTCAAATACAGACCCTGCAAGAATGGGGAAGAAAATGTGTTCCTGATGTAAAGAGCCTAGCCACACAGAGCAGTGTCCTTTCAGGCCTTATTCCGATGATGCCTATGTTCCAGAAAAAGGGCAAGAGCCAGAGGAATATTTATTTTCAACGATCCAAGGAACTGCAGCAGTAAGCAATGCGCTGTGGTCACAAGGAAGGTACATAAGTTTTTTTTAGCAAGTGCACATCCAGTATCACTGAAGAGAAAGAATGTGTGCACAGCACTGCTCAGGTTTCAGGACCTACAAAGTAAAAGAAAATAATAAAATAAAATATCTACAGAGATGCATGTGAGAGGTACGTACTCTGCAAGCTAAGTCTGCTCATCTGTAGGACTACTAGCAGGGGTTCTAGTGAATACAGTGAAAACAGCTGCAATAGTACCTCCCGAGGTCAGGAAAAAAAGATACCACCAAAATGGAGGACAAGATGTGGTGTTTCTGTAATGAATCCTACCCCACAGAAGAATGGTCCTTCCGGTCCTATGAGGATATGGAAAATGATGAAGATATCTCTTATGGGGAACCCAAACCGAGTCACACCCACAAAACACCTCATGAATGGTGGAGGTGCCTGAACTCGGTACGCACCGAAAAGTCCGCTCTCTGTGATGACGAATGTGATCGGCAGGAGCAAGCACGGAAGCAGCAGATCACTGAATATTTATGCCACCTAACTCAACTGCAAGGAAAGCAGGGCAGAGACAGTGAAATGGCTGAAGTTTCAAATAAAGGAGAAGACCCCAGTATCCTGATGGGATGGAGGTTCCAAAACAACGAGGCGGAAAAAGAAAAGCAGTTCTTCACTTACCGTGGAAGGAATAGACACGTCCGCAGATCCCGCTGAGAAAAAGGGGGTCCAAGATGCCCTGCAGCCTAGAGAAAATGGAGGATTCGTCCCACGGATGACAGAACATCCAGAGGGCCCAAGACAGAAGTCGTGTACCCCACAGAAGTGTCTGTCCGGTGCTAACAGTGAGAAACCCTGAACAAACGATACCAAGCAAGTGGAGCCGGAACCAATAAGTGACGATCCCTTGACCAGCCCTGAAGATACACTGCAAGCTGCCAGTCATGTCTGTGAACAATTGAAGCTGTAGAGAGAACATAATGCTGAGCCACAGAAGACTGTGCTCACAATTTACTCTTTGGCCAGGACTGAATTGGAGGATCGAAAGACTGATCTAGATACTGCAACCACTACTACTATTACTGCCATGGAAGAAAAGCAAAGCAAGGCAGACAAACTTAGATAAAGGAATTTTTAACTTATCTACAGTGATTCTTACAGAAGATCAAAAAACTGTATTGAATAAGGGTTTGAATTTTTCCAGGTCAAGTGGCCCTAATGGCTTTCAACTCTACACGGACCTCCACAAATTTGTGAGGAATTTGACCCTTAAAAGACATTTTGTTAAGAATGCAAGCGAAGCTCCACCGTTAATGAACGATGAAAAGTGTATAATAGAGACTATAGATCCGACTATAGATTTGACGATAGATCCGATTATGGATCATTTAGAGTGCAGGCATACCCCATTCAAAAGGAGGTCTAAATTTTACCCTGCCCAATCCAAGGGGCACCACATCGATACGTTTTTTAATATGGTTAATAACGATTTTATTAAATTGATGAAAACACACAAACCGGGTGATATTAAACATAATATAAGTATCCAGGAAAATCTAGCTCTCAAGTGTCTAAAAGATAATCAAGATCTTATTATCAAACAGGCGGATAAGGGAGGCGGTGTTGTCCTCCAGAATCGTAAGGAGTACGAGCTGGAGGCTCACCGCCTCCTCTATGACGCCTCTTTTTATAGGTTACTTAAAAAAGATCCAACCTGTGAGTTCACCATTCTTCTGAAAGAACTATTAAGTGAAGCAATGACTAAAACTGTGATTACACAGGCCGAGTTTGATTTCCTTTTTACTGCATCCCCCAGAATCCCAATTTTTTATCATTTGCCTAAGATCCACAAATCCATGACTAATCCACCTGGCCGTCCCATAATTTCGGGAATAGATTCCCTTACTGCGAACCTTTCGCAGTATGTAGATTTTTTTCTACAGGTTTATGTGGGCCTTTTGCCCTCGTACTTAAAAGATACATCTTCTGTCATACAAACCTTCCAGGACTTTGAGTGGAAGAGCACTTATAAATGGATTTCCTGCGATGTGCAGGTGCTCTACACTCATATTCCCCATGACAAGGGACTTAAAGCAGTTAAATCCATCCTGGAAGCAGAAACTACCCTACATCACCTTAACACTGAATTCATTTTGAAATCCATCGAATTCATCCTGACCCATAATTATTTCATGTTTCTGAAGGTGTTCTTCTTGCAGGTTTGCGGAACTGCAATGGGCACAAGGTTTGCCCCCAGTTTCGCAAACCTGTATATGGGTCAGTGGGAGTGGCAGAGCATTTGGAATAACAACCCCTTCAGACACCATATCATCATTTGGCGTCGCTACATCGACAACATCCTTTGTGCCTGGGAGGGGGATGATGTGTCCATTTGCTCTTTCCTCACCTACTTGAACACCAACGATATGAATTTGGTGTTCATACATGTGTCAGACTCCACAAGTATCAACTTTCTGGATCTAAAACTGACTGCATTGGACAATGGGAATGTATCCACTAAGGTTTTCTTTAAAGAAATTGATGCTAACAACTTGCTAATGGCAACTAGCAATCACAAAAAATCGTGGATCACGAACATTCCCAGAGGACAATTCATCAGAATTAAACGTAATTGTAGTGGGGAGAAAGACTTCGAGGAGCAATCCAAATTACTATTTAACAAATTCCTTGAAAGAGGGTATTCTAGTGTGAGCGTATGTAGGGATCTTGATATAGTACGTGGTATGGACAGACAAACAATGCTGGTTCCTAAAATTAAGGTACAAAGAAGTGATCTGAGCAATTTGATAGAAGTACCTTTTATAACAACGTATAACTCAGTTAATAAGAATATTGAGAAAATAATTCAGAGACATTGGGTCATTCTATGTAATGACCCAGTTCTGGGTGATCGTCTTCCTATTGCCCCAAAATTTATATATAGGAAGGCCAAAAACCTTAAAAACTCATTGGCACCCAGCGATGTGGGTAATAACCATACTAGACCTGCCCCTGTGACATGGATTAGAGAGAGACCAGTTGGTAACTTCCAGTGTAGTAACTGCTCCATTTGTAAGCACTTACACTCTGAGAGGAAAACATTTAAATCGTTCATTACCGGTGAGAGCTTTGCCATTGATTCCTTTATAAATTGCAACTCAACTCATGTTGTTTATTTGGTTAATTGCGAGTGCGGCCTTCAATACATCGGTCGCACAAAAAGATGCTTAAAGATCCGTATACAGGAACATATCAGAAATATTAAAATCGAGTACGAAAAACATAGCCTTTCCCGTCATTATGCATTATGTCATAATAAAGATCCCTCGAACCTTATGTTTAAAGGTATTAAAGTGGTCTCTAAGGAGAGAAGGAGAGGTGATAGAATTAAAAGCCTCTCCTACCAAGAAACCTTTTGGATTTACAAAATGGGTTTGCTGGCCCCTAAAGGGTTAAACGAGGATATAGACATCTGGTCCTTATACTGATCTTTAAGCATCTGATTATATCTTTGTTCATTATTGAATATACTCCTGTATGTTTCTATTTGTGGCTTTTCTATTTCAGAAACTCAGTCACTCAATGTATTCACTCAATACTGTTTTATTGCATTGTATTGTATGTTTCTAATTGTGGCTTTCTATTTCAGAAACTCAGTCACTTAATGTATTCACTCAATACTGTTTTATTTCATTGTATTTTATATTGTATAAAGGTTCTGTTTCTTTTTTTTTTTTTTTTAACAAACAATTCTATTGGTTTTCATGGAGGGTTACAGGCAACAATCCAATAAATTTACACGTGGTGTGTTTACAACCGTTTGTACATACATTAAATTAACACTTTATATGCATGTATCTTTAATGAGCTTTGAGCTGCACCTCTATGGATTGGTGCAGCAATATGACACCTTTTTTCTGATTGGGTGCTTGATGTATAAAAGTGTACACTTCCCCAGTTGCATTTAGTCCCTGAAGAAGTAACTGTGTGTTACGAAACGCGTTGGAGTGTGTTTCAGCTCATTACTTAACTATATTTTATAGTTTAATATCTTTTATCTTTCCCTCCCTGTCCCTTACATCAGTCATCTCTGCCTAATCCACTCTGTGCCTCCCCGGTTGCCATACGGCGCTTTGCGCTAACACTGTGGACATTATAGACATTGCATTGAGCTCTGCACTGTAAGAACAACCAGTGACGTCATCAGCGGGCGTCCCGTGAGGCGCAGCGGCATGCTACCGGCGTGTAGCAGTGGAAGGCAACAGCAGAGCAGACTGTACGTGTTATTGGGACGTGTGTGTATATCCACACTGCGGATTCAACATCTCAGCATCCAGGAACAGAGAGAGTGCCCTCCACGGATCCAGAGGGCCCCCCTCTACCTGGTCAGATGATCGTGGGTCTCCGGTTCCTCTTCTGAAAGTGGATGAAGTCTGACGAGTCCAGCTGTTCCCCTGTGTGGTAACCCCACTTATCAAATGCTTGATTTTATACATATTGATGTACGCAGAACTTATTATCTTCTAGTAAAATTAACTTTATAAACTGTATTTCACTATGTGCGTTGTGCGCCTTGTCTTTTCTCTGTTTCTCTAGCCCCAGGGGTGTTGAGCCACCCCCCAAGAAAGGCTGCAGACGCACTGTTTGTGAATTTACACCTACAAGGTCATCACTATTGTTTAATACACTCTTTATTCACAATTCTGTATCTTATTACATTATCACGTTATTAGCTGTGCACCATCACTCTTTTTTGTACCTGAAACTGATTGGCAACCTGAAATAGAAATATAAGGAGGCTCTGAAAGAGGCTCACACTCTCAGCACAGAGGTGGAACACTCATGCCAGAAGGGCCACAGTCTAAACACAGAGCTGTGTATGTTGAAGGAAGCCTATGAGAATGCCCTGAGTGATTTAGAGACTGTAAAGAAAGAGAATGCAAGTCTGGGAAAGGAACATTCAGATTTGTCTGACCAGGCCACTGAAGGAAATGGGAAGCTTCACCAAGCAGGAAAATTGAAGAAACAATTGGGCCCAGGAAAAGTTAGAAGTACAGGCAGCACTGCAGAATGCAGAGAGAAGGCTGGAAAAGGAATGTCTCTCCCTGCAGCAGCGTACACATGCGAAGCCAGCTGCAAGAGCTGTGTGTGCATCTACAGGAGGCCAAGGAGAAGCAGTGGGTCCTGCAGGAAGAAAGTATTCAGGATGCTAACAAAGTAAAAGTGCAGCAGGAGGAGCTGAAGATCACGTTAAACATCACAAGAGCATCGCTGGAGGCAGAGCTTTGAGGCCAGGTGACTCTGTATGAGAGGGAGCACGAGAAGATCCAGAAACTAGAGCAAGAGATGGAGAAGAAGAGAGGCTGCTCCATCCCCAAAGGTCTGTACGCCCAATAGAAAGAGGCATGGAAATTGCAAGCAGCGGCGACCCTGGCGATTAATTCTACAGAGCAGAGATGCAAATTTAGAACAAGCACAGGGAAGAGGTGAAGGCCCTGAGAGGAGAACAGGATCAAGCTGAATCCCTCAAGAATAACATGGAACAGGGTCTGACGCTGTTAAAGGCCAACGATAAAGAGATTACAAAATTAAAAGAGACACTTGGGTCACTGCAGGAGTCCATGACAAAGATGGCGGGAGAATTGCAAGATGCATGCAAGAAACAGAGGTATCTCGTTGATGAACTAAACCTGCGTTTATCCAAGGAAGGATGGCGAGAGAAAGCTATTTGCGCAAACGCTCTGTGACTGTCGCCATATAGTCCACCTACAGAGGGAGGAAAGCTCGTCTGCTTTTTTGCCAGAGTAAACAAGCTCAGGTTATTCAGTCGTTTTGGAGAATGTGGCAACAACAAATGAAGTATCAATACTTGAAGGAATGCATGATTCTACTAAAGTCAAATGTTAGGAATTACCAGCAACAAAGAAGCTACCTGGACGTGGGACAAGCTGCTAGACTGGTTAAGTCCGGATATCAATCCTACCTCCTAACCAAGCAAGCTGTGCGTTGCTTTAAGCACACCCGCAATGCCATCTCTGTACTACAATCGGCTTTCCACATAATTCAGAAAAGAAGAACTGAATTACAACTGAGAAGCGCAATACCAATACAGTCATGCTTCTGTGGCTCCATGGCCAAAGCCAGATTCCTCACAATGAAAATAGCCGTTAGAAAGATTCAGTCTTTGGCTAGATTGAGGCAGTATTGTTTCGGTGCTCACACCTATACAGGTACAACACTAGGTAAGTACCAAACTGAGATGCCATGTGAGTCAATCGGTATGGATTGAAACTCCACCCATGCTTGAACCACCCGTGATTATGGCTACAGAACCCAATGCAGGTGATCCCCCTAAACCCAGGGAAGAAAGGATCACCCGACATAGGGGAAAACTCACGACCAAACGGTTCCAAGAAAGACTGTGCTTGGGAAAAGTCCTCCTCGAGCGACTGAAGAGTGCTGAGATCAAGCACCTTCTTGAGGAGACATTATTGACCTGGAGAAAGGGCTCCAATCCCAGCGGGACTGAGGGTTCTCATACTCCATCCACTCTAATTCGAGCCGTAGAGATATCTCGAGTGAGAGTGGAAGGATGGGCTTTAGCCGTGGCAAGCCCGAGCTTCCCATAAACAGGGGAGGTATGTAACAGGGACTTATCCTGTTTGGATAAAGCAGCCTCTGAGCTATGAATCCAGCCTAGAGCTGGTTAATTGCAGCCACTCAATTAGCCAGTCTCCACAGGACTAATCAGAGCTCTATGAAAAAGCATCATGTGAGACACAGGAAGGAGATTTTCCTCAGCACACAACAGTGCTGACATGAGGAGAGGGTCTTGAATACACCAGAGGACTGTATTGACAGCAAGACACAAGGGGACCAGACCTCTTTTCCTTGATGCAGAGGACCCAGGAACCTGCCAGAGGCTGGACCCTCAAGCACACCAAGACACCTGGACACCACTACTGACCTGAAGGGCTACCTGCTTTAAGGTACCGCTGAGACTTTGGGGTGGTAGGCTGGAAGGGGGCTTATCCTCCTAGTCTTGTAAGAGAGGGACTGGGGGATGTAAGTTAGTCCTTACAAAGGTATAAGTGGTTGTTATTTTTGTATATTTGTGTTTGCTGTGCAGTTTAAAGGGACAGGCTCAATAAAGCCATATGTTAATTTCACTCTAAACGGTCTCCATTTCCATACCTCTGCACACATCTCTTACAAGCTTAAAAGATGCACAAATATAATGATTAGAAGTTGCTGTGCAATGAGAAAATAGTAGCATCCTGTTTATTTATTTTTTCTCTGTTTAAAAAAAAAAATACTAAGGCATTCAGATTTCACTCTTCCCTACGGTATGTCCATCAACATATTTTAAGACTGGAACCTAAACAGAGCTTCTTATCATATTAAAACCCACATGCTGGTCCATCATTGGTACCAGTTTAAAGGGTAGATGTAGAAATCCGCCTTATTTTCCCTCTTCCATACACACCATCTTCAGTTTGTCATCCTTTTGTTTAACATTTTTCCTAAATTGCCTTGTTGTTCATTGAAAATTGTAGCACAGTCTGCTTGACATAAGATAGGCAATCCAGCAACCCTCAGGATTCACAAGGTTGTGAATCATGTTTATGCATGGGGGAAAACATGATATGTAATATCATTTGAAGAACGATTAGTCATCTTCATATTACTTTATTATAAGATGTTGACTTTCAATTCACTGTAAAAAATACAGGACACCATTTTGTCCTGGCACGAAGTACAGCACAATCTATTGCACAATAAAATAGATTCTTCACTTCAGTGCTGCAAAATGATTGTGCTCAGGAGACCAGAAAAGCAAAAATATAAAAAGTACCTTTTATTTAAATGATCTAAAATGTTGGAAAAATTACTCTCATATGCATTTCACCCCCAGTGGTGCTCTTTGACAAGAAGCACTTATTGATCTGGAATCTATAAAATACATCTGTACACACAAGTGTTACAGAATACAGATCCATTATTATTTATTTATTTATTTATTTATAAAATATTTTACCAGGAAGTAATACATTGAGAGTTTCCTCTCATTTTCAAGTATGTCCTGGGCACAGAGTAAAACAAATAATACATGGTTACAAGTACAGTTACATAAATGAACAAGGTATACATTATATACAGAGACATTGCGTGCACAGTTAAAGAAAATATATATTATGAGCGTATGAAACAGTTACAGACCAGATTAAAGTGTGAGACAGCCTTAGATTTGAAAGAACTTAAGCTGGTGGTGGATATGAGAGTCTCTGGTAGGTTGTTCCAGTTTTGGGGTGCATGGAAGGAGAAGGAGGAACGTCCGGATACTTTGTTGAGCCTTGGGACCATGAATAGTCTTTTGGAGTCTGATCTCAGATGATAGGTGCTGTATGTGGTAGGGGTGAGGAGCTTGTTCAGGTAGCTGGGTAGCTTGCCCAGAAAGTATTTGAGGGTGAGACAGGAAAGGTGAACTTT
The DNA here is from genome assembly GCF_040206685.1 of Ascaphus truei. Taxonomy (NCBI): domain Eukaryota; kingdom Metazoa; phylum Chordata; class Amphibia; order Anura; family Ascaphidae; genus Ascaphus; species Ascaphus truei. Next base: position 212,852,245 of record NC_134486.1, read on the forward strand.
GCGCCTAGACTCTAGTGATGACCAATCTAGTTCTTTGAGCATTTCACAGTGATGTGTGTTATAGTTGCATTGGAGAACAAAACGACAAATTGAATTGTAGAGGGTGTCAAGTTTGCTAAGGTGGGTTTGAGGAGCCGAGCCATATACAATGTCTCCATAGTCAATAATTGGCATTAGCATCTGCTGTGCAATACGCTTTCTGACCAGGAGACTTAGGGAGGATTTGTTCCTGTAAAGTACCCCTAGTTTGGCATAGGTCTTGGTTGTCAGGGTATCAATGTGCATCCCGAATGTTAAGTGGGAGTCAAACCATAAGCCCAGGTATTTAAAACTAGTGACAGATGTTAGGGTGGTGTTAGCGTTGGTTCTAATCAGGAGCTCAGTCACTGGAATCTTTACAAATTTAGTCTTGGTCCCAAATACCATTGTTACAGTCTTGTCAGTGTTTAAAAACAGTTTGTTTTGGGAAATCCAGTTTTCGAGTCTCAAAAAGTCAGACTGAAGTATGTGTTGAAGGTCAGAGAGGCTATGGCTGTGTGCATATAGGATTGTGTCATCTGCATACATGTGTATTGAGGCTTCCTTACAAGCTGTGGGAAGATCATTAATGAACACTGAGAAGAGTAGGGGCCTCAAAACAGAGCCTTGCGGGACACCACAGGTGATATCCAGGGGGTTGGAGTTAGAGCCTGAGATGGACACATGTTGGGATCTTCCTGATAGGTAGGACTGAAAGCAGTTTAAAGCATGTTTCCCTAATCCAGAGCTCTGGAGTTTGTTAAGCAGGATAACATGATCAACTGTGTCAAAAGCCTTTGCAAAATCTAGGAATACTGCACCAGTGAGTTGTCCCCGTTCCATTCCACACTGGATTTCATTGCAAACTTTTAGCAGGGTAGTTACGGTGCAGTGTTTGGGACGAAACCCAGAGTGGAATTGGCTAGGGAAATTTGTCTTGGTGTAGAAATCGCTTAATTGGGAGTGGACACATTTTTCCATGACTTTGGATAGAATTGGGAGAAGTGAGATTGGCCTGTAGTTTGAGACAGTGTTTTTGTCCCCACTTTTGAAGATTGGGACAACTCTGGCAATTTTCCAGGTCTTAGGGATATGGCCTGCAGACAGGATAGAGTTGACTATGGACGCAATTGGTTTGGCAATGGCTGGGGCACCAAGTCGTAGGAACCTAGATTGTAGTAAGTCGGGTCCACATTGGCTACTTAGTTTTAGTTTGAGGAGCGCTTGTGTAATCTCCTCTTCAGATACTGGGCTAAATTGAAAATTGTGGGCAGTGTTGGGAGGGGGTGGGACTGTAGGGATACTCCCAGGATGAGATTAATGTTTGGGGTTTGTGCTGCGTTTCGCTAATAAGTTAGTGGCACACCCCACAAAGTAATCATTGAATGCATTTGCAATGTCAGTGGGGTTTGTCAGAGTAATATCCCCCTTTGTGATATTACTTGGTTGTTGATGGTTAGGTGGCTGGAATATATTGTTGATAACTTTCCAGAAGTTAGCTGGGTTTGATGTATTTTGGTGGAGATTGTCAGCGTAATATTGTGCTTTTGCATGCCTTATTACAATGGCGATAACCAAAAAATAGGTAACCTGCACTCATATAGAAAAATGACAACATAGAAGCCAAATTTTTTTGGTCAACAGTATTTGTATTAGCCCATAATATATAAAGTAACACATTGAGATAATAACACATATGGGGGCATATTTTCTATATGAGTTGCCTATTTTCTTGGTTATCTTTATGACTCTAAGACGCCGCTGCACACGGCCGCCTTGCTTGTCGGCGGCATGCGCAAGTCACTGCACCGCGATTTGCGGTCTGCAGATAATTTTTTTGTGTGCGAGGGGCGTGTTCAAAATGGGTTGGGGGCGGGGCCATGACATGGGCGCGGGCCAAAACACAAGCACAACAAACCAACTCATAGCACACACACAGCACTGCTCTCCAGGCAGGCAAATTAACAGACATCCCCTTTTTTTTTGTTATCTCCCTGAAGATACGAGTGCTTTGCAGGCTCCAGGAATGCCCCCTCCCGGAGCCCCCCCAGCTCCCCCTCCCGGAGCTGCAGTGGACAGGGGCAGCGTGCGAAACGGGCACCAGAGGGGGGGGGAGAAAGGAGAGCGAGCTATGCACGGCTGCACTCACAGACTTCCCTCCCAAACCGCCTCCCTCCCGTAGTGCCAGACTCCTCTCCTCCTCATTGGCTCACTGCGACACCACGTGACGCGTCACCGCTGCAAAACACCAGAGCCTTGTAGCTCTGGCCGGCTGACGCGTCATAGCACGTCGTGAGCCACGTCAGGAGGCAGAGGGGACAACTAGACTGGAGGGAAGGGGCTGGTGGCCCGTGCGCCATCGGCCGGGCCCCGACCGCAGCAGGTCCTCAGCCTAAGGGCTCAAGGGGTCCCTTTTGTTGCTCTGCACCAATTCTTCATTTCTATACAGTTATATGTGTAGCTAGGAGTGCTGATTCTAATTGTATATACATTATTACAATGGTAACACGCTTATATTTTTTGTTTTACTAGTTTGTCTCTTATGTAATGATTTTTGCTTCAATAGATTCCTTGCATGTTTGGAAATGTAGGTCATGTCCCTCTGGCAGATGACCATCTGAAGAAGCTGAAGTTTCATAAGAGGCACAGCCACAAGGGTTTTTGGAGTCTAACATTGATCCCTCACTGACACTGATCCTATTTTGTCACCATTGTTGGTTTCTATTTCTGTTTCCAGAAATCGTTTTGCAGTCCCTTCAGTGCTTCATCTTTATTTTTAATTTCTGGTTTGTAAGATATAAAAATAATGTTTTTATTTTTTTGCTAGTAACATCACAGATTGCTATCTCTCTTAGACAGTTCTGTGGCTGAGGGAAGACAAAATATTAGCAAAGTTCAGATTGATTTTAAATGATTAATTTTAATCAGTTTTTCATTGGACTTTTCGTAATGTACTCTATGAAAACTGTATAATAGATTTGCTCCTTTTTTAAAATGCCATCTAGAAGTTACCATCTTACTAAAAAATGTATGAGATGATATAGCTGTCAGGATGTGCTCACCACAAACGAGACGGGACCACGGTGCTGAGGTGGGATAGGATATAACGCCACCCACAGCCACGAGGGCACGTCTTGATTGAAGAGTGGTCTGGGATTCCGGGATCGGGGTAGGAGAGGTACGGATGGTAGAGGGTGCGGAAGCCAAGTCCAGGGTTAGAGAGAGAGACGTTGTCGTTTACCGTAAGCCAGAATCGGAATGCCAGAGATGAGGAGAGTCGTGATGCCTTATGCCGAGTTTGGGATGCCAGAGGTGCAGGAAGACGTAGCAGAAGCCGGTCCGGTACACGAGGGAATCTGTGAAACAGAACTAGGGAGGTAGAGATTGATGAGAACAACTGGTTCTATGCTCAGCCGACGAGTTAATGAATCTGGAGGGTATATGTAGGTATGAGGAACCAATAGCCGAGTAGCAAGGTGGGGGTGTGTGAATGGGCCAGGCTGAGACAGGGATAGGTCTAGATGAGTTCCTGGAGGAGGAGCTATAAATCCTAGAAGTATTGGTGAATTGTATTGTGGCATTGAAAAAGGGTACTGTCTCTTTAAAGGGTTGGTGCGCCCCTGTGTGGCCGCGCCTCCCTGTGGCAGCGTCTGTAGCTGCGTGCGCGGACCCACGCCCTGAACCGAGGCAGAAGAGGAGAGTAGACGTGCGCGCGCATAGGAGGACCGGAGCTCGGCGCCATGGGGAAAGAGTCCCCGTGAGCCGCGGGAGGCCCAGACAGAGCTGCGGGTGAGTAAGGAGCACGCCGTGCACGGCGTGACTATTGCTTCCTTACAATAGCTTATTTAAGGCTGATTATAATCATTCAGCATAGTTGATAATTGTGAATGAAACCATATTTTAGACATAATTAGCTTTTGCTGTAAACTCTTCTGCCTCAGGACAGTATGCAAGCAATACCTGATTTTAGAAATATTTTATTGAGCTCAGCAACATTAAATGCATATCAGTAATGAACATATCACATTTCAGATTTCTAATATTTTGCATATTTATAAAATGTTTATTTTCGTATTCTTCCTTTAAAAAGCAACTTTTAAATAATTTCTCTTGGACACTCCTTTATTCAGCACCTGCAAAATGTATTCCATGTTTACTTAATATTTGAATAAATTATAATATTTTGGTACATATATTTGGGAAAACATATTGTGCACGTGTTCATTCCTTAAACAAAAGTTATTCTTTTTTTTTTTCTTTTTGCAAAGCTCATGTAGTTCTTTTAAAGAAGAAAATTTTAAAGATCCTGTTTTATTTTAAATACATCAGTTCTGTAGTATTAGATAATACCGTCTTACTTTTTTTTTTAACTCCTAATGCTATTCTTTATTAGGACAAAATTGTAAGGGGTAAGTGGCCCCAATTAACCAGTGCTACAGAGCATATGTGACCCAGAGTAATTGTAAAGTAAATGTTTTTAGTCACACTAATTCTTTCCGTAAAAACATCACTTTCTATCGGAGATTTATCGACGATTTGTTTTTGATTTGGGAAGGTGACACTGGGTCCCTGACGGAATTTGTGGACCAGTTAAATAGGAATGATTACAACTTACATTTTACTTTTTTACATCATGAACAAAAGATCGAGTATCTTGATTTACTTTTATCTGTAGATTCATGTCAATCTATTCAATCTGACATCTACAGAAAACCAAATTCAAGAAATACGTTTCTTAATGCCAACAGTGGTCACCCACGTCCTTTAATAAAAGGCATACCGAAGGCACAATTCCTAAGGTTGAAACGTATTTGCTCAACAGATGACTCATTTGTAGAGCAATCTAAAGAATTAGCTTTGAGATTTTTCAAAAGGGGATACTGTAAAATGGACCTACAGGAAGCTTTTGATTATGCATTCCATACCCCACGTATTAAATTGTTGAAGAAAAAGATTAAAATAGATTGCAAAAAAGAATCAACGCCACTCTATTTTATTACACAACATAGTCGCCAAGCAAATAACATCCGCTCCATTATATTAAAACACTGGAACATCTTGTCATTGGACAATAAACTTAAGCCACATACTGAAAAGTTACCCAAATTTGTATTTAAAAAAGCTAAGACCATCTCCAATTATATATCACCAAGTATGTATACAAAACCACATACAAAAACTAAATGCTTTGTCCCTCCTATGGGTTTTTACAAATGTGGCTTTTGCAAAGTCTGTTCCTATGCAAAACCAATTAAAACAATCCAATCAAAGATAAATAAAAACAAAACCAAATTGAGAAGTTTTATTACGTGCAACACTAACCATGTAATATATCTCTTGTCATGTGGCTGTGGTATGGGCTATGTAGGGCGAACGATACGACCATTGAAACTTCGAATAATGGAGCACATTAGAAGTATTAAGAACAAAGATCAGAAGTTCCCTGTGGCACGACATTTCATGGAATGTCCCAAAGGAAATTTGGACCACCTTACATTCAGTGGTCTAGAACACATTCCACTCTCAGTCCGACGTGGAGATCGTCAGAACACTCTAAATAGAAAAGAGATGTTCTGGATCTTCATGTTAGATACCATGACACCTAGAGGTATCAACGTGGACTGGGAGATAAAACATTTTTTGTAGAACCATCTATTTCTTGCCACAGGGAGCCCTGTAAAATATGTGCTCCTGTTCGTGTAGTTCGCCCACATGGCCCATCAATATACTCCTTTTGAGTAAGTGATCACAATCAATATGATAAACGACAAAATGAATAATTTTGTCTATTTGTAATGTTGGGTACCTAGCATTTACTTAAAATGTTGATATATCTTCCATTTGGTCCTTTTATATCATGTATTATGAGGAATGCAAAATACCACATATATATATATATATATATATTTTGCCCACTAAATCCATTCCATATGTTTACAATATATTGTTACAAATATGACAATATTTAATTCATCTTCTGGTCCTCTTCCCCTCTTTTCCTCCTTCCCCTCCCCCCCCCTTTTTTCTCTCCCCCTTCTACCCCTCCCCCCTCCCCCCCCCCTCTCCCCACACCCCTTCCCTTTCCTTCTCCACTTCCCTTCTCCATTCTTGTCCTACCCTTTCCTTTCCCATTCCTTTAACACATATATCATTAATCATGAGATCTGAAAAGTTCACACTTGTATGTTCAGTAAACTATATTGATAGCATGTTCAATTATGCAATGTCTTGCTGGTCTTGTTATTCTGTCCCATACAATTGCATTTATATATACTTGATAATTTTAAAGTGCAACTGAGTATGCTCTGATCAAGCAAATTGTTCTAATTATGAATTGTAATAATAACAATATAAATGTACTAAATGTATGTTTTACATCAATTAGATATTGGAAATCTCCATTACCCCTGCCATTACTTGTTTTTATTTTAATTATTATTATTATATTTTTTTTCATCTATTTTTTCCATTTGTTGCTTTCTATTATGACATATACATTATGAAATTTATCTTTGTATTTATTTAGATTTCATTAAGGTTTATATTTGATTAATAATATGAATTATATTGTTTTTGATGCTTAAATGTAGATTGCTTAAAATGTTCGTTTTCATTTCTTTTGTTTTTAACCTTTTAGTCCCTACTGCGCATGTCACTGAAGCCCATGGGTGCCGGGTGAATGTCATTCAGCTATGACTCAGTATTCCATCATGCAGCCTGCTGTGTGTGTGGTGTAGGCTCACTGGCAGACAGGCACCATAGGTGGCGCACTTGCGCTATGTGTGAGTGTCTTCAAGCCATGAGCCTGGCAGTCTATCATACAGCATGCAGCATACTCAGAGCCAATTTGCTGTGTGACGTCACTTCCGGTTCACATCCGGTATATCAGAGGCCTGCACACGGGTAATGTTACTCTTTGAAAAAGCCCATGCTTGGGTGAAACGCGTTAGAGGTGCAGGGGCATCCTTTTTCCCCTCTCTTTTTAACCATGCTTTAATAAAGGACACTTCACAGCACAGTCCAGCAGTTGCTATGTTTTTTCTGGCTTGTGGTGCCCGCTGAAACACCCCTTCCAAATCGGAACAAGTACACTTTCTCTGCTATTCTTTATTATTTGTTTTTTAATGTACTGATAATCCTTGCTATAGCAACCATTTAGAAAGTCACATCCACTTCCACTTTTGAAACAGGCTCTGACATACACCTTTTTTTTAGTTGTGCCCATTGGCAACAAAGTATCACAAATAGATCTGTTACTGTGTTCCAAACAGCAAACTGTCTATTCCTCTGAAATCTGTACTAATTATGTGTTACACTTAGTAATATAACGTTACATTGCCGCTGCAGCATTTCACAAACTGCAGTACAAAATTAGAAGCGGCCATTTTGATAGGCACACAATCAAGATGTGTACAGATTTATAACAGAAGCACCAAATGATTGCCAGTTTACGTAAGAATGTAGAATTATACATTGTCACGTTTTACATATAAAAATAAGAAAGAAAATGAAGAAAAATGGGGGGAAAGTAGTATTGCTGCTTTAACCATAGTATACCAAAATTGATGCTAGAACTGCTGCAAAGTGGTTAATCCCGCATAATATTATTAAAAAAAAGAATACAAACTATACACAAATATACACAAACAGCATGTAGTGACTTCAATAAATTATATTCTCATGCGCAAATATAAAGGACTAATAGGGGCTCAGAAACAGAGAGTGCTTTATATACCTTTTTATAATTTAGCATTTCAGTTATCAGCTTCTTTTTAGGGGTGTGAGGAATGACAGCCATTTTATCTCATATAAAGTCAGGTCACAGGATAATTTTAAGAGTACATTCTTTTCCTGTCTTTTTCTCAAAAGCTCAGAATTGAGACTCCGATTTAAGTTTGCATGGCCTTTTTTCTTGATCCACGCCATTTCTATTTTGAAATATTTTACTAAAAATCCACATATATACTTTTTTGTTTCCATGTATGTCCAGGGTTAAATTACAAGTGTTATGGTTTAATTCAACTGTAAAGGTTAGAGTCAGTGTGTATTTTAAAATACTTATAGAAGGACCTAAATAGTTAGTAGCCAATCTTTTTTCTCCAATATAATAGAATGTTTTAGGTCAATGGAACTTACCCGTTTTAAAATAAAATAGTATTCTAGTTTCCGAATTCCTGCTTATTACAAGCACAATGAAACTGATTGATTGTTTCCTCGACTTTTAGTTTATTTTCTTTATTTATGTGAAAAAAAAATCAGAATCGTGGGAATTAAGTAGTTGTTTTGTAGCTGAATAGCGTGGTTCAGCTTAAAAGGCCCTCCCAGTTCTAAACGAAAACACTTATATATAGCAATCCGCTATAACGCGATTTGAGCGTGCCCCCCGAAATTTAAGAAAAAAAGTTTTTTTTTAACAGCACACTGCACACTGCACACTGCACACTGCACACTGCACACTGCACACTGCACACTGCACACTGCACACTGCACACTGCACACTGCACACTGCACACTGCACACTGCACACTGCACACTGCACACTGCACACTGGCAGGCACACAGACACTGCACACTGGCAGGCACACAGACACAGCACACTGCACACTGCACACAGACACTGCACACTGGCAGGCACACAGACACTGCACACTGGCAGGCACACAGACACAGCACACTGCACACAGGCACACAGCACCCCCCCCCCCCCTACCTCTGATAGTTGCTGCTGCTGGGGGATCATGTAGGGCGGTTGCTGGGGTAAGTGCAGGGGGGAGTGCGGGGACTGCTGGGGGAAGTGTGGGGGGAGTGCAGGGACAGCTGCGGGTACTGCTGGGGGGAGTGCGGGGACTATTGCGGGGAATGCTGGGGGACGTGCGGGAACTGCTGGGGGAAGTGCGATCGCTACTGGGGGAAGAATAATGGCTACTGGGGGATCATGTAGGGCTGCCGGCACCTCACTCCACGTCCTCCCACCTCATTCTTCCTCCTCCTCCCTATTGGGCGCACGACGGCCATATTTTTTTTAATTAGCGCAACCCCGGTTATAGCGCGGTCAGATCGTGTGGCCCCCGAGGACCGCTTTATAACGGGATTGAGCTGTAATAAAGAATATCATTTGTGAGCACATTCACATGTCTTAGACAGGCCTGCAACCCTGCCTTTTTTTATTGGCTATATGCTAACGGTGGAGGTTTTTTGTTGCCTTTTCCCCCCACCATAACGTAAAATAAAAAAAATAAAAAGATATATATATTCTATGGTTTTACATATCTTTGAATTCTATGGTTTTACATATCAGGACATAATAACAATCATCTGTTCCTTAGCAGGTCTTAAAATGAGGTAAATACAACCTCAGATGAACAACAACACATGAAATATTACACCGTGTCATGATTTATTTAACAAAAATAAAGCCAATATGAAGAAGCTATGTGTGAAAAACTAAGTACACCCTTACTGCTTCCATAGGAATTAAGATGCTAAGTAGCAGACAGGTGCTGCTAATCAAATGCCCTTGATTAATTGATCATCAGCCAGTGTGACCACCTCTATTAAAGCCGAAGTTTTAGCAGTTTGCTGGTCTGGAGCATTCAGGTGTGTGTTAACACAATGCCAAGGAGGAAAGACATCAGCAATGATCTTAGAGAAGCAATTGTTACATCAATCTGGGAAGGGTTTTAAGGCCATTTCCAAACAATTTAAAGTCCATCATTCTACAGTGAGAAAGATTATTCAAACATGGAAAACAATCAAGACAGTTGCCAATCTTCCCAGGAGTGGACATCCCAGCAAATTCACCCCAAGATCAGACCGTGGAATTCTCAGAGAAATTGCAAAAAAAACAAGAGTTACAACTCAGACTCTACAGGCCTCAGTTAGAATGTTAAAGTTCATGACAGTACAATTAGAAAAAGACTGAACAAGTATGGTTTGTTTGGAAGGGTTGCCAGGAGAAAGCCTCTTCTCTCTGAAAAGAACATGGCAGCACGGCTTAGGTTTGCAAAGTTGCATCTGAACAAACCACAAGACTTCTGGAACAATGTCCTTTGGACAGACAAGACCAAAGTGGAGATGTTTGACCATAATGCACAGCGCCACGCTTGGCGAAAACCAAACACAGCATATGAGCACAAACACCTCATACCAACTGTCAAGCACAGTGGTGGAGGAGTGATGATTTGGGCTTGTTTTTGCAGCCACGGGACCTGGGAACCTTGCAGTCATTGGGTCGACCACGAACTCCTCTGTATACCAAAGTATTCTAGAGTCAAATGTGAGGCCATCCTGTCTGACAGCTAAAGCTTTGCCGAAATTGGGTCATGCAACAGGACAAGGATCCCAAGCACACCAGCAAATCTACAACAGAATGACTGAAAAAGAAAAGAATCAAGGTGTTGCAATGGCCCAGTCAAAGTCCAGACCTCAACCCGATTGAAATGCTGTGGCTGGACCTTAAGAGAGCTGTGCATAAACAAAGGCCCACAAACATCAATGAACTGAAGCAACGTTGTAAAGAAGAGTGGGCCAAAATTACTCCACAATGATGTGAGAGACTGATAAAGTCATACAGAAAACGATTACTTCAAGTTATTGCTGCTAAAGGTGGTTCTACAAGCTATTGAATCATAAGGTGTACTTAGTTTTTCACACATGGCTTCTCCATTTTGGCTTTATTTTTGTTTAAAAAATCATGACACAGTGTAATCTGTTATGTGTTGTTGTTAATCTGAGGTTGTATTTACCTAATTTTTAGACCTGCTAAGGAACAGATGATTTTTATTATGTCCTGATATGTAAAACCATAGAATTCAAAGAGGGTGTACTTTCTTTTTCACATGACTGTACATCACAACCAAGCAAGCTGTGCATTGCTATAAGCGCACTCGCAATGCTATGTCAGTACTACGATAAGCTTTCTGCACAAGTCAGGAAAGAAGAACCGAATTAGGACTGAAAAGCACAATACCAATACAGTCATGCTACTGTGTCCATATGGCCAAAGCCATATTCCTCAGTATGAAAATAGCCGCTAGAAAGATACAGTCTTTGGCTAGATTGAGGCAGAACTGTATCGGTGTTCACACCTCTACAGTTACAACACTAACTGAGAAGCCACGGGAGTCAATCGGTCTGGATAAATACTCCGCCCAGCTTGAACCACCCGTGAATATGGCTACAGAACCCGATGCAGGTGGTCACCCTAAACTCAGGGAAGAAAGGATCGCCTGACGCAGGGGAAAATACGCGATCAAGTGGTCAGAAGAAAGACTGTGGTTGGGAAAAGTCCTCCTCGAGTGACTGAAGAGTGCTTATCCCAAGCACCTTCTTGAGGAGACATTACTGACCTGGCAAAAGGGCTCCAATCCCAGCGGGACTGAGGGTTCTCTTCCTCCATCCACTCTCATTTGAGCCGCAGAGATATCTCAAGTGAGAGTGGAAGGATGGGTTTTTACCGTGGCAAGCCCGAGCTTCCCACAAACAGGAGGTAAGTAACAGGGACGTATCCCTGTTTAAATAAAGCAGCCTCAGAGCTCTGAGAATCCAGGAGAGAGATAGTTAATTGCAGCCACTCAATTAACTGGTCTCCACCTGGACTAATGAGAGCTCTGTAAAAAGCCACAAGAGAGTGATTTCCTTAGCTCACATATGGGCTGACAGAAGGAGAGCAGAGATGCCTGCACACAGCCACTGTCTAGAGCAGCGGTGCGCAAAGTGGAGGGTGTGATATTTTCTGGGGGGGGGCACGGTGGTTACAGAGGCCCCCCGCTCTTCCAAAGTAAGAGAGATTTACAGAGGCCTCGCGCCTCCCCCGGCATTTAACTTAAATGACTGGGGAGGCGCAAGGCCTCTGTAAATTTCTCTTACTTTGCCTGAGCTACCTCTTCTGCAATGCGGCGTCATTTCAAATGGCAACACGTTGCCATGACAACGTGGCGTCATATGACACTGCGACCTCAGAGCTGGTAAGGGAAAGGGGGCGGGAGCAGGGGTGAGAGCTGACAGGGTGGGCGCAAACAGAAAAGTTTGCGCACCCCTAGTATATAGCACAAAGGCTGTGCTGAGATCAAGACACCCAGACACCTATATTCCCTGGACACAGAGAACCCAGGAACTTCCCAGAGACAGACATGGAGGGCCTCCTGCTTAAGGTACCTCCTGAGACTTTGGGGTGGTACACTACCGACACACTTTATTGAAGTGTGGTCGGTACCGCAAGCCGGGAAATCTCCCGGCTTGCTAGAGGCCGCCCCTCGGCGTGCTGCGCGTCATAGACGCGCGGTCACGCGTCATCGGGAGCGTGCGCCCCCTGCACGCGTGTCCAGGGGCTCCCCGAGGGAGCCCTGGTGTCCCGCGATCGCGGGACAGCGGCAGGGGGTTCCGGGGGACCCGGCGGACCCGGCAGCGGTAGGGAGAGCGCCCCGATCGGAGGGCGCTCTTCCGCTGCTTCGGCGCGCGCCCGTCACACTCGGGCGCGCGCCAGGCTACTGCTGCGGCACAGAACGGGCAAATGCTCGAATAAACTGTGCCGCAGCAGTAGGCTGGTAATGGGAATATCCCTCCAGTCCAGCAAATAGGGTCTGTGGAAGTAAGTTAGCCCTTACAAAGGGATAGGGGTTTGTTATTTTGTTGTTGTTGTATGTTTTGCCTGGATAAAGGAACACCAACTCAATAAAGCCAAGATATAATTTCACCCTAATCGGTCTCCATTATATGAACCGCTGCACACTCTGAGTCACTCTGGTCACTCTTACAGTGACCAATATGTATTATGTTTTGTGTAGATGTAATATGAAAAATGTTATTCTCTATTTTTATAAACGAAACAGATTATCTCATTACAGATATTTGAATGTTACAAATAAATAATACAAAACGTCTAGAATTGCATAGATAACAGATATTATACATTCTGTCCCCCAAAATAAGATGTGGAAGTAAGCACATCAAGGCACATTAATGCAACTCTGTATGTTTGTAAACCTCTACCTTAAACCAGTTTTTTTTTAAATTCTAAAGCTTATCTTTACCATTTTCAAAAACGTGACCCAGACATTTGCATACAATTACTGTAACCTCTAACAAGATAACATTTCATATGATTGAGTATGAGTATAAATTGTTATTTTTTAGATGGACCTTGAACGGTGTTCTCGAGGTGTCTGAAGAAATTAATTGTTTTCATTTTTAATTGTTATGCAGGTCCATTGTCAGGTATAATAATCGATAAAATAACTAAATAGGCCTAATTACCGTGACCCATTTTCTGTGCTGGAGTTTGCAATGACTTGAGGTGCTAAATGTTTGTAAAGAAATATTTAAAAACTTAAAAGGATATGGTGACATACTGTTCAGCATTTAAATAACATGCTTATTCACTCTTCATTTAATGCAGATTAAATGTTTGCTGTCATAACTACAGTATGTTATTGTTTTCATTGTATTTTTTTGTCATTTTTAAGTACATTGTTGTTGAGTAAAGCTGTGGAGGAAGCTGAATTGAAGCATACGCATTAAAGCTTTTGTTAGCTAGAATTATGAAGATGACTTTCCTTTTTTGTAAATTGCTCTTATTTGTTCATTGCATAATCTTTCTATTTATGGAGGCCCTGTATCAGCTGTGCCAAAAAGTATTACTATGAGTTGATTGTGGATTTCTACACATTTGCTAAAAACATTTGTGAAAAAATAATGCAGTATTACACTTCTTTAAATTGATTGTAAAATTTATATTTGAGAAATATACAGTGGCGAGAAACAGTTTGTGAACCACTTATGTGAAAATCCTATTTCAAACCTGAAATGTTATTAGATCTTAATCTAAGTTCTAATAATAGATAAAGATAACGTGATCAATCAAATTACACAAAAACATGATACTTTTTCAACATTTATGTATCCACAAATTATTAAACATTCAATCTACATGGTGAAAAACAGATAGTGCCCTATAAACTATTTTGTGAATGACAAAAAGTGTGAGTAGGACACAATACAGTCATGTGTTGATAAACTAAGTAATAGGGATCATTTCTCTTAGACAAGAGAGAGTTGCAGCTAGTCAGAAAAGATGGCACAAGCATCAGAAATTGGAAATAGATCAGAAAGACAAGTGCAAAATCTCATATGGCATTACCAAACAAATGTTTTAGTAGGTAAAAGGTAATAGATACACACACAGCAAAATTGAAAAATAAAAACAATCAGGTATAAAAATCATCAGAAGTCGTCGAAATACCAGACCCTCACAGGCATCACCGGAGTAACAGGAACCCCACAAGAAAGCCCAACCGGGCTATTGGTATCAAAGCAGGTAAATGTATTCCCATGATCACTGCAGCGTTGAAAATAAATGTTCCGCTAGGGAAAGCACCCACTATGCGTTTCGTAACAGGTACTACTTCAACCCTGATGAAGTAGTACCTGCTACGAAACACGTGGTTTGAGATTGTGTGCTATACTTGCTCTTACTTATATATTGAGCCTTTCTTTTTAACTTGTTCAGTGAACTTTTTCTAATTCATGCTACCTGCAACCATTTGGTTTCTGGGCTACTCCTGGGTGGAGACGTCACCCTTGAGCGTTTGTCTCTCAGCTGCTCCCTGAATGAAGGGGATTCCAGTGAAACCTGTTTGTTTGAGTGGACTGTGGGGTGTGTAATCCTTGGACCAGGAGCGGGCGCTTTCCTTACCGGAATCGATGACCTCAATACTGCAGTGATCACATGTATGCTTGGGACCGGGAGCGGGTGCTTTCCCTACAGGAATATATATATCCCAAATAGATCACAGCCAAGGGGATGACAGGGTATATATTAAAAGGAAGCATAATGCCATGCACACTTGCATCTTGCAAATACAAGCTACATTTATTGAAGTGATGGTGAGGGGGTAACCAGGCTCAATAATAAAGGTTAAGCCCACTTGGTTACCCCTGATCTGTGTCTGAAGGTCCTAGAGTGTCAGCTCTTGGAAACAACTGTCGTTTATGCATCACTGTGACTGTGTATAAATTATGCGACAATACAGTGTTTTTGTCTTTCCAGGCGTGATATCCAGAGGAGCTTGCTGGGCTGTGAGTTTATGGGTGGGTTTTGTGAAGAAACTTCTTTCAGATTGTGGCTATGTTGCGGGGTCCCTGAGTTATGGGATACCCCAAAGATGTACCCGGGAATCAGGTAAGATTCTCAGGCACATTGAAGCACAGTGCTCCGGCAAAATCCTACCCTGGAAACGTTCTTGCGACTCACAGCCAGAGTTCCCTGCTTCAGCACAAACAGGAAAGGTAAAAAGGGCATTGGGGATCAAGGTATCCCCAAAGCGGTTCCGGGCTCCCTACCATAAGGTGGGATGCCCAGTTCATGCCCAAGTCACCCTGAACCTGGTACAGGGGTTCAGAGGGTGCTCCAGCTATGTAATAAAACTAAAAAGATTTTATTGTGTGTGTAAAGATAAAGTCGGGTTTTTACAGTGTGACAGGGATGCGGCTAGTGAAAGTAGGGAACATATATTCTTATTCTATCCCCGACACCAGGCCCGGTGTGCCCAGTGCTACATCCAAATGACAAAACACACATAGTAAAAATTACAAGAAATCCTGTCGTTTGCTATATTCATGTGCCACAGCCCAGTGGCACTCTATGTGGCATTACATATAGTCAAGATTAGGTGGGTGTGGGCCTTTGAGCTTGCTGGGTTTGTGTGTTAATTAATTTCTGACTGGAATCAGTTGTATGGAGGTTGTGACACCTCCCCCAGAGCTCACGTTACCTCCCCCTTTTTAGTGGTGGAGCTCATATTGCTGCAGGTAAGGAATCTATTATGGTTCTTCCCCCTCATACAGAGGTATAGGGAACAAATGCAGTGTAGTGTAGGACTTGCACTTATTATGGTTTACCTTGACGATTTGGTGTGCAGGCTTATGATGCTTTGGCCAAAATATCTAACTAAAAAAACATATTTTATTATTATTAGTATTAGCATTATTATTAGTACTGAAGCATTATTTCTTGTAATTATTACCATGTATGTTTTGTCATTTGGATGTAGCACTGGGCACCCCCTGTTGTTTGCTATATTCATGTGCCACAGCCCAGTGGCACTCTATGTGGCATTACATATAGTCAAGATTAAGTGGGTGTGGGCGTTTGAGCTTGCTGGGTTTGTGTCTTAATATATATATATATATATTGTGACAAACGGCTTACTCCGGGGCTCCGTCGTTTGTCCGGGACTGTTTAGAACACGGTCTTTTAGGGTAGGTTAAATGATGAGGCGTCACGTACTGTTCCTTTAAACAGGCTATGCCTGGTTTATTCAGTCCCAGGCACTGAGACTGCCACAGTGCATACAACAGAAACACATCAAAACAAAAGCTGCTCACCTGAGCGATAACTTAACTTAGATATCCCTGACTCAGGGTTGGAAGTGGCTTTTCCACTTCCAACATCAAAACACGGTACTTTTGCAGTCTTACACAAATGAACAGAAAGATTGAACCTGTTTGGGGAAGAGGCTTCTCCCCTCTGTAGTTCAGCAGCCTTCCAGCCTCCTGGCTCTTGTGGGGAGACCAGAGCAAACAGGAAATCAGTCTTTCATACCTGATTCCTAATTAGCATGACAGGTGACAGAAATCAGGCAGCAGACAAACTCTGGTCTGGATCTCTCATCCCTCAGTTCCAGCGCTTGCCAAACTGTGGGATGGAGTGTATGTATTATAAGGCTGCACTCCCAGGCCAAACAGGATAGAAACTGTCTAGTATCCTGGGAGCCCTATATACGGAATTTATTACCATCCCCTGGTTTCTGTCACATATCCTCCCCCCCCAGCTCAGACCTCGAGGGATGAGCGACCATGGATATTAGGGAGTGCATCCTTGACAACCCGTCAGCATTGCCATGTTTGTGCCCTGACCTGTGTTCCACAGAAAATTTAAAGGGTTGTAGGCTTAGGAACCACCTGGTCACTCTAGCATTCTTTTCCCTGTTTTGACACATCCAGGTAAGGGGTGCATGATCTGTGACCAACCGGAATTTTCTCCCCAACAGGTAGTATTTGAGCGTCTCTACAGCCCACTTTATTGCGAGACACTCTTTCTCTACTATGGAGTAATTTTTCTCCTGGGGATTTAGTTTCCTACTTAAATAAAGGATGGGGTGCTCCTCACCTTGAGACTCCTGGGAGAGTACCGCCCCCAGCCCTACCTCAGATGCGTCGGTTTGGACTACGAACTCTTTGGAGAAGTCAGGTGTGACCAACACTGGTTGGGCACAGAGAGCTTCTTTCAGGCTTCTAAAGGCCTGTTCGGTTTCGGGGGACCACTTTACCATTAGCGGTCCTCTTGCTTTTGTGAGGTCAGTTAGTGGGGTTGCCTTAGTTGCAAAATTGGGAATAAACCTTCTATAGTACCCAATTAACCCCAAAAAGGTCCTTACTTGTTTTTTTGTAACTGGCCTTGGCCAATTTTGTATCGCCTCTACTTTGAGTGTTTGGGGTTTGAGTAAACCTCTGCCAATAGAATATCCCAGATACTTGGCCTCCTCCAGACCAATAGTGCATTTAGCGGGGTTAGCAGTTAGTCCAGCAGACCGGACTGCGTCAAGCACAGCTTGGACCTTTGGAAGGTGGGATTGCCAATCTTCACTATGGATTACCACATCATCCAGGTAGGCGGCAGCATACCGAGCATGTGGTTTTAAAATTTTATCCATCATTCTTTGGAATGTGGCGGGAGCTCCATGTAAGCCAAAAGGCAACACCTTATACTGAAAGAGGCCGTCTGGGGTTGAGAAGGCTGTCTTTTCTTTTGCCCTTTCTGTGAGGGGAACCTGCCAGTACCCTTTTGTTAGGTCTAGGGTTGTGAGATATCGGGCTTTGCCCAGTCTCTCTACAAGTTCATCTACCCTGGGCATAGGATAAGTATCAAATTTTGACACCGCGTTTAGTTTCCGGTAGTCATTACAAAACCTTGTTGTACCATCTGGCTTTGGGACTAAGACTATAGGGCTGTTCCACCCACTTTGGGATTCCTCAATTACACCTAGTTTTAGCATTTTTTTAACCTCTAAACTTATAGCCTTTCTTTTGGCCTCTGGGATTCGGTACGGTTTAAGGTTAACTCGGACCCCCGGTTCAGAGACTAGGTCATGTTCAATTACGCTAGTTCTACCTGGCCGTATAGAGAAGATTTCTTTGTTTCTTCTCACTAAATTCTGAACCTCTCGTTTCTGATGAACAGACAGGGTTTCAGCTATGCTAACCTCTGGGTCAGTTTCTTGATTCTCTGACGGACCTGGGGGTACTAGGGTTAACAAGACTTCTCTATCTTTCCAGGGCTTGAGTAGGTTTATATGGTAAATTTGCTCAGGTTTCCTCCTACCTGGCTGTCTTACCTTATAATTTACTTCTCCCACTCTTTCCAAGACCTCATATGGCCCATGCCATTTAGCAAGGAATTTACTCTCCACGGTGGGAACCAGAACTAGTACCCTATCACCTGGAAAAAAAATTCTGACCCTAGCACCCTTATTATACGTATTCCTCTGTGCTTCTTGAGCTTTCTCCATGTGTTCCCTCACTATGGGTAGGACTGCAGCAATGCGGTCCTGCATCTGGGCAACATGCTCTATTACACTTCTGTAAGGGGTAACCTCGTGTTCCCAAGTCTCTTTGGCTATATCCAGTAAGCCCCTTGGGTGTCGGCCATACAATAGTTCAAACGGGGAGAAGCCTGTGGATGATTGGGGAACTTCCCTAATGGCAAATAACAGGTACGGTAACAAACAATCCCAGTTTTTCCCATCTTTATCAACCGCCCGCCGTAACATGCTCTTTAAGGTTTTATTGAACCTTTCCACTAAACCATCTGTTTGTGGATGATAGACTGAGGTTCTGAGATGCTTGATTTTTAGGAGTTTACATAGCTCTTTTGTTACTTGGGACAAAAATGGTGTTCCCTGGTCAGATAGAATCTCTTTAGGAATCCCGACCCGGGAAAACAGAACTACTAACTCTTTTGCTATGTTTTTAGCTGAGGTGCTACATAGGGGAACTGCCTCCGGATATCGGGTGGCATAATCTAATATTACCAATATATGCTGATGTCCCCTAGCAGACTTTATTAGGGGTCCTACTAGATCCATAGCAATCCGGTCAAATGGTACCTCTATTATGGGAAGGGGTACCAATGGGCTGCGGTACGCCTTGAACGGGGCGGTGATCTGACATTCTGGGCATGAGGAACAATAATTCGTAATTTCTGCCAGAACCCCAGGCCAATAGAAGCTTCGGAGAACCTTTTCCTTTGTCTTTTCCACCCCTAGGTGTCCCCCCAATGGATGACTATGTGCGAGGTGTAATACTACGTTACGGAATGTCCGTGGTACCAACAATTGTTTAGTTGTAACTGACTTCCTTTTATCAACCCGATATACTAGGTCGTTCTCTACCTCGAAGTAGGGGTAAGCAAGTGACCTATCTGGTTGGCCAGGAGTACTATTCTGGTCCCGTATATTTCCCCTTGCTACCGCTAATGTGGGGTCCTCCCACTGGGCCTTCTTAAAACTCCCAGGACTGACCTCTAGGTCAGCGAGGGTCTTATCCGGTTCTGGGGTGGTAAGTGTCTGCTCAACATCTTGATTTGGGGTATTCCCTACCAAAGTAGTGATGGGGAAGGGAATTTTACAGCACTCCTCCTTTTCCCCCTTCTTATTTGGGCCCTCGTCAACCTCCATTTCTGAAAAAGGGAAAGGATTTGTTTCTTCTAATACTTCGTTATGGTCCGCTATTGAACTCTGGGCGCTATTCTGAGCGGGGGACCACATTTTTAGAAAATGGGGAAAGTCGGTCCCTATTAACACATCATGTGCCAGTTTGGGTACAATACCCACCTTGAAATCTAAAGAACCAAACTCTGTTTCAAAAAAACATCAACAGTGGAATATTCATGATTATCCCCATGTATACAACAAATTGCCACTCTTTGTGAACTGTTTCCCTGTTTCTTCTTAATGGGCAAGAGGTATTCGGACACTAGTGTGACCATGCTCCCAGAGTCAAGAAGTGCCCGAACCCTCTTACCATTAACCTTTACAAATGCCCACAGATGGTTATTCAAGGGGTCCTCTGGGCTAGGGCCCATACATTGGGACAACAGCGAATAAGGTTCCACGCTGTTGCATTGCATGGGCTCATCATTTAGTGGGCAGATTTTTGCTGTGTGGCCCCTCTCATGACAATTTACACATTTAGGTACATAGTCTGTGTCCCACTTAGAGCCTTTTCCCGGCTCCCCATGTTGGCTATTGCCCTTAGTGTGCGAACCACTGTTGCTGGTGCTGCGTGAAGGTGGTCGCCGCTCTTCAGCGCCCCTTAACCCCGGTACCCTTTTACCGTCTCTGGAAGAGTCCTGGAACCTCGGGTAGTGGGGTTGCTCCACGACTGTGGGTTGCGGGTGCTCTTCTGCTGCATTGTACCTTTCTACGAGGGCCACAAGCTCATCCGCATTGTGGGGGTCACTCCGACTGACCCAACGGCGTAAGGCAGAGGGAAGTTTCCTCAAGAACTGGTCCATGACCAACCGTTCCACGATGTGGCTGGCTGAGTTGATCTCGGGTTGTAGCCACTTCCGGGCGAGGTGGATGAGGTCATACATCTGGCTTCGGGTGGCTTTATCCATCGTGAAGGACCATGCGTGAAACCTTTGGGCGCGAACAGCCGTGGTTACGCCGAGGCGGGCGAGGATCTCGAACTTCAATTTTGCATAGACGTTAGCTTCGGCTGGCTCTAGATCAACGTAAGCCTTCTGGGGTTCGCCGCTTAGGAAGGGTGCGATTAGACCAGCCCACTCAGCTTCTGGCCATCCCTCTCTCTGTGCCGTGCGTTCAAACGTGAGAAGATAGGCTTCCACATCATCCGAGGGTCCCATCTTCTGAAGGTAGTGGCTTGCCCTGGTCATTTTCGGAACTGGGGCTGCCGCTGCCAGTGGAAGGTTACTGATAGTCCCCCTCAGGATCTCGAGTTCCTGCTGTAAGCCCTGAGCGAACCGCTGTTGCTCCTCTCTCAGCAAGCGGTTTGTCTCTTGCTGGTTTGCATTCGCCTGTTGCAGGGCTTCATTCGTCTGTTGCTGGTTTGCATTCGCCTGTTGCTGGTTTGCATTCGCCTGTTGCTGGTTTGCATTAATCTCTTGCTGGGCTATTAGCAGCTGTTGCTGGGCTGCATTCGTCTGCTGCTGGTTTGCATTAGTTTCTTGCTGGGCTATTAACAGCTGTTGCTGGGTTTCATTCGCGTCTTTCTGGGCAGCGACATTGCGTACCAGCGCACCCACCACGTCTTCCATCTTGTTTGCAGAGGATGAAAAAAACTTTTTTTTTTTTTTTTTCTCTTTCAAAGTTCTTCAACCCGCAGACCCCCTAGTGCTCTGCCCGCATTCTCCACCATATGTGACAAACGGCTTACTCCGGGGCTCCGTCGTTTGTCCGGGACTGTTTAGAACACGGTCTTTTAGGGTAGGTTAAATGATGAGGCGTCACGTACTGTTCCTTTAAACAGGCTATGCCTGGTTTATTCAGTCCCAGGCACTGAGACTGCCACAGTGCATACAACAGAAAACAGATCAAAAACAAAAGCTGCTCACCTGAGCGATAACTTAACTTAGATATCCCTGACTCAGGGTTGGAAGTGGCTTTTCCACTTCCAACATCAAAACACGGTACTTTTGCAGTCTTACACAAATGAACAGAAAGATTGAACCTGTTTGGGGAAGAGGCTTCTCCCCTCTGTAGTTCAGCAGCCTTCCAGCCTCCTGGCTCTTGTGGGGAGACCAGAGCAAACAGGAAATCAGTCTTTCATACCTGATTCCTAATTAGCATGACAGGTGACAGAAATCAGGCAGCAGACAAACTCTGGTCTGGATCTCTCATCCCTCAGTTCCAGCGCTTGCCAAACTGTGGGATGGAGTGTATGTATTATAAGGCTGCACTCCCAGGCCAAACAGGATAGAAACTGTCTAGTATCCTGGGAGCCCTATATACGGAATTTATTACCATCCCCTGGTTTCTGTCACAATATATATATATATATATATAAAAAAAAAAAAAATATATATATATATATATATATATATATATATATATATGTAGCCCAAAATATACATATGCTTGTTATAATAGAGAACATATTGGAGCCTTGCAGATTTTCCCGACTAATTTTTGGAGTTAAATAATGGGTGGCAGCAGTGGCCTCATAATTTATCATAATACAATATAAAAGTATAACGTCAAAAATTTGTACTGAGGTTGTGTGTTTGTTGCTTTGAGTTTTAATGACTGGTTATTATTTTATTTCCTGTTAGTTTCTTAGAAATACCTCACACTTCCCATTTTAGTGTGATATTACAAATAACAAATACAAACTTTTATTTGAACCTGTTTTTATTTATACTTAAAAGTTTTTTTTCTATAGCATTTGCTAGATTTATACTAACATGTCCTGTTTCTTATGAGAACAATTTAACCATCCAGTGTATAAGCAGAGTGTGTGTTGTGGTGTTGACCATATTCTACCTGCACATAACACATTCTGATGTTGGGGAGTAATGGACATGTTTCATGATGGTGCTTAGAACCCTCAGTCATCCTTTTGTAACTTGTTGGAATCTTTTCTAAGAAACTAATTTGCTTAACTCTCATGAGTCGGTTTAAAAACTTTTTGAAAAATTCAGAACCACAGCTTGTTAGAAATTAATTTCTTCTCTATCTACTAATAGTTTGCCCTTTAAAAGTATCCTAGTACAGGGGTGCGCAAACTGGGGTTCAAGATTTTTTAAAAGGGGGTACTGGAAGAGGAGAACGGCGGGAGCAGAGCTGGGCAGTGACAGAGGAGGATGGCGATGGGAGAAGAGGACGGCGGACCGCCAGAGCGCGGAGCAGGGCAGCAGAGGAGTTGGATGGTGGGAGCGAAGCAGAGCCGAATGAAGCAGGACGGCCAGGGAGGAGCGCACACCAGTGTTCTGACTTCCAGTGTCTGCCGCGGCTACAGCGCGGTCCTCCTTGGCCATCCTTCTCTGCCACCCTGTTCCGCTATAGCAGTCCTCCGTCCCACACTGCCACCACCCTGCTCCATTCCCGTGGTCCTCATCTCGCGTGGTCCTCCTCCACCGAAGCTAGGTAGGCAAATTTAAGGGAGTGAGAGGGGAGGGGAGGAGAGAGAGGAGATGGGGGGAGGAGAGGATATAAGGGAGAAAGTGGAATAGGAGGGGAGGAGAAATGAGATGGGATGGGGGAGAAAGCATGCATTAGGAGTTGAAATAATAATTTAAAAAAAATTGCAGTTAACATTATCTTATACTACTACACTGATTTATTTTAAAAAAACTCATAAAAAGTTGTCATGTTTTGCTATTTTAAAAATGTTGAAATAAGTATTTTTACGTATTTGTATTCACATATATATTGTATACTGATTAATAAACTTTTTTTATGTATGTATGTGTCTTTATTTATATAGCGCCAGTAATGTAAATAGCGCTTCACAGCATACGCATGACAATCATATAAATAACAAATAATACAAATAACACATAATGGGAAGATGTGCTTCAGACATAAAAGTAACATTTAGGAAAAGGAGTCCCTGCTTCGAAGAGCTTACAATCTAATTGATAGGTAGGAAGAACACACAGAGACAGTAGGAAGGTGTTCTGGTAAGTGCGTCTGGGGCCAAGGTTTATGTATGAAGTGTAAAGTATCAGCCACGGAGCTACTCATATACTTCATTAAGCAGGTGTGTTCTAAGGTGGGTCTTAAAGGTGGATAGAGAGGGTGCTAGTCGAATATTGAGGGGAAGGGCATTCCAGAGGTGTGGGGCAGTCAGTGAGAAAGATTTAAGGTGGGAGAGGGCTTTAGATATAAAAGGGGTAGAGACAGGGGCATATCTATAGCCCACGCTCTTGGGGACCCGCTCTCAGGACCGCCGACAAGGGGGAGAGCCGGGACAGGTGTCCCAGGCCCAGTGGCTGCGGGGGGGCCGGCGGCCGGTCAAAGCAGTTGGTATGTATTTTGTGGGGGGATTGAGTGAGAGTGGGGTAATTGACAAAGGGTGGGGGAGAATGAGAGAGGGAGTGTAAGAGAGGGTGAGGGAGGGAGTGAGTGAGGAAAAGAGGGAGTAAGATTGACACGCAGGTGAGAGAAATACATGCGCGGGGGATTGAGTGAGAGTTGGGTAATTGATGGAGGGGGGAGAGTGAGGGGGCGTCCTGCTCTGTCTCTGTGAAACTCCTAACTCCTCTGCCAGCTGCTCCTCTTCTTAACTCTGGTGGCCCGCCGCTCCATACCATTATCTTCCCCTGCTTGCCTCTATCACCACCCTGTCCCACAGGTAGCCATGGAGGGGGAGAAACCTGGACGAGGGGGAGAGAGATGAGGAGAGATCCTCCAAAGTAAATCGAGGCAAATTTTTCTCCGGAATCTACGGAATCCGTTCACTTAAAATGGGGCCCCAAAAAAAATTTGCCTGGTGTCCCGCGCATGTCTAGCTACACCACTGGTTAGAGAGAATTTGGATTACATGAGGTAAAGGGGGAGTGCGGGGTGACTAATATCACAGATGAAAAGGGGGGCTCACCTACTGCACTGTTTGACCCATACTTACTAAGCGGTGCTATTCCATAAGACACGTTCCAATGTCAGAAGACACTTTGTGGCCCAATCAGGTGAACATGACATACTTCTGTTTATGTTTGACGGGTAGTGAATGCTACTGAAGCGATCAGATGGTTGCAAATGCCGGAAGACCCGATGAGCTTGGGTGCCACCGAACCAGGGCCATCTTAACAACATTAGGGGCCCCCGGGCAAAGCAGTGTACGGGGCCCTGCCTACACTGTCGCTCCCAGCCTCCCACGCACTCACTAGCAGCAGCAGGCACCAGAAGTGCTGCACTGCTAGGCTGCGAGTGGTTGTGACGCGAGCTGGGGTGCCGAGCGGACGGAGAGCGAGCGAAGCCGGGGTGCCAGACAGGGGGAGAGCGAGCGGAGCCGGGGTTCCGGGCGGGGGGAGAGCGAGCGGAGCCATGGTGCCGGGCAGGGGGAGAGCGAGTAGGGTTGCCAGGTGGCTTGTCCAAAAATACTGGACACAATGGTGAAAGGTGCGACGCACTCGAGAATCGTTGGTGGGGAAGAATGTTATTTAGAAATGACCTGACTGTTATGTCATTTGTTCTAAATTTCACTCCAAGTATTCACCAATTTGCACCAATTTATATTCTATTTCGTAAAAGATCTGGGGAGGAGTCTTGGGAGGGAGCGCCCTTCCGAGGATTGTTTTAGGAAATAGAATATGAAATAGTGCAAATTGGTGCATGCTTGGAGTGAAATTTAGAACAAATGACGTAATGGTCAGATCATTTATAAATAACTGACCTGCAGTCATACTGTACATGGCGAGCAATACTGATCTTACTGCTCCTTCCAAAAATTCCAAGATTGTTGCACCCCCTTCATCCTTTCTCATCCCCCCTCCCTTCATCCTCTCTCACCCCATCCCTTCATCCTCTGTTACCCTCCATCCCTCATCCTCTCTCACCCCTCCCTGTCATTATCAGTACAGTAGCTTTCAAATTTAGACTTCAAAATCCAGCTTTAAATTGCATATTAAATCATGCCATTGAATAAGTAACCTGCTCTGCCTTCTTGGGGATGATCAATAAGTAAGGGTGCTGTAGAGATTGCAATGCTGCTGTGATGAGAGCTGAGTTATGGCGCCTTTCTGAGAATTTACAATGGTGGTTATTTTTAATAGATCTTGAAAATGGGAAGACTGTTAGTTTAGTAAAGTGAGCAATTAAACAAAGTTGCCAGTACTGTATGTACTGTCTGTCAACACACACACACACACACACACACACACACACACTGATGAGACATATACACACACACACACACACTGAGACATATACACACATACTGAGATATATATATATATATATATATATATATATACACACACACACACACACACACACACACACACACACACACACACACACACACACACACACACTGAGACATTCAAACACACTGAGGCACACACATATACAGACAGGACACAGACAGAAAGACAGACACACTGAGACACACACACACACATACACACTGAGACATATATACACACAGACACACACACTGAGACATTCACTCACACTCAAACACACACACATACTGAGGCACACATATACAGGCAGGACACGGGACACAGACAGAAAGACAGACACACAGATACACACACACTGAGACACACACATACAGTCAGGTCACAGATAGACAGACACACACTGAGACATACACTCACACACACACACACAGGCAGGACACTGAGACACACAGACAGCCTCACCTCTCTGCTGCATGCTTTTCCTCTGCTCTTTGGCCCCACACCCCAGGCTCTTGCCACTTCCCGATTGGCTAAATTACACAGCAGCAACCAATCAGAAGCTGCCCAGCCACCTAGCAGCAGCAGCCCTGCTCTATCCTATGTCCGGTATTATCTCTCATATTTTACCGGACAGGGGAACCAAATACCGGACACCTGGCAACCCTAAGAGCGAGCCGGGGTGCCGGGTGGGGGGAGAGCATTGGTGGGCATGCATGGGCCGGGCGTGTGGGCCCCCCCTATGCTGTGGGGCCCCCGGGCAACTGCCCAGCGTGCCCATTTGTTAAGACTGCCCTGCGACCGAACGTCTGGCAGTGTAACGTTTACGTACTGTTAAACCGATTAACGGTGGCATTTTCTGCTTTGAATACACTTGCCAATCCATTAAGCATTTGAAAATAGCCCTCTGAGTTTTTTGAACCCCATGTAGACCTTTTAGTCCCCACCTTGATGGGCTGCAGGAGCAGTATGCTTAATTGGCATTCCCATCACAGGCTTTCCCTAGACTCATTGCAGTGCCAAGCATTGCTACAAGATTTGCACAAAGCCACTGGCAGGGCATCACAGTTATCAGGCTGATATTTTTTAGGCCTTTTTTTAAGTAATTGTTGCATAATAGAGGAACTGGTTGCTGCCTTTCAATTGGGAATTCAAGTCAAACTGAGATACAAAACGTCAAATTGAAACATGTTTATCAGAAAAGTCAATTATTTCCTGCTTGTAATTAAAGTAGTGCTGGTATTTTTTTTGTAGCTCTGTACTGACGTGACAGTTTCTTGGTCAGTTTTCTTCTTGTTTTAGTTTTATCAGTACTTCAACTTTACTCTTTGGACAAACTGTTACGTTTCTACACGTTTATGTAAAAATAATGCAATTTGATTTATGGTAATATAAGTCATGAGGCAACTTGGAGCTCTCACCGAGTAAATTGCAGTAGGCTGCTGGTGAAAAGTTAGCACTATTATGATATTTGATTATTATTGATCCTCACCTCAGACCTGCACAACTTATAAAGTGAAACGGGCCAAACTACTCAAAGGAAAGCAGATTCGGGCTGCACTTTAATTAAAATTACCCCACCTTCACGACTCTTACCTCCACCCTCAAAACTCTCAACTTCCCCCTCACCACTCTTACCTCCCTCCATCCTCACAACTCTTTCCTCTGGCATGGTGCGACGGCGGGGTCCGGCGGCTAGTGCGGCGACCTCTGTCTTCTCCCCTGAAAATTCTACTGTTTCCTCTGCAGGTCCTGAAAAACATGACCGCGCAGCGTCAAATGATGCCGTATTGCCATGGTAATGGGACGCCGTGATGCCACGCAACATGGCGCCGCATGACATCATGATGTAACTTAGTGTCCCATTGCCATGACAGCCATTTTTTTCAGGACCTGCTGGGGAACCAGTAGCATTTTCAGATTAGAAGACGGAGATCGCTGCACCAGACGCCGGACCCCGCGGGCGGCACAGTGAGTCCAGGCGGGCCGCATTGGTCCGTATGTTGTGCAGGACAGCTCTTCCTAATGTCCTCTTCTCACTATCAATTCCTGACTTATTATTGTTAGTTACAGTACTTGCAGGTGTCAGCACCACACAAAATTCATACTTCACTATTACAATCTTCTCATTGTGGCAACAACGTTTTATTTTCTATAAGAAGATTCTTGTGAAGCTCTAAGCAAATAGAGATACTCTGTATGGTTGGGCAATGCAGGATGTTCTTTTTCAGGGGATTGTAATTTTTTCTATACCTTAGGGGTGTTACTAGCAAAGCATTTGCATTTATTTTATATAAAGTTTATGTGGTAATGATAAAGAATGAGAACTTTTGAAGCTCATCGCATCTAGGAAATGAGAGATAATAAAGGTCAGGTGTAATTTCCTAACTGCCTTCAAAAGGATTTATTAAAATAATTTAGTTCTGGTTCTTTATCAACTTAGGATAAATCATGAACTGTCTAAATAAATACATTTAGTGTTTAGTTTATATATCAGAATGTTAATCTACAATGCTCTAAAACAAACAGCTTACATAACAGTTATGAGTTGCTTTTGGTAATAGTTCCATGTATATACTGTAGATGTTTCTCTTGTATATTTTAATTTCATGTATTCACTCCTACTGTAGGTTAACAGGCTTGGATTAAACAACAAATCATATTATTATGGCTATGCTTATCTTTACATTTTGTTCTTTTTTTTTTTTTTTAGCTATTTTGCTTTGTACAGTACTTATGTTTTAAACAAAGTGACATTTTATTGGTATACTGTATATAATTTATATGTAATTTATATCATTGTAGGTTTCCAGGCAAATCCAATGCATGGACATATTGTTCTAGTTTCTAAAGGAGGGAAGGGGTAAATGTAATATTCACTGTAAGATGTCTTGCCCTGTTAGAACGTAAAATTACATGTTTTGTCCATTATACAGGGCAACCTCTAATTATGCACCAGCTCTTGAGGTTAACGGCTCTAATGGCTGCTTAATTGCCCAAACCTTTCACATTCTGAATGAGGTGTCAGATTGCAAAGTTCTGAAAAAGAGATGGCTGAAATGCTTGTCTACTCATGTTCTTTCACTCGCAAAAAAAAATCTGTTTTTGTTGGACATATTTATAGTTTTGTATTGAATCAAAATTGCATTCTTGAATATGTTACAATTTTGTTTTCAACAGGTAGCCTAGATTATGAACAAGTTTATAATATTGACCTGTTATTTTTTCACAAATTGTTCCTACTTAAAGAAGGAATCCCTCCCATCCCAAGGAGATTGTTGGCTTTACTTGTCTCCCCGAAAAACACCAATATTTTAGTGTCACTGGTCCAGATGATGCATGTTTATGATAAAGAAAGCTAACCAATAGTGAAAGGACAGCATATGCGGTGACTATGGAAATATCTTGAGTAGGGTTTGGAAACTAAATTTTAAATATTACCAGGTAGGTAAATCAATGAAAACATCAGGGAAAAAATCATTGTAAGGATGAAAGAATGTATTAAACCATTTAGATTTTCACTTCCGATGTACTGTATTAAAAGACCTCAATATATTTTGATGTAAAGAAAATACTATACAACTTGATGTAAACTCCATTAAAGCTAGGTAATGTGTTACAATACTATCACACCAAATGAATGGATCTTTGAGAACACACTTTAGAAAGATGTTTTATTTTTTTTGTCTGCCAAATTCACCAATATTAAACCTTAACAGGCAGAAAGTGTAAGGATTCTGCTTGATCTGTGCCCGGGTTTTCACTATGGTCCAGGTTTTCTTTCTCTCCTGCCCTTTCTGCTCTCGGTGGGTTTTGGGTACTGGCAGCCTGCTTCATAGGCTGCAGTTACTGTACCATAGGGAGTCGCCGAGCCAAGTTCAGTGTGTTTACAGCTCCTGTCAGTCTTTGCAGATATGCCTTACCCTCTTGCCTGTTTTGAATTCCTGTTGTTGCCCAAGACCGTGACCCTGACCTCACTGCCTTCCACTTGCCCTGACCTCCACTTGCCTCCTCGACTTTGCACCTCTGCCGCCAGCCCTGACCTCTCTGCCTGTCCCCTGGTCTTCGCAACTCTGCCCCCAGCCCTGACCCCTGCTTTCATAACGACTACAGATACTCTTACAGGACTCTGTCTCTGGGTTGTGGTCGTTTTATTTGCATCCCTACCTCAGCCCTGCGGGTCCGTCACCTGATTTGAGACGAGCACCGTCACATTTTGCTCGACCAAACATGGACCCCGCTCGGAGATCATGTGACACGCCTCACCCTGCAAAACCAACAGCTGGCACTTATTTCAAGCCGACTTTAGGACATTTTTACCCAGCTGGACACACTCCAGGTGGGTTCTACCCCTGCACTGCCCTTACCGGAAGTTTCTATGGCGTCAGCCCCATCACCTTCTACACCCAGGGAACTACGGATCCCAATGCCTCTGCGTTATGGAGGGGAGTCTATTGCTTGTAGAGAGTTTCTGAACCAATGCTCAATTCAGTTCGATCTCCAGCCCTCCATGTTCAGCACTCACCGATCCAGGGTAGCCTATGTAATTTCCCTACTAACAGATGTGGCCTTGGCCTGAGCTTTCCCTCTGTGGGAAAGAGAATCCCCACTGATCAATGACTCCGTTGCCTTTCTTCAGGCATTTGAAACCCCCGGTCGTGTCTCCTCCGTTTCAGCTGCACTCCTTCGAATCCGACAAGGAATCCGTACCACAGGCCAGTATGTCGTTGAGTTCCGAACCCTTGCAGCGGAGATGGGCTGGAATAATGAAGCTCTGGTGGCAGCATTTTGGCTGGACTTTTCTGAGCATTTAAAGGATGAACTGACTCGAAGGGATCTCCCAATGATCTGGAGGAACTGATTGCCCTCTGTATCAGAATGGACCTCCGGATACGAAAACGGCAGACCGAGCGAGCTCAGTCTCCAAAAACCCCAACAATTCGGCTTACCCCCCACTTTCAGACCCCTCTTTCTACACCTCTCCCTGAGAAGGAACTGATGCAACTAGATGATACCAAATTACCTGAGCAGGAGAAAACTAGGAAACGTGTCAGTGGGCTGTGCCTGTACTGTGGGCTCAAAGGTCACTGTGTCCGAGACTGTCCTAAATCAGGAAAACCACAATGCCCAGTGAAGATAGAAGATAGAAGAATATTCACTGGACATTTCTTCTATTCTTCATTCACCACAACCTTCATGGCTCCTCCTGCTGGTTTCACTCTCATGGGGTCCAGCATCCATTTTCACTCAGGCTTTTGTGGATTCAGGAGCTACAGGGAACCTCATAGACCACACGTTTGTGAAACTACACTCCCTTCATTTCCGTACAAGGGAGATTCCGTTACCAGTAGTGGCTATTGATGGAAGACCTCTGACACCTGGGACTATCACTCTTGAGACTAATCCTTTGCTGGTCATGGTCGGGGCACTTCACAAAGAGTCACTATCATTCTACATGATTTGCTCTCCCTCGACTCCAGTGGTTCTAGGACCTTTACCCGTCCTCACTTGCCCATGGACCCACCTCTCCATGGTTTTTATTGTGCAGCTGCCTCCCTCCAGGGGTATGTCTACCATACTGTTAGTGGTCGACCGATTCACACGACAAACCCATTTTGTTCCTCTCAGGAAGCTACCCACAGCAACTATCAGAGTTCTTTATTAACAAGGCTCAACAAAGTATTGGGACGTTCCTCCTTCTCTTGCCGTGCACCCCAGAACTGGAACAACCTACCAGAGACTCTCACATCCACCACCAGTTTAAGTTCTTTCAAATCTAAGGCTGTCACACTTTTTAAACTGGTCTGTAACTGTTTCATACGCCCATAATATATATTATCTTTAACTGTGCATGCAATGTCTTGTATATAATGTATACCCTGTTCATTAATGTAACTGTATTTGTAACCATGTATTATTTGTCTTAACTCTGTGCCCACTTGAAAACGAGAGGTAACTCTCAATGTATTACTTCGTGGTAAAATGTTTTATAAATAAATAAATAAATAAATAATAATGGATCTGTATTCTGTAACACTTGTGTGTACAGATGTATTTTATAGATTCCAGATCAATAAGTGCTTCTTGTCAAAGAGCACCACTGGGGGTGAAATGCATATGAGAGTAATTTTTCCAACATTTTAGATCATTTAAATAAAAGGTACTTTTTATATTTTTGCTTTTCTGGTCTCCTGAGCACAATCATTTTGCAGCACTGAAGTGAAGAATCTATTTTATTGTGCAATAGATTGTGCTGTACTTCGTGCCAGGACAAAATGGTGTCCTGTATTTTTTACAGTGAATTGAAAGTCAACATCTTATAATAAAGTAATATGAAGATGACTAATCGTTCTTCAAATGATATTACATATCATGTTTTCCCCCATGCATAAACATGATTCACAACCTTGTGAATCCTGAGGGTTGCTGGATTGCCTATCTTATGTCAAGCAGACTGTGCTACAATTTTCAATGAACAACAAGGCAATTTAGGAAAAATGTTAAACAAAAGGATGACAAACTGAAGATGGTGTGTATGGAAGAGGGAAAATAAGGCGGATTTCTACATCTACCCTTTAAACTGGTACCAATGATGGACCAGCATGTGGGTTTTAATATGATAAGAAGCTCTGTTTAGGTTCCAGTCTTAAAATATGTTGATGGACATACCGTAGGGAAGAGTGAAATCTGAATGCCTTAGTATTTTTTTTTTTAAACAGAGAAAAAATAAATAAACAGGATGCTACTATTTTCTCATTGCACAGCAACTTCTAATCATTATATTAAGAGATATTCCGCCTCCATGGAGTCCTGACGGATATAGTCTCGGATCGCGGATCGCAATTCGTCTCTAGATTTTGGGAGGCCTTCAGCCAAAGAATGGGTAACTCCCTACATTTCTCTTCCTACTTTCCCCAGTCAAATGGTCTCCCGGAAAGGACCAACCAGTCCTTAGAACAATTCCTTCACAATTTTGTTTTTGAGTTACAGGACGACTGGGTTGATCTGCTCCCGTGGGCCGAGTTTTCCCGTAATTCCATAAAGCACGATTCAACACTGGAATCACTGTTCTTCTGTGCCTACGGGTACCATCCCGCTGCCCTTCCTCTTTCCAGTCCCCTCTCCGGAGTTCCTGTAGTGGATGGCAAAATCCAAGAACTCCAGTTACTCTGGAAGAAAATCCAGGTGAATCTGACCAAAGCCGCTGTCCAGCAAAAAACCCAGGAGGAAAACGTCGATGACCACCTCTTCCGTGGGAGATCAGATCTGGCTGTGTTACGCCGGTGCTGCCCGCAGACCAGACCCGTCCCCTGTGCTGAGGTGGGACGTAGGGATACACGCACCCGCAGCAAAGGGAGCGTGTCCGGAGTGTGGTGTTATTGTTGCCAGGCCAGGTATAGTAGTGAAGACAATACTTGCCGGTACTGGTAGTAGAGAAGGAGTAGTTATTGCCGTTGCCAAGATCAGGGATGCCAGAAGTCACGAAGTCCAAGTAGAGCCAAAGTCGAGAGCCAGAGGGGGTAGTCGTCCAATCCGCATCAATACCTGAGGAGTCACTGAGTGAATAGTCAAATGCTTCCATACAGAACTATGTCGAGCGACTAGTGATGGGAAGCACAGGCATAATAAAGCTGGGCAGGCCAATGGGAAAAGGGGGCAGGCCTGGAGGACTGCAAGGAGTCCTCCCTGATAGGAGAGAGGTGTTACAGCCCAGCTGAGTGTAATCATTGATTTGCCTTGAACTGTGTGATGCTTGGGGGCGACGCCTCACTGCAGCAGCAGTGGTTAAAAGTGCTCTGTTAGGCATGTGCTCTGTAAAATGAGAATGCATGCACATAACGTCTGGGGCTGGCGTGCGTGTAGGAGGGCGTGGGCGCGACCGGCGCTGAGCAGAGGAATCGCCGAGGGAAGTGATCCCGCGACGGCGGCAGAGGCGAGGAGCCGTGGAGACCGGTAAGGCAGGATTGTTTATTGTGTCCAGGGACTCCTTGCGGAGAGGGAGTGCTTTGTGTGAGAAGCGAGGAGAACGCCGATTCCTGACAGGCTGACTACAAAAAATATCCGCTTGAAACCACCTTCCTCCAAACTCGGGCCCAAGTTCATTGGACCTTATAAAATCTTGAAGCAAGTCAACCCGGTGGCGTTCAAACTGGAACTTCTGGATACCTTAAGAATACCTCCAGTGTTCCATGTCTCCCTCCTTAAGTCGTTCGTCCAGAACACCTTCTCTCCTCCTAACCTTCCCCCTCCTAAACCGTTCTTGGTGGATGGCCAGGAGGAATTTGAAGTGAGCCAAATATTGGATTCCCGTAGGTCCTGTGGTGGGCTACAGTACTTGGTCCATTGGAAGGGTTATGGTCCAGAGGAAAATTCATGGATCAGGTCCAGGGATGTCAATGCCTCCAACCTGGTATCGGACATTTCCTGCCAAAACCGTCTTAGATCGCCTGGAGGTCTTTCCTCAAGAGGGGGGTACTGTAAGGATTCTACTTGATCCATGCCACGTTTTCACTACGGTCCAGGTTTTCTGTCTCTCCTGCCCTTTCTGTTCTCTGTGGCCATTTTGGGTACTAGCAGCCTGCTTTATAAATCGCCGAGCAAATTTCTGTGTGTTTGGAGCTCCTGTCAGCCTTTGCAGTTACACCTTACCCTAATGCCTGTTTTGAATTCCTGTTGATGTCCCCAGACCATGTTCCCGACCTCGCTGCCTTCTGCCTGCCCTGACCTCCACTTACCTCCTCGACTTTGCACCTCTGCCACCAGCCCTGACCTCTCTTCCTGTCCCCTGGACTTTGCAAATCTGCCGCCAGCCCTGACCCCTGCTTTCATACCGACTATGGATACTCCTACAGTCCCTGGGTTGTGGTCGGTTTATTTGCATCCCTACCTCAGCCATGCAGGTCCGCCTACTTATTTGAGATGAGCACCATCACAGAAAGGCAGTAGATCGTGATATTTACTTCTCTAAAATGCAGTGGTTCATGATCTTCTCATAAGCCAGTATGGAACAACTCTATATTTAGGGTTTGAGTGATTGATGCAAATTAAGTTTGACACCTACCAAACCATTTTGTGCTAGTCAACATATATTTGCAGATTCCTCATTGGTGGGCTGCCCCTAAAACCGTATGTCAAGGGCTGAAGTGTCAGCTCTTGGGACTAGTTATGCTCCCTGATGTGTTTTCCTGTATTTCTGTTCCCATTTTACGGTCCCCTGCAGAAATGTAAACAAGGGGAAATAGGGTGCTCAACCCCAGTATAACTTCATCCAGATGATGACTGTTAACACTGTATATAACAATTCCATGAAGAAACCCGTGGGAATGGGTGTAATAAATAGACCTGTGAGTCACTTGAATAAACACATGAAAGTACTCAACTATTGCAGTCTTACAGTCTCTTTTCCACTCACATCATCTCCAGGGATTATCAGTGGCGTGCCAGCCATAGAGGGAAATCCAGAAGCAGCAAGAAAAGAGCAAATAGCGCACAGCCAGGGAGCCAGGTGGAGATAAAAATAAAGTTCCATTTATTTCAGTGCATAGCTGATGACATCATCACCCCGTTGGGGACAAAAAAAACACACCTCCTACGCGTTTCGGACCGGTAGGTCCTTTATCAAGTAGTCTGGTAGATGGAGCAATTGGGTGCCTTATATACCCCTAACTAAATTAAAGTAATGAGACACATCTGTGCACGATCGTGTAAAAAAAACCCCTATTGCACATGCACGTGACGTCACGCGGGGCACCACCACATCCGGCAACAAGGCCTGTGGGTAAGGAACGCCCCCCCCCCCCGCGCTTCCCCGCGCACGCTCACTGAGGCATACAGCTGAAAGTGCTGGCCTCTGACTCGGCCACTAAACCCGCCCCTTGTGACGTCACTACGGGTATCTGATAGGCTAAAGCGCACCGCTATTCAACCAATGAAACCAGGATGAACAAACGATATGCCCACCCATCATACCACCCAAGTACAGTCAAAACGGAACGCAACTTCTAACAGCACAATAAAACTGCAATCAGAAGAAATACCATCCTTTTTACATGAATAAAGAACACAATTGCAATGTCTCAGAGACAGATATAAGTCCCCCATTGCTCCAAATCCCACAAAAACAAATCACATTTGTAATAATAATAAAAACAAAAACTTGTCATTGGATCAATACCTTCATGACAAATCATTAATTACATAACATACACACATTATTCAAATGATTAAAACACATATCAGAATATTAAACAAAAATTAGACAATCTTTATAGAAGTCTAAAAATATCCTCCAAGGAATGAAGAAATAAATGAATCAACAATTCTAAATCCCAGCATTCCTAGTAATCTTACTTATATCAATGGCATTTAACAAGTTGTAACATATCAAAAATAGCAATTACAATGTTACATGATTACATGATACGTCCACGTGTATGGTATGTAAACTAGGATATTAGTATCAAGTCTCTTAACCGTAAACAGTCTACAACATAATAGTTATATTCCAAAATCAGAATGAAGATCAATAATAGTTTTACAGAGTTTAGTGTTTTAGAAAATGGCTCAAGTTCCACTCCACATTTAAACCGCAGGGAGTTCTGGTTTGAAGCATAAAAATCTAATATGCCTCCCTGCGGTCCAACGTATTCAGCAAATCACCCCTTCTCTCACTAGCAAATACCTTTTCAATTCCTTTTACTGTATGTCCTCTAATATCACTTTTGTCACATTGCGAAAAATGTTTAGAGACTGGGTGTGACCAGTCCCGTTTGTTGATCAATCTTACATGTTCAAGTATCCTACTTTTTAAAGATCTAGTAGTCCTCCCTACATAATTTATTCCACACCCGCATGTTAAGAGGTAGATAACATACTGCGTGTCACAATTTATAAAGGATTTGATAGGGAATTCCCGATTAGTGGTAGAGCCCTTAAAATGTCTGGAAGGTAACATGAATTGACATATTTTACAACATCCACACCTATAGGATCCTTTTGTTATGAATTTTCTAGTGGAGGGGGATGATGAAGTAACATAGCTTGGTGATACATATGTAGCAATGGTTTTGGCCTTCCGGTATACAAACCGGGGGCCTTTCATAACACATCTTTAAGGCTCCCATCCATTAACAAGATATTCCAATATTTACGAATGATGTTTTGAACTTGGTGACTACTTTTATTATACTGCGTGATCATGAGAGGAACATCCTCATTTGTTTGTGATATATTTCTATTTTTACCTTTATCACAATTGTTTCTTAAATTAGAAGAAACTGCATCCATTTGCGGGTTATCCTGCCCTGTATATAGTAGGTCCTCCCTATTCATAGATGAAACCTCCTGAAGGGTACTGGCTAAATTCTTAGTATTGTATCCTCTCTGCTGGAATCGATGACTCAACTCCTCAGACTGTCGGACGAAACCCTCCTCCGTAGAGCAGTTCCTCTTCAGTCTGAGGAATTGGCCTTTTATGATAGCAGGTGGATGGCAGCTGTCTTCTCTTAACTACATATTCCTCGAATTAGGTTTTCTAAATGTTTCTGTTTGAATTTGACCCTCAATATCAATAAACAACCGAAGGTCCAGATAGTCAATGTGATGTACATTAAAATTGTAAGTGAATATTAAATTATTATTATTACAATTAATATAATGAACAAAATTGTGCAAAGTGTCTAAATCCCCTTCCCAAATCATAATGAGGTCATCAATGAACCTCTTATAAAACAATGAGCCCTTTTTGAGGTTAGACCTCCATGTGCTAAATTCTGGAATAAAAGTTTGCTCTGTAAGTTCATTATTATCTTCCAATAATTCTTCAAGATCCAAAATATCTTGGAGATCACATGCCTCTCTGAAAGTTGAAGTAGATGTTACTGATGCACCCCGTACTATTGTATCTTTGGGAGATGGTTTGTCGAAATACATCGATCGATATTTGCAACCCTTTGTGAAGGGTTTACCCTCCTTTTTGTTGGATTCGGGGGACCTTATTAAAAAACTTAGTCAGGTCAAATGGGGCCCACATTCCATTTGGGTAACCATGGACGTTACATCCTTGTATTCAGTCATAAAACATGACCAGGGCGTGGCGGCTGTCAATCATTTCATCGGGGGTCCAGATAGCAATCAATTCCACACAGCATTTATTTTAGATGCTATTAATTTTTTGCTCACACATAATTACTTTTTATTTGATCACAAATTTTACTTACAACAACAGGGCACAGCAATGGGCACGAGTTTTGCACCGGTGTATGCTAATTTGTTTATGGGGTGGTGGGAGTCACTTTTTATTTTCACTAGCACGAATCCATTTCGACAATATATCACATTTTATAAGAGGTTCATTGATGAACTCATTATGATTTGGGAAGGGGATTTAGACACTTTGCACAATTTTTTTCATTATATTAATTGCAATAATAATAATTTAATATTCACTTACAATTTTAATGTACATCACATTGACTATCTGGACCTTCGGTTGTTTATTGATATTGAGGGTCAAATTCAAACAGAAACATTTAGAAAACCTAATTCGAGGAATATGTTGTTAAGAGCAGACAGCTTCCATCCACCTGCTGTCATAAAAGGTATCCCCAAAGGCCAATTCCTCAGACTAAGGAGGAACTGCTCTACGGAGGAGGGTTTCGTCCGACAGTCTGAGGAGTTGAGCCATCGATTCCAGCAGAGAGGATACAATACTAAGAATTTAGCCAGTACCCTTCAGGAGGTTTCATCTATGAATAGGGAGGACCTACTATATACAGGGCAGGATAACCCGCGAATGGATGCAGTTTCTTCTAATTTAAGAAACAATTATGATAAAGGTAAATATAGAAATATATCATAAACGAATGAGGATGTTTCTCTCATGATCACGCAGTATAATAAAAGTAGTCACCAAGTTCAAAACATCATTCGTAAATTTTGGAATATCTTGTTAATGGATGGGAGCCTGAAAGATTGTGTTATGAAAGGCCCCCGGTTTGTATACCGGAAGGCCAAAACCATTGCTACATATGTATCACCAAGCTATGTTACTTCATCATCCCCCTCTACTAGAAAATTCATAACGAAAGGATCCTATAGGTGTGGAGGTTGTAAAATATGTCAATTCATGTTACCTTCCAGACATTTTAAGGGCTCTACCACTAATCGGGAATTCCCTATCAAATCCTTTATAAATTGTGACACGCAGTATGTTATCTACCTCTTAACATGCGGGTGTGGAATAAATTATGTAGTGAGGACTACTAGATCTTTAAAAAGCAGGATACTTGAACATGTAAGATTGATCAACAAACGGGACTGGTCACACCCAGTCTCTAAACATTTTTCGCAATGTGACAAAGGTGGTATTAGAGAACTTACAGTATAAGGAATTGAAAAGGTATTTGCTAGTGAGAGAAGGGGTGATTTGCTGAATACGTTGGACCGCAGGGAGGCATATTGGATTTTTATGCTTCAAACCAGAACTCCCTGCGGTTTAAATGTGGAGTGGAACTTGAGCCATTTTCTAAAACACTAAACTCTGTAAAACTATTATTGATCTTCATTCTGATTTTGGAATATTACTATTATGTTGTAGACTGTTTACGGTTAAGAGACTTGATACTAATATCCTAGTTTACATACCATACACGTGGACGTATCATGTAATCATGTAACATTGTAATTGCTATTTTTGATATGTTACAACTTGTTAAATGCCATTGATATAAGTAAGATTACGAGGAATGCTGGGATTTAGAATTGTTGATTCATTTATTTCTTCATTCCTTGGAGGATATTTTTAGACTTATATAAAGATTGTCTAACTTGTGTTTAATATTCTGATATGTGTTTTAATCATTTGGATAATGTGTGTATGTTATGTAATTAATGATTTGTCATGTAGGTATTGATCCAATGACAAGTTTTTGTTTTTATTATTATTACAAATGTGATTTGTTTTTGTGGGATTTGGATCAATGGGGGACTTATATCTGTCTCTGAGACATTGCAATTGTGTTCTTTATTCATGTAAAAAGGATGGTATTTCTTCTGATTGCAGTTTTATTGTGCTGTTAGAAGTTGCGTTCCGTTTTGACTGTACTTGGGTGGTATGATGGGTGGGCATATCGTTTGTTCATCCTGGTTTCATTGGTTGAATAGCGGTGCGCTTTAGCCTGTCAGATACCCGTAGTGATGTCACACGGGGTGGGTTTAGTGGCCGAGTCAGAGGCCAGCACTTTCAGCTGTATGCCTCAGTGAGCGTGCGCGGGCAAGCGCGGGGGGGCATTCCTTACCCACAGGCCTTGGTGCCGGATGTGGTGGCGCCCTGCGTGACGTCACGCGCATGCGCAATAGGGTTTTTTTTACACGATCGTGCACAGATGTGTCTCATTACTTTAATTTAGTTAGGGGTATATAAGGCACCCGAATGCTCCATCTACCAGACTCCTTGATAAAGGACCTACCGGTCCGAAACGCGTAGAAGGTGTGTTTTTTTTTGTCCCCAACGGGGTGATGATGTCATCAGCTATGCACTGAAATAAATGGAACTTTATTTTTATCTCCACCTTGCTCCCTGGCTGTGCACTATTTGCTCTTTTCTTGCTGCCCCTGCA
The DNA here is from genome assembly GCF_040206685.1 of Ascaphus truei. Lineage (NCBI taxonomy): Eukaryota > Metazoa > Chordata > Amphibia > Anura > Ascaphidae > Ascaphus > Ascaphus truei. Next base: position 212,892,805 of record NC_134486.1, read on the forward strand.
GAAATGTAAGCTAGGGATGCCAGGTATAGTTAGGATCCCTATTAGGAAATAGCTGCAGGGCAGGGACTTTGGGAGCAGGATATTAAGGGTGGATATTAGGGAGCAACTAGGGTTACAAAATGTATAAAGTATTGCTCACCGGAGTTACCGTTAGTACTGTTATGTTAACCGCATGTTGTATAATTTGCGGGTACCCGTCTGTACATAAAGACGGGGTGGGCTATGGAAGTCCAATGCAAGTCTATGGGGAATCTGTGCTCTGCGACCATGTTCTAGGGACCAAGTTGTATTTCCAGCCCAATGTTAAAGCGGATTAAAAAAGTGACCTGTTTTGCGGCTTTCATGTTCCCGGTGTCCTAGAGACATGAAACTTCAGGATTGTAAGTTTTAGGTGGGATATTTGGGTCAAAATGTATTCCTTTTGTTTGCCGGAGTTCAGGGGACAAAGTTACCGGAGGTCCAGTTATTCTCCCCGACGTACAGGCAGGATTTGCGAGTACGCGAGGTGAATTACACTGGAGTTCTCCAGAGTCCCCCCGAATCCTGGTTTCGAGCCCTGGTATCCCAGACCCATTTCCCTCACAGGTATAAGGTTCCCCAAGGTCTATACTTTATTAAAGTACGTTTTATAATGTTTTATACTGTATGTATAAGTATCTATGCAGTCAGCCCTGGCATCTACATAGGCGCTGGCATGTCTGCATAGAGTATGTAGTTCAAAGGAGAAACGATGTCCAGAAGTGAGAAAATTGTTTGGTGAGTGAGGAACGGCTAAGTACAAGGTCCATTGAACAGGGGCACCCCACTGGGGCCCCTTTCTGACTGCCAGACCTGGTGGAGCCTGCCCAGCGGGTGAAATTAATTATCTGGGGGAAGTTGCTGCTCGTAGGTGTGTTTCACATTGGCTAATTCATATTTCCCGCCCACCCAGTTTTTCAAGCTGACTTGCCACACACCCTCCTCTGATATCAGCAGCCAGACGAGCCCCCATCCTGATTGACTGGTGGGAAAAGTTCCCACGCTCTGACTGGTCGCTAGTCCCTATTCCATGTTAGACATAGGACACAGAGGTCTATGTAAGGGACTGCTCAATCAGAGAGCTCTCTCTCAGATTTACAGGCAATCTTGGGACTTAGGGACTCATGCACTAAGCGCCGAAAAAGTGCAATCGCCAAGTGTTCCCTATCGGCATGATTTTGGCGATTTGCCCTCGCAGTATTCAGTAAGGGCCGAATCCATGCCAAATCCCTGCCGAATCACTGTGAAAGCAAAACGCAGATGAGCCGGTATTAAAAGAGCCTGGCTCCCGATAGCCTGGCGATAGGCCGTTTCTGCCGATATGTGTTTGCAGCAGAGAGAGACCCGCCGCTCTCTCTGCGCAAACATCGTCAAAATAAAAAGATATCAAAACAACTTTTACTCATAGTGTACATGTGCAGGGGGTCTCCGGAGCTGAAGCGCATTGGTTTCAGGTCCGGGTACCCCCTGCTTACCGAGATACAGGCCCCTTTATGAGGTGCCGGTATCCCTCTGCATTTAAATGTCCCGATCACGTGACCGCGGAATGTAAACAAAGAAGAGGGATACCGGCACCCCATAAAGGGGCCAGTATCTCGGGAAGCAGTGGGTCCCCGGACCTAAAACCAAAGCGGTTCAGCTCCGGAGACCTTCTTCACATCTACACTATGAGTAAAACACACATATAAATAAACAATCATTCCTTACCTTAGCGGCTATCCGCTATGGTAATTAAGCAGCCTTAATGTATTTTAAGAATATTGTGCTGGAGCAGGGGGTCCCCTGAGCTGAACCACATTGCTCTTTTTCAGCAACAAACAAAAATGGCTTTTCCTTCAGCAAACCGAACACAACAGTTTCTTTTTAACAGACAGTTTATATATATGCAGCTACCCTTTTTCTATGCAGGGGACAGACAGTTCACAGTTTCACTACTTTGCTACTCAGACCTTGTTTTCAGGAATCACTTTAGCAGCTTACTCCTCTCTCATCAACAGCAAGCTCCATGTGTCTACAACCTGGGTTTTAACACACCTTGATTAGGCAGTTGGGATCCAACTAATTGTCCTGAGGTTCCCAACTGAAGTTTAACCTAGTCAGTGCTGCACTGCAGACTAGACATAGGGTTTCCAGGCATATAACTGGTGGCTTTTATTTACCCTGTCACAGACCCCCTGCTTCCCGAGTTACAGGCCCCGGTAAGGAGCATCGGGTGCCATCTTTATAGTGCCCACGTCGCGTCTTGGACGCTTTAAAGATGGCGGTGACACTGGAACCGATGCCCCAAACCGGGGCCTGTAACTTGGGAAGCAGGGGGTCCCTGAGCCACAAATCAATGCGGTTCAGCTCAGGGGACCCCCTGCTCCCCGCACAATATTATTAAAATACATTAATGCTGCTTCATTACCATAGCGGATAGGCGCTAAGGCAATGAAGGGGTTAAGGCATAATAGCATGTTTATTACGGACAATTGCCCCCAATAAACATTGCAATACACAACATACACCCCCTGTGCCCCTAACACCCCCTATACCCCCATTACATATATCTCATTTTTGGGATGCATAGCAATGATACTAGAGGCCGGCGGGGGGTCTCGGGTGTTCCCCGCAGGCCTACAGTACCAATTTTGTGCCCCCTCCCCCCAAAATACAAAAACACAAATACTTTACAATAAATACACCCCCCCTAAAACATACAATACAGTAATGGGCAAAATTACTATTATCCACAAATGGATAATAGTGCATTTGTCCATTTAAAATACATAAAGAACAATAAATACATTAAATACATATTGCATTCACCCTTGTCCGGCTGCCACGATGAAGGCCACCCTCATCTTCATCCTGCCCATGCCCCCGCCGCTGCTGCAAAACAGAAACAAGAATAAAAACATCCAATGTAATGTCCCCTAACCCCTTAATCACCATAGCGGTTATTAACCGCTACAGTCATTAAGGGGTTAACCCACCCTCACCCACCACTCGGGAGGCCTACATACCCTCCCCCACTTACACCCCACCCCGTGAGGCCTAACCACCCTCACCCACTACCCAGCCGGGAGGCCTACCCACATACCCTTGGGGCCAATACCCCCTCCCCCCACCCCCAGTACCCACAATAAAAACAATACACTGCCCCACAATAAACATCATTATATTTGTTAAATACATAACCCACCCCCTGTGCCCCCCCCATAAATACATGATTTATCCTTTTACATACAGGGTTCATACCCCAGGCCCACGCGAGTCCCCGGTGGGCCTGACGGGTCACCTGACAGACCTACAGGTTACCAGCAACTTGTTTCATACAGGTTCTAGAGGCCTGTTGGTGGGTTCCGCCAGGCGCCACGGCCCACCAGGTGGTCTCCTTGGGTCACCGTGGTCCACAATTGGGTCCCCATGGTAGGCCCGCGGATGTCTGTGAGCCCCAGGTCAGACCCACAGGTGTCTGCGGGGCCTCGGGTGGTTCCCACGGGGTCTGGGGACCCACGGGTGGGCACTACGGGTCCGCGGTGCCCCAACAGATGTGGGGCCACCGGTTCTTCCCCGCACACTACGGGTCCGCGGTGCCCCCACAGATGTGTGGCCACCGGTTCTTCCCCGCAGACTACGGTTCCGTGGTGCCCCCATAGATGTGGGGCCACCGGTTCTTCCCCGCAGGTGTCCCCCGTGGACCACGCAGCCTGATACCCGTGAGATATCCGAGGATTCCGCAGGTGGTCTCCAGAGGTCTCATGCAGAACCAAAAGGAAAAAACCCTGAATGTAAAATAAATAAACCTGACCTATACATTAAATACATCAATCCCCCCAACACCCCCCAACACCTGCAGTACAATAATGTGCAAAATAACTATTATCCAGATAGGGATAATAGATTATTTGCCCATTATTAAACAGATTAACTAGCATATTAAAATAAATAAAGTACTACTGACCTCATCAATAAGAAGCCCCCATCGCCAGCAAAATCCTTGTCCTCCGTTGCCCACAAAATACATAGCCAATACATAGCCAATACATTGCAATTACATTCAGATATCAATTAACCCCTTAATCACCTTATCGGATAATAACCGCAAAGGTAATTAAGGGGTTAAGCCACACTGGCCCGATACCCACCCTTCACCCATTCATTTGTACAGTGGCTTTATCATTTTATCATGCAACTATATATATACACATTATATATATATATATATATATATATATATATATATATATATATATATATATATATACACATACACACATGATGAACCAATATACAAATAAATGTATTCTGATTGGCTGTGCTTTCATTGCCTTTAAATGACGTCATCATTTTTTTTATCAGCCAAAACACATGGTTTTCACGGCCCAATCAGGGCCGTGGGAACCATATGACGAAAATGTGACGTCATAGGCCTTTAAAAGCCTATGTCGTCTCATTTTGAAGGCAGACGCCGAGGAGGAAGGACCTCCTACAGAAGAAGAAGGCCAGGGCGTGGCCGAAGAAGACAAGAAGACCCCGGAAGAGAGCCGCAGATACAAGAAAGAAGAATACAGATGAAGATGGATTACAAATAGAAGACCCGTGGATTGTTTTGGTTTTTTATTTTAATGTTTATTATTTTATGGTTTTTATTTTATGGGTTCCTGTGGGGGATTGGTTTGAGAGTAAGCTGTTCAACGGGAGTCGGTGAGTGGGTCAAGTAATGGTAAGTGAACCAAAGAAATGTATTTTATTTAACTTATTCATTTTTTTTGTGGTTTTTTACATGTGGTTTTTTTTTTTTTTGGTATATCATTTCTTGCCACTGTCTGTTTGTATGTATGTATGTATGTCTAGATCGATATATACATACAGGGTAAGAAATTATGTTGTTTGAAAAGCTTGTTTTGCTGTGTTTAAAATGATTTTGGTTATGCTGCTACCCATAAATGCATGTGTCATGTATTTTGAAATTAGATACAGTAGATGTAATTTTTGGTCTTGTATGGTGTACATTAGGTCAGGGTGAGACTTGCTTTTGTATATTGTATTCTTTTTGGTACTTATATTTTGTATGATGGTAACTTGTTCTGTTTAACGATTGAAATAGTGAATTGTTTAATTGTTATGGATGGAATTTAAATTGTTTAGTGATTTAATTAATGAATGCTAATTGATTTATGGTTACTTGATTGGTTTAAATAGTATACTTGTTTGAATGTATTGGTATTTTATTTGGAATATGTTCTTGTTAACATTCATTGGCAGAGTGTACATGGTGCATAGATTGTATGCATCATGTATACAATGTAAATGCAATGTTTAAATAGTATACTTGTTTGAATGTATTGGTATTTTGTTTGGAATATGTTATTGTTAACATTCATTGGCAGAGTGTACATGGTGCATAGATTGTATGCATCATGTATACAATGTAAATGCAATGTTTTCATTGGCATTTGAGGCTTTTGATTGGCATTTGAGGATTTTGTTTGGAAGATGAGATTGGATTTTTTAAGGAAATATGATTTTATTGTACTGTGTCTGTATGGAGAAGTGGTATTTGTAGTAGAGCATGTTTTTGATAACCCTTCTACATTTATATAGCTATAGTAGGGAGAGATTATACTACTATAGTGCAATGCTCACACATGCGCAGAGACATTTTTTGTTGCCTAGTTACGCCCTCCACTAGCTCGGCACCACGTGACAGGGGTCTAAGTACTCTGAAACTTTAACTCTGTACACACACATGCGCAGTAAGCCCTGCCTACGTGGCAGGAGTGCTTCAGTGTTCTTGCTGTCATCTGACAGCCTGGTTTCTATGGGCAGCTCCTGTATACAGCATGTAAGTGATTGTTATATTAAATCATGTGTTGCACCTGTTTGTATTGGTTACTTAGGGTATATATATGTGTTATGTTTCACTCTGTTTGTTCATCACCTTGAGAAAGGTCCCGTGTGGAGGACCGAAACGTTGGTTTATATGTCACACTTAATACAATTTTTTTGACTACTTTCTGGAGTGCTGCCTCTGATATTCGCTCAAACGGTATCGTATAGCTTATATATATATATATATATATATATATGTGTGTGTGTGTGTGTATATATATAGTTGCATGATGAAGCCACTGTACAAATGAATGGGTGAAGGGTGGGTATCGGGCCAGTGTGGCTTAACCCCTTAATTACCTTTGCGGTTATTATCCGATAAGGTGATTAAGGGGTTAATTGATATCTGAATGTAATTGCAATGTATTGGCTATGTATTGGCTATGTATTTTGTGGGCAACGGAAGACAAGGATTTTGCTGGCGACGGGGGCTTCGTATTGATGAGGTCAGTAGTACTTTATTTATTTTAATATGCTAGTTAATGTGTTTAATAATGGGCAAATAATCTATTATCCCTATCTGGAGTTATTTTGCACATTATTGTACTGTAGGTGTTGGGAAGGGGGGGATTGATGTATTTAATGTATAGGTCAGGTTTATTTATTTTACATTCAGGGTTTTTTCCTTTTGGTTCTGCGTGAGACCTCTGGAGACCACCTGCAGTATCCTCGGGTATCTCACGGGTATCAGGCTGGTGGGTCCACGGGGGAAACCTGCAGGGAAGAACCGGTGGCCTCACATCTGTGGGGGCACCAAGGACCCGTAGTGTGGGTGGAAGAACCGGTGGTCCCACATCTGTGGGGGCACTGCGGACCTGTAGTGCCCACCCGTGGGTCCCCAGACCCCCGTGGGAACCACCCGAGGCCCCGCAGACACCTGTGGGTCCCCAGACCCGGGGCTCCCAGACATCTGCGGGCCTACCGTGGGGACCCAATTGTGGACCACGGTGACCCGCGGAGACCACCTGGTGGGCCATGGCGCCTGGCGGGACCCACCAACAGGCCTCCAGAACCTGTATGAAACAAGTTGCTGGTAACCTGTAGGTCTGTCAGGTGACCCGTCAGGCCCACCGGGGACTCGCGTGGGCCTGGGGTATGATCCCTGTATGTAAAAGGATAAATCATGTATTTATGGGGGGGCACAGGGGGTGGGTTATGTATTTAATAAATAGAACGATGTGTATTGTGGGGCAGTGTATTGTTTTAATTGTGGGTACTGGGGGGAGGGGGTATTGGCCCCAAGGGTATGTGGGTAGGCCTCCCGCCTGGGTAGTGGGTGAGGGTGGTTAGGCCTCATTGGGTGGGGGGTTAGTGGGGGAGGGTATGTAGGCCTCCCGAGTGTGGGTGAGGGTGGGTTAACCCCTTAATGACTGTAGCGGTTAATAACCGCTATGGTGATTAAGGGGTTAGGGGACATTACATTGGATGTTTTTATTCTTGTTTCTGTTTTGCAGCAGCGGAGGGGGCATGGGCAGGATGAAGATGAGGATGGCCTTCATCGTGGCAGCCGGACAAGGGTTAGTGCTATATGTATTTAATGTATTTATTGTTCTTTATGTATTTAAAATGGGCACATTCACTATTATCCATTTGTGGATAATAGTAATTGTGCCCATTACTATACTGTATGTGTTAGGGGGGGGGGGGGTTATTTCTTTATAAGTATGTATGTGTTTTGACATTAATTGGGGGGGGGCACAGAATTTGTACTGCAGGCCTGCGGGTAACCCCCGAGGACCCCCGCCGGCCTCTAGTATCATTGATGTGCATATATGTGTATGTTAGGGGGGTATAGGGGTTGTTGGGGTAATGGTAATGGTGCTGTTGTGTGTGTATTTTTTTTATTGTGGGTGGCGGGGGTGGGTGAAGGGGGTATTAGCCCCAACGGAGGTTGTTTAGGGCTTGCGGGTGGGTAGCGGGAGGGCTTAACCACTTCATGACCGTAGCGGTATTAACCGCTACGGTCGTGAAGGGGTTAAGTGCACCCGCAACCCCATGCAAGCCCTAAACAACCACCAGGGCCAACTATCCCCTTCACCCACCCCCGCTACCCACAATAAACCTGGCACGGCGGGTTAACCCCTTCATTGCCTTAGCGGTTAGGCGCTAAGGTAATGAAGTGGGCTTTACATGCATTTTTCCTGCCTCGGATGCATGCCGGGGGGCTCCGGTGCTGGTATTAATGGGTATCAGCTCCGAAGACCCCCGGCATCAATCCCAGCCAGGAAAAAGGCCTGATTTTTTCTAAGTGTCGACCTTGCCGATTCTTATACACCACCAGGCGGGACGGATTGGCGATAAATTCTCATTTCGGCAGTGCCGATCAGCAGCGAAAAGCTGATCGGGGTTACCTGATTTCAGCCGAGTTCAAAAAGTGCCGATAAGTGGCTTATCGGCACGCGGCTGCCGATAATTTTTTATCGGGAACAAAAATTGCCGATTTTGGCCACTTATCGGCGGTTACTGAATCAGAAAGGCTTTTTTGGCGAGAAAATGGCGATAAAGCGCTTTTCGGCGCTTAATGCATGAGTCCCTTAGTGCAGTGAAGCGCCGGCAGGCTTTTCCAACGTGCTTTGCTTGCAATGGCAAAGCTCTAGTCATTGAAGTGCCAGGAGAAGCCTAGCCTAACCGAGGACAAGTTCTGAGGAACAATGTTACTTGCTCCACGAAAGGAGTAACGTGTGTTCCTGGACATGGAGTGGACAAGGTAAGCCTTTGCTAAAGCAAGCGCCCTGAACCTATTTGAGGCTAGTTTTCACCCCTAGTAAGTGTGTATTGCGTCTGTATTTTGTATTTTATTTGTGTGTACGCGGGTTTACCCGAATAAACGTCATTTAATTCACTATCATGTTTTGCCTAGTGAATGATCTCAGAAAGGTATAAATGTGTTAAAAGTCCTGGTCTCCCGTGACACCCATACACATAGTATATAAAATATGGAGGGGGATGAAATGGCCCAAAAGGGTCATAGGGTGTGCACCTTGCACTATACCAATTATGAAAGGAGGGAAAACTGAATGGTATAACCTGTGTAGTGTAGGAACAAAAACTGCAATAAAGTGTGGAGGTGGTGCTGGCAGGGAAGGGGTTAATATTGAACAAAAGGATAAAGAGAAGTTCCCTATATGCCGCACAAGAGGACACCTGTACCTGTATTAAAACTTACTATTTATTAATAAACAATTAAAATATATTTATTGCAGCAAAAGTGTGTTTACAGAGGGGGATGAAATGGCCCAAAAGGGTCATAGGGTGTGCACCTTGCACTATACCAATTATGAAAGGAGGGAAAACTGAATGGTATAACCTGTGTAGTGTAGGAACAAAAACTGCAATAAAGTGTGGAGGTGGTGCTGGCAGGGAAGGGGTTAATATTGAACAAAAGGATAAAGAGAAGTTCCCTATATGCTGCACAAGAGGACACCTGTACCTGTATTACCCGTGACACCCATACACATAGTATATAAAATATGTTTTGTAAAAGTTTGCTGCCCAAATTAGCATTTTTTAAATTTTTTACCTGTTAAATGTAAACATTGTACAATTAAGCCTGAGCGTATGGTATTAAATTGCCATTAAAAATCTACTAGCTCCAAAAATACTGGGACTTGTGATCATACTCATTTTAAAAGTCCTGGTCTCCCATGACACCCATACACTGTTACGCCGATGCTCGCCACAAACCGGGACCGGACCGCGGGGCTGAGGTGGGGTTATATAATCACCGACCTTAGTCCACGCAGACTGATCCGGAGTGCGCAGTTCGTAGTCGTACATCGCAGGGTCAGGATTTGAGAAGGCAGCATAGTTGTTAATGAAGCAGGAGTCCGGCAACAGGAAGTCAGGAGTTCCCCGCTTCAGCTTAGGAGCGTGAGCGCGGGGGTGGCTTCTGCGTGAGGAGCGGCCTCGGCCCATGACGCCGATCTCAGCAGAAGGAGACAGCAGGCTGGCCGAAGTTCACCGCAGGGCAGCGTCGGGAAGAACCAACGCTTCAGCGCAGAAGTCCAAGGCAGGCCACTGCAAGAGGATAGCAGCAGGCCGCAGGAAAGGAAGGGTAGCCACTGCTAGGAGGGAATGCAGCAGGTACCAGTGCTGGCAACAACGCTTCAGCACAGACATTCAGGACAGGCCACTGCAGGGGGATAGCAGCAGGCCGCAGGAACAGAAAGGGTAGCCACTGCTAGGAGGGAATGCAGCAGGTACCAGTGCTGGCAACAATGCTTCAGCACAGACGTCCAGGGCAGGCCACTGCAAGGAGATAGCAGCAGGCCGCAGGAAAGGAAGGGTAGCCACTGCTAGGAGGGAATGCAGCAGGTACCAGTGCTGGCAACAACGCTTCAGCACGGACGTCCAGGAACAGGCCTCTGGATACTCAGGAACTTGGAAGGTAAGAACGCTAGGAGAGAGGCCTGGGGTGGTTTGTGGCAGAGACAGTAACATAGAGGTAGGAATGGTTATGCTCGGCACTGGTTCAGTGCCGACGCCTAGAATATAAAGGGCGGAGATCCAATCACAGGAGGAGGGTGTGTGAGTATTCCTCCAATGATGTAGCACAGGGCAGACGCTGCAATGAGAGGCAGCACATGTGCCTTTGATTGTCAGGGGAAGCTTGCAACTGCATGATTCTGCAAAGCTATAGTCAAAGCCAGTAGTGGATTCCTTACATACACATAGTATATAAAATATGTTTTGTAAAAGTTTGCTGCCCAAATTAGCATTTTTTAAATTTTTTACCTGTTAAATGTAAACATTGTACAATTAAGCCTGAGCGTATGGTATTAAATTGCCATTAAAAATCTACTAGCTCCAAAAATACTGGGACTTGTGATCATACTCATTTTAGTGGTATAGGAGGAACCGTTAACTTATTCTCGAAAGGGACCAAAATATTTTGGAATAGAAGGGCCACAAGCTTATTGCAGTATACATTTAGATACATGTAAACCTTTCATACTTGGTTTATATCTTGAAGTCTATGGGGCCTATGCAGAGAGCAGCGAATTTTAAAATTGGCGAATTTATTAAAAAGTAGCTTTTTTGGAGAGTTTTATTCTCCATATGCAGAAAAGTGCGAATTCTGCTATGTTTAACATGGAAGCGTGTGGCGAGTTTAAATTGGCGAGATGCGCGCTTCAGAAACGTGTAAAAACAAATTCGCGCCTTTTTTTTCCCTTTGCAATGGCCGCGAGCGGCAGCTTCTTGCCAATTTTTTCTGGCGAGGCAAAAAGGAGACAATCGCGCCATTTTATTGGCGCGAACAGCCGCTAGATGCCGTTCGCGCCTCTCTGCATTAGGATATTTTTAAAACTGGCGAGATTGAGGTTCTCGCCAGCCGCGAGGCGAGTTTTACAAATAGAAAAGAAAAATTGGCGCGTTTTTCGGAACTCGCCATTTTCTGCTGCTTTCTGCGCGATTTTCTCCAAAAAATGGCGAATTTCGAAATAGCGCTGCTCTCTGCATAGGCCCCTATATATCCAAATACAAAGTAATGTATATGATCATGTACGCCAGGTCTGAAAGGGTTAAAGACCTAAACATTATATTTCAACATTACAAGCATCCATAACATTTGTACCATAAATATTTATATTACCTTAACTTGCAAGTGAGTTTCAGTGTGAAAAGCTGCATTTAGCTTCCTATGCAACTAGCATAAAACTAACTGAAACAGAAAGGCCACATTATGCCCAGTGCAGCCTGCATTTTGCCCGCAAGCCTCCAGTGGAAGAGCCCTGCTATTGGATATCGGGAACAGAACTTTTTCCAGTATTCCATGCTGCTAAATAAGAATATTCTGAGGATTAGTTCAGGGTTGCATAAATTGGGGGTCATGCTGGGGAAATCTCCTTTCCTCCAACCGTAATGGATGACCCTGTGTCCTTTGTACTGCCCTGTGGATGAATAGTTCTTTTGAAGCTCCTTGTACTGTCTCTGAATATATTTTTTATTTATTGATCATAGCCCCTCTTAGACACCTCATTTGTAATGTAAACAAATCAAAATTATCTAGCCTTGCCTCATAAATCAGATTATCCATCCCCTTTATTAATGTAGTGGCTCTTGTCTGCACTTTCTCTAGTTCCATGTCTTTTCTAAGAAGAGTGCCCAAAATTGTACTCCATATTCAAGGTGTGGCCTTACTAATGCTTTATAAAAAGGAACATCATTATGTTTACTCCCATTCTATCCATTGCCTGTTTAATTCAAGATAAAATCTTGTTTGCCTTTGCAGCTACTGCATGACTGTGGGCACTATTGCTAAGCCTACTGTCTACAAGCACTCCTAAATCCTTATCCATCAATGATTCCCCTAATTTATCAACATTTAATTTGTAAGTTGTCTGTTTATTCTTGTTTCCCAAATGCATAACCTTACATGTATCTGTATTAAACCTCATCTGCCGTTTACCTGCCCAATTTTCCAGTCTTCCCAAGTCCTGGAGGGAAATTACATCCTGCCCTGATTCTACTGCCTTACACAATTTAGTGTCATCAGCAAAGATGGAGACTTTGCTCTCTATGCCAGCCTCAAGGACATTAATAAACAAGTTAAAATGCAGGGGTCCCAGTACCGATCCCTGAGGTACTCCACTCACAACTTTAGTCCAACCTGAAAAAATTCCATTTATGACAACTCTCTGTTGTCTATCCTTTGCACCAGTTTTCAATCCAGGTGCACATATTTTTAACATAACATATTTTTAACAAATCCAATTTGCTTTATTTTGTACACTAACCTCTTGTGTTACCCTGGTCTAAATTCCAATTTACCTGCTCAAAGAAACTAATAAGGTTAATCTGGCATGACCTATCCTTTATAAATCCATGCTATTACTAATAATTTTGTTTCCCATTAGGTATTCCGGAATATTATCCCGTATTAAACCTTCAAGTAGCTTCCCCACTATTGATGTAAGGCTTACAGGTCTGTAATTTTTAAATATAGGCCCCAAATCTGCTTTACGCCAATCTTGTGGTACTGAGCCCACCTCAGGGATATTAAAATTGATCTTTTTTTCTGCAACTACTTTTTTGCATCATTACCATTTTGTTGCAAAACTTAACCTCACTTACCTGCTAAGAGTGCTAAATATTACCCGAACCATCAGGAAAATAGAAAAGAAAATGAACAACAATGCGTTTTTTAAAGTTACAGTTAGTTGATGTCCACTTTGTTTTCATTCTTTCATTTTGTAATGTCCTGAGTGAGCTAAGTCCGTTTATTATTACAATAATTGTAACCGTAATTCCTATGTTTGCTTCATCTTGTTTACATCCAGATGACAGGGATGGAACTGGTTATGCTCATTTGAGTTTGTTTCTCCTCTTGGCACAAATATAGCACCACATCTATCCCATGAAAATGTGAGTCAAATCTACTGCAAAAAAGCACAAAAAGACCATTGTAACTTTGTTGTCAAAAATTAACAGAATACTGTTACAAAAGATGGGCAGAAATACTATTTAAGAATATTAAGATCATTTATTTACCAACATTTGTCATATTAAAATTCATATTTCTTCTTTTTAGCAAGGGTCTATCTTGCAGTTTTGTGACAGTTTTATTAGCTAATAGAAGTTTATTGTACAAAGGGACATGACTGCTACATGTATCATAACTAACCATGCCCTATAGAAAGATTTTGCAAACTGTACCTATGCAAACTCTTTTACCAATGAAAATTATTCCGTTTATTAACTTTGTCTAACTGTAAAGATAGTTATTTACTAATTTGTGTCCTCTATTCCTGATCTGATCACTCACTACCCCTACGTTTTTTGTGTTTGGTTCCATTGATTTTGTTGGAAATCATCAGATTATAAATATATATATACAGTGTTCGACAAACCTATACATCTGCATGCCCCGGGCGAGTGGATTTAACACCGTGGCGAGCTCCTATTGGCCCAAGCAGCACACGTGTTTTGTTTTTTTCATTTTTCCCTGCTCGCACTGCTGTTTCATTTCCCCCGCTTGCGCTGGAGGAAAATAAAAAAGCCGGAGGTGGGTTCATGTTGTTGAGGGAGATTACCCCGCCTCCGGTTCTCTGAGCAGTGCCTTCCCTCCTCCCCCGCCTCTCAGCAATACTTTCCCTCCTCTCATCAGCGCTTTCACTCCTCCCCTTCTGGCAGCCAGCCCCTTCTGCGCCTCTGTCTGCCACAGCCCCCCCCCCCCCACCATCGGGCCATCCGCCCCCCCCCAATCAGGCCATCCATCTCCCCTCCCCCCATTGGACCATCCGCCCCCCCCCCCAATTGGGCCATCCATCTTCCCTCCCCCAATCGGGCCATCCGCCCCCCCCCCTCCCCCAATCGGGCCATCCGCCCCCCCTCACCTCAGTCGGGCCAAAAGCCGCCCCCACACCCCCACCTCAATCGGGCCATCCGCCGCCCCCCCCACCTACATCAATCGGGCCATCCGCCCCCCCCGCCACCTACATCAATCGGGCCATCCGCCCCCGGCCCCATCATGTTGGGTCAGAGCTTCCGCAGGTTCACCACCTCAGTCATTCGCAGGTCCCACTATGGGGAGGGCCCAGGCAAGGTAACGGGTGTGCCCTGTTGGGGAGGCAGGACATCGCCCCAGCTCATGCTTTTCCCATGTTCCGGGTGCAGTGAGGCCCAGGGCGGCCCTGTCTCATGTGTGGGGGCTTGGAGGCCTCACGATGTCCCTGGTGTTGCCGTGGCCTTGTCTCTGTGTGGGGGATGGGAGGCCTCGCTGGGCTTTCCCGGGGAGCTGCGCTGATGTCACGCCAAGAAAACACGCTGCAGTTACCCACCCACAACTAACCCACTCACCCACTCAGCCCAGTATCAGGAACAATCCTTACAGGGGAGGCAAAAGCTTCAGCAGTGATCAAGCCTGACCACAATAAATGCAAAAAAACAAAAAGAGAGAAGCGCCAGCTCCGTGATGTAATAGAGAAAATAAATTAGATTTATTGAGAGGTAGAGTGGTTAAATGGACCTATGCTCTCAGGTGAGATTAAAAAGCATACAATTAGAACATATGGTTGCAAATATTTTTTCGTGGTAGGTGCGCTATGGGTTTGGGGGGAAGGGGTGCGCTATGTGTTGGGGGGGGCCCGGCTCCTTTCATTTGTCCCGGGCCCCATGATTTCTGTTTGCGGCCCTGCTCCTGTGGGACTTTAAGCTTCCGCGTATCAGACCTCAGTCAGAGCGAGAGTGGATACGCTGTGTTGAAAACGCTGCTGCTTCCTAGTATGAAGCCCACAATCAATGCTCTGCCTCCTTACACTGTGTCACGACGCTCCAACATGTTTCGTCACACGTAGTGACTTTCTCAAAGACCTCTAACTCTGACTGAGGTCTGATACGCGGAAGCTAACACTAACACAGAAGGGATTTTATCTTCAGCATGCCAGGAGGCATTACTATCCCACAGCGGAACCGGACAACACATGTAAGGAACCAGTTGCGTTTCCAACAAGGTCTGTGGTCAGTACACCATATTCAATATCTGAGAAGGAACATTCTCTATTGGTGATATTTGAACTCTGACTGCTTGTGCCACACGGCTGTTCATGGACTGTATCTGGCATATATGACTTACCCTCACTGTTTGCTTCATTAACCATTGATGCCCCACTCTCCTGCCTCTTATCCTATACCTCACACTGCTTGTTCACTGCTACATTTGCAACCATATGTTTTAATTGTATGCTTTTAATCTCACCTGAGAGCATAGGTCCATTTGACCACTCTACCTCTCAATAAATCTAATTTATTTTCTCTATTACATCACGGAGCTGGCGCTTCTTTCTTTTTGGTATATATATATATATATGGTCAAGGTATGGAGATTTGCACTCACGTTTTGAAATACGAGGCAGATGCTTGTCCCATAAGTAGTATATAGACGAATGGTAACCAGGGGATCCTGATAGCCAAAAGAAGACAGCACACTGCAGAGTTAGTATCAAAAAAAGTGTATTACGTGACACAGGGCCGCCAACGTTTCGGTCCTTCCAACGGGACCTTCCTCAGGGCAGTGCACCACAGACTGATACAAGCACCCATATATACCCCTTAACACATACTAAAAATCACCTGAAAACAATCATAAAAATCCAAATTGCAATCCCAGGTACAACACACAATGTGTCACAGCCAATCCAACATGCTGATGCTAATCAGTACCACTAGACCAACTCAATCTAAACCCTTGTATAATTGGTCACCTGTTGAACCAATGCTGTCCACATAGTGACGTCACTATACATCCTGTTTGCGTCTTGGTAACCATGACTACATAGTACATAAATGCACATAAATCCCAAACTGTGTAAATACATATACAGTAATACTTGAAAGAGCTGCCTGCCATTAATTCTATAAGTTTGCGCTATATTGATCCATCATGACCACTATTGCAATACATTGAAACATACCTTATGTAGCAAATCCTAAAAATAATGCACCACATCCGATTCAAAACTACCCGATCCCAACTCAAGCAAGGGGGAAAGGGGAGTAAACGGACTCTGGCTTGTCTGCAGCGCGTGTGTGAAATGAACCCGCAGTAAGCTAATCGCATGCCTAACAAACGGGGAAGGAGCGAGGGGGATTCATACGTATTACGTTCTGGTTTACTTGTACGCGCAAGCGCAATACATCCCTAACAACCCAATCGCGTCCCTGACTGCAGTGGGGAGGGGTGCGCGTGTATGTGCGCTCAATGAACTCAAATGCGCATGCGCAATACAGCACTAGTGGCGCGAGCAAAGAAATAAAGGTTGTAAATACAATGGGGCATGGGTCTATTGCATATGCGTAATGTGTATCCTGGCGACCCGACAGCGTCCGGGCCAACCCTAGAAAGGGCATGGACATAGTAGAAATGGCCGTTAAAGCGCATGCTGTGATTACAGCAATGTAGTGAATCGTGGGGCCAAAGGCTGGATACAAAAAGGACAGGGATGAACATATTAACAAACATATTATAAAAACAAACATATCAAAAAGCATATACATCATGTTACTAATATCTGTGCATGGAAGACTCTAATGTAGATGAAACTTGTATAATACCCGCATACATAAAGCCCAACCAAGTTGAATATTGATGCAGTAACCATGATCTGTTTAATCTGCTAGCAAAATCTAGTGCGAGCGAGTGTGCTCCATGCACATTGTAAGATAGTGTATACATGCCTTGAATACAAAAACTCTATCCGCATAGAGTGTTGGCTAGCGTGTTGGTCTGTCCACATTGAACATTGTGTTGGTTATGTGTTGATCTGAAACATTAAACACCAAGTGATGCAAAACACCCAAAGGTGAATAAAGTGAATAAAACATGCAGGGAAAGGGGGGGATGGAGGAATTAGACATAGCTAGGTGGTACATAAACGCACTGAGATAGTACAACAGGAGAATAAATGTACATTCATTTTACAAAAAACAGCCTAATTTTAGATCCTCATTTAGTCCATATGGGGAGATGGTCTTAAGTTCATAAATTAGTCTTGCCTCTTGTTGCAGAAGCAACTTGTTTCTATCTCCCCCTCTAGGCGGTGGTTGCACCTGTAATATGGGCATGCAACGCATTGTGGCTAAGGAGTGCCGCAATTCTTTAAAATGTCTGGCAACCGGCAGATATTTGAGCTCAGTCTGCTCATCTGTGCTATTCAATGCTTTCCTGATTGTGGATCGATGGATAGCAATTCTCTCCTTGAGCCCACATAGCGTAGCCCACAAGGGCACGTGATCATATAAACGACAAAGCGAGACTCACAATTTAGGAAATTCTTGATCTTGATTGAAGCCCCACTGTGTGGATGGGTATAGCTGGCACCAGTTTGCATGAAACTGCAATTAGTACAGCCATGGCACCTGTATGAGCCTGGTTTTCTTTCGAGCCAGGTTTTGGGATGTCCATACTTGTCCACTGGGTCCGCTTGCGTCAGCATATCTCCTAAGTTGCGTCCCCGTTTGTAGCAGAACAACGGGGGATCTTTACAGATTTTTCCAATTTTATTGTCATTAGCTAAGATATGCCAGTTCTTGTGTACGCTACGCTTAATGCGGTTGGACGCCGTACAGAAAGTACTGATAAAGTGGCAACGTTGTTGAATAGGTTTGTTGTTATTCGATCGCAGCAGAGATTCTCTATCAAGGCTCCTTACTTTTTTCAGGGCCTCACTGATGTCCTTATGGTCATAGCCCCTATCTTTGAAGCGTACCGCCTATCAGGATCCCCTGGTTACCATTCGTCTATATATATATATATATATATATATATATATATATATATATATATATATATATTGTGGAGCCGTCGCTGCACCTCTAGGGGCTAGAATGGGGCAGTTGTGGGACTTTACAGCTCTCATAGAGTTAATTATTCTGGACAGGTCTGTTCAGCTGTGAGTTAATAAGCTAATTAGCCTAGCCTGTATAGTCAGGAAGTGATACAGAGATCCCCACCCCCCCCCCATGCTGCCAGACACACTGTTGAGAGTTATACAGAGAGGTTGAGAGACACTGCTGCTAGACTGATCTGAAGCCACACACAGACAGCCCTGTGAGAGATTGAAAGGGGACCTGCTGCAGGTACACTGGGTAAAGAGTTTAGTTCGCCCACGACTAGTTAGGGACTAAGCAGTATTAGTCAGTACTCCTGGAAGGAGTTGGGTCTTTTGTTTCTGTTTTGGTGTTATGAGTTAACCCTGTACCTGCTTTATACCCTGTAAATAAACCCCTGCTTAGAGAAATACAGTGTTTCCTGCCTTTGATCTGGACAAAAGATCCGACGCTGGGACTGAGACGTCACAATATATATATATATATATATATATATATATTGTGACGTCTCAGTCCCAGCGTCGGATCTTTTGTCCAGATCAAAGGCAGGAAACACTGTATTTCTCTAATATATATATATATATATATAATATAATATAATATATTAATATTAATATTAGTATATATAGTATATATATATATATATATACTCTATATATATATATATATATATATATATATATATATATATATATATATATATATATATATATATATATATATACTTAAGTTATGGTGAGTAAAAAAAATGACAAAAACCCTCTACAGCAAAGCATATAGCAAATGGAAATATAACTGTATGCTCATTTGCATGTCTTAGGCAGGTCTGCAACCCCATCTTTCACCATTATCACCCAGCACACAGCACTTCCGCTGCAGCAAGGGATTCTAGGAAATGACATAGCCAGTAACCAACCCCACACTGATGAGACCCATTAAGGTCGAAACAGCTGTCTGTGGGTGGGTTTACTGGCTATGCATCTTAACCCTGGCTGTGCTTAAAGCTGTGACCATGCAGCAAGCTTAAGTCTATAGGGAACCATGTTTAAAATGGTTTTGAAGCAAAAAGTGGCACTGTGTGCTCATTTGCATATCATTTCCCAGAATCCCTTGCTGCAGTGGAAGTGCTGTGTGCTGGGTGATAATGGTGAAAGGCGGGGTTGCAGACCTGCCTAAGACATGCAAATGAGCATACAGTTATATTTCCATTTGATTGATATATATATATATATATATATATATATATATATATATATATAGACCTACTTCCTGTGCAGTAATTGTCTATAGTAAATGGGAATATGGGAAGACTAATTTGTGCAAATGGCAGACGTTTATTGAAAAAAGACTTTCAAGCAACTTTTCCATGACTACTACTTAATGGCAGATTGTTTAGTACTACTTGTGCTGCCAGAACTACAGCACGGTGACAGCCTCATCCACCAGAAGCATGTGTTTTAAAGGATTTTTATTACCAAGCTTAAAGCATTACATTCTGCAGCCTCCTGCAAGCCAATTTAGAAAATGGATGTTGGTGGGACGCATAGTGCTAGTGCTGTTAAAAGGGTGTAAACCGAAAGCAAGAGGAGTTGTTTGGGGACAAAGTACCTCACACTTAAAACAATTTATACACTATGGAATTTGCAAACAATCAAATGTACATTGTTTAAAAGTGCTGAATCACAACAACTGGTCTTTGTCCTTTAGTGTACAGACAGTGGGGGTGATGTATCATGGAATATGACATAAATTGCGTAATTTTCATTTAGTTTTTTCGTACACATAGTTTTTATTGAATTTTCTAATTTTTTGGGATATGTACATTACATTGGAGCCTCACAGGACCCCTTTACACCCCTTTACATTCTCCAGGTTTTATACATTACAGATGAAAATAAAAATAAATAACAAGTAGGGGGGGGGGGCGGGTTTGGTACCATCTATCTTTGCTTGTTGTTGTTTTTATTTTCTGTCGCTTTGCTTTTATTTTTACTCTCTCTCATGCTCCTTCGCCTCATGCTTATTTCTAAACTATCTGGGTTTCCAGACATGGGTCCCAGATCTTGTGAATTTTCCAGAGGGAGGTAGTGGTCTCTTCCATGCTGCTACGATTGCACACCTGGCGGCTGTCACAATATGTGAGACCAGGCGTTTAATCGAAAAGTTCGCTTCCTCTGTTGGTTTGGCCAGTAGGTATATTAGAAGGTTGGAGGTATATTAGGAGGTTGAGGGGGATTGTTAGTTCCGTCGTTTCCCTGATAATTTCCTGGATCAGCACCCAGTATGCCACCAAATATGGGCCATGTTGCCCACCTGTCCACAGGCCTGCAAGCATTGATCATACATTTCTGGGAAGATCTTCTTAAATCTGGATAGCGTAAGGTACCATTGGTAGATTATTTGGTATATATTTTCTTTTGTGACCGTGCAGATGGAGGTTTTGGCTGCATTATTCTATATGTCTTCCCAGACCTCTCTGTCAATTTCTACCCCTAGATCTTTGGCCCAATTAGCCATATACCTGCCGATTCAATCCCTGCATAGATCATCATTATTAATCCCTTTTTATATTCTAGAAAACGAATAAATCTGGTGCCTATATTTACTTAGATACAAATATCACAAATAGAAAATAAATATACAACCATACAGTGATGCTGGGCACAGGGTCCTTGGAAAATCCAGTGATGATTGTGTGTTTAGGTTACCAAGTGCATGAAAGACAAAAGAAAAACATACATAGTGCAACACTGTATAACAAAATACCTATGCTTAATCAGAAAATTCGATGTGGGAAAGGTCCAGGAATTTAAAAAAAAATTGAAATGGATAGAAGGAAATGCCTTATTTGTAAATATTGAAAGGGGTTGGAGACTTAATCGTTTCCCCTTATCTAGGAGCTCCTATTGTTCTAATATTTTTGTTTTTAAACTGATCATAGTGACCTGTGTCCATTCCGGTGGGAAGTCTGGGTTATCGAAGGGGGGCACCAGCTGGGAGGCGTCTGATGTGAGTTTGAATTTAGACTTGTCCATAGCCCATATGTCCATGGTAAATTTGTTGGACCTAGTTCTGGTCCCCTTTGACCTAAATCTTTTCTTTTTGTCAACCACAGTGAGACTGGCAGCGGGCGATCCTTTGTGTAATTTGTTTATATGTCCACCAGGCAGAATTAAGATGGGTTTGCATTCCATACCACTATTTTGTGCAGTTGGGCAGCATAGAAGTATCTCTTTATATCTGGTACCCCTGGTCCTCCCCTTGATCTAGAGGCTAATAACACGGCCTATCCTGGACCTTTTCCCTTGCCAGATAAACTGAAATATTTGGTTCTGTAGGGTTTGTAGCTCCCCTCTCAGGATATGGACAGGGAGGGTCTGAAAGTGATATAATAATCTGGGGAGTATGTTCATTTTTATTGAGGCCATCCTTCCAAACCAGGATATCTGATGCTTGCTCCAGTCCAGCAAATCCATTTTAATATTATTGAATAGAGTAGGGTAGTTGCAATGGTAAAGAGTCTCGTAGTTTCTCGAGATGTTGACCCCCAAATATTTAAGATGGTCAGATCGCCACTTGGATTTAAAAGATTTTTGTAGGTGTTGAGCTTCCGGGTCCGAGAGGGACAAGTTCAGAGCCTCCGACTTATCTTTGTTTATTTTGTACCCTAAGATCCTTCCAAACTCTCCCAGGGACTGTATCGGGTTTGGTGGAGATGGAGATATCAAAGGGTTGGTCAGTGTCAACATGGACATCGCCTGCAAACAGTGAAATCTTATAGTTTTTGTTTCTGATATCTATTCCTTGGATGTCCGAGTGTGATCTAGTTGTTGATGCTAGCGGATCTATGGAGATTGTGAAGAGAAGTGAAGATAGAAGGCAACCCTGCCTTGTTCCATTCTTGATACTTATAATTTAAAAATTATTGCTTAGGAGCTTTGCTAAAGCCTAGGGGGTCTGGTAGAGAGCTCTGACCCCCTCCAAAAAGGGACCCGAGAAGCCGAAAGACTGCATAGTTTTATCTAAAAAGGCCCAGTTAATCCTATCAAAGGCCTTTTCTGCAACTCACCTTTGTCTTCGTGGAGTGGGCTATAATATCGATGATTTTTCTAATGTTATCTGATGCCTGTCTGCCGGAGATGAAGCCCATCTGGTCTATGTTGATTAGCCTTGGTAGGTTTGTGTTTAGTCTGTTGGCTGGGATCTTTCTTTAAATTTTAATATCTGAGTTCAATAATGAGATTGGTTGGTAGCTACCGCACTGGAGAGGGTTGCGGCCTACTTTGTGAATTGCTAGGTAGGCGGTGGTCATACCTGTCGGGATTGCTCTGCCTTCTAGAAATGAATTAAACATTGTCATGGGAGACCAGGTTTATTAACTCCTTTTAACACCGGGATCATTGATTGGGCAAAACAAGGAGGTAAAATAAATTGTAATTTATTTCATGAAAAGACATACACACAATGTAACACAATTCATAAGGTTAACACACTTACTGATAACGGGGCTAACAAATAAATCTATTTCTGGATGAAATTCACCATGATGACCTTTTTAGGAGCAATTCCCACTGACTGGTAGTTACTCACAAAATTCCTGGAACTGATTTCGGCATGCAATGCCAGACGTTCTCCAAAGCGGGACTTAGAAACTTTTTTGAGTTCAAAATCCTTGAAGCCGGCCCACGTCTATTCAGTACAGAGCATCTTTGAATTTTCCGCTGTTGGTTTGGCGCTTGGAATCTGCGCTCCTGATTGACTGCAAGCCCTCTTAAGGCTTTCAGGCTCTCATTCACCAACCTCTACAGCCTATCAGAGCGTGTGAATTCTCCTGCCAGCCAATCACCGATTTGCCGGTATTGTAATGTAAGGGCACCTTTTCTCAGTCTGTAAAACTTTTACACACTGCAAACATGCTCAGCTTTATCTCTTAGCTGGAGCATCCCCTGAACTCCTATACCAGGTTCAGGGTACCTGGGCATGTATCTCGGTACCTCTGCTATACTGGGGAACCCCTGCTACACTAGGGACTATGTGTATAGCTGCAGATATGGTTTAACCCCTTCATACCAATTTACCTTGTCTGGATGATACTGAAGCAGGGATCCTGGCGGTAAGAACCTTTTCAGAGTCAGAGTTTGGCGGAGTAATGTGCTTTGCTGTATCCGAGAATCTCACTCAATTCCCGGATTAAACGTTTGGGGTATCCCATAACTCTGGAACACCGATACATAGACACATTCTGTAAAGACTTTCTCCCAGCACCCCAGTAAAGGCAAAAGAGAAATAAGTCTTTAATGTCGCAAAAGTGGCACACAGTCTCAGCAATGCATTTTTGACATCTGGGTACCAGAGCTGACACTCTAGGGCCCACACACATGGGTCAGGGGTAACCAGGTGGGCTTGACCTTTATTCATGAGCCCGGTTAACCCCTTCACTGTCACAAACATCTCTAGGAGGCATGGTGTAAGGTTCGCTAGGAACTTTTTATAGTATATATTTGTCAGGCTATCAGGGTGTCAGTGTGCTCACCACAAACAAAGCAGGACTGCAAGGCTGAGGTGGGGATATTGATAGCCACCGACTAACAACCGAGCAGACACATGAGTGAAGAGGGGTAGTCATGTAGCCGTGTCATGGTAGGAGAGGTCAGATTGGTCGATGTACTTGCCATGCTCAAGGAGTGGAGAGATCGGAGAGTCATAGATGTGGTGCCGGGGTCCAGGGGTAGAGAGAGTAGAATAATCTGTCCATTGCCGTGGTCCAGGGGTGAGAGAAGTCAGGAGTCCGGGTGCAAGCTGAGGTCAAAATATGAGGAGCGAAACAAGAACAGGGCAAGGCAACAGGAAGCTGGAGGTAAGCACACAAATGAAAACAAATTTATGCTCGGCCAATTTGCCAAGGAGCTAGCTGAGCATATAAAGCACAGAGAGCCAATGGGGAGTCTGCAGGGAGTGAGCATCATAGGGCTGTGTACCGATAGGCTGGGGCGGATTCAGTAGCAGCTGTGGGATAATGGATTGAATTAACCCCTTGAGTGCCTGTGTCCGCGCAACATCTGCGCGTAGTGAGAGAGCGCTTTACGCTGCCCATGTCAGCACGGAGGCAGATTCTGGAGGTGATCCCCGTGGAGTCTCTTCCTAGCAGCGCGGTGCCTGTGCGCAGGTTGTGGCTGACGTGTGTCTCTCCCCTTCTAGTAACGCGTGTCTGGGTGCACGTTGTGGCCGACTCACGTCGCGAAATGCCTGACAGGAGCGGGACCTTACGCCGATCCTCACACAGTGCCAGGGGACATGTTTTGTTTGAGGGTTTTGATCACATCTAACAATTCCAGTTATGTGATCTTTCTATTTAATTTGATTTTTTCTATATTGGTCAGTTGCAGGAGGTTGCAAGAGTCTTGATATTTCGAGATGGCTTCAGAGTTTGGGGGATGAGGGAGCCCCTCTGACGAGTTAAGGTTTTGTAGCCCTCGCTGGTTTTGGGCTACCAGTCTGCCCTCCTCCTGGCAGTAAGCCCTAATAAAAGCAGGCTTGCCAGGAGTAATCATGGGTTTTCCCCATTTCTATGCAGCCTCAGTGAGTCACAGAGGTGGTGCAACCAGGCCTTGTGTCCAATCAGGGGCAGGGGGCTGGTTCTTGCTTTGTCTGTACTTAAGAGCTGCACTTCCTAAAGTTAATCAGTTGCCTCTACCTTGAGAGAGGCTGGTCTACCCATAACAATTGTGCAGGTCTCTGCCAATCTGTGGCCCTCCCTTAGGGGAGTGGAGGGAGACTATTCCCCTTACTCCACTAGGACTGCTTCTGGTGCCCTTGGCTGGGAGTGAAGGTCCAGGGACATCCTGAGGGTGAAGGCCCTAAGCTCTGTTGCTGTTGTTGTACCATTAAAGTGTGCTAATAAAGTGTTGCTGTTTCACCATACCTTCTTGCCTGAGACTGAAATCTATCAGGGAGAAGAGTAAAGAAGTTCTCCTGCAGGAATTTCTCCCCACATCCCAGGGAGTTGCAAGAGATGGAGGCACTGTCACCGTGAGTATGAATCAGTTTATGCCCCAGAAGCCTGTTCTGACATCCCCTACCACCATGCGGGAGACTCAGATCAACTGTAAGCCAGCAGGTATGCACCACACTCCATATAGCAGCAGTGTAATTTCCCAGAGGGGGATTGGGGGAACATGGGCTACAGTTGTATAGTTCCGCGTAGAACTTAAAGGATTTGCGTGCTATTTCCTGATCATCATAGGTGACTAGGTCCTTTTTACTTCTACAATAATAGCGGAGATTTGCGTTTTGTCTTTTTTCCCTCTTAGTTTTTTCGCTAGGTTCCTGTCCGATTTATTCCCCTTCTCATAGTATAGGTGATTAGTCAATTTTAGCTCCCATTTTACAGTACATCCACTAGTTGGAGCTTTTTTAGCTCCAGTCTGTCCCCTGTTAGGGCTTTGTATATTGTCTTTGATGGGTTAGATTTATGTTTTTGTTCCAGTTCTGTAATTTTGTCCGACAGTTCTCTATGTAGTTTTTGTTTTATTTTTTTTTCTGTGTGAGGCCACTGATATGAAAACCCCTCTAATCGTGGCCTTATAAGCCTCCCAGAGCATTGAAGGGGTCTTTACGGAGCCTGTGTTTATTTTAAAATAGTAATCTAGTGAGAGCTTAATTTTATCCACAATTTCTAAGTGGTTTAGCAATGACTCGTTTAGCCTCCAATGGAAGGACTTATTTCTAGTAAAAGGCGGCAAGAGGGTCGGTTCTACCAGGGGGGTGTCAGACCATCTGATTGGGCCGATATTGGCCTGGGAAGATGCCTCAAGGACATTTTTGGTTACTAGGAGGTTGTCTATTCTGGAATACGTCTGGTGTGGGTTGGAAAATAAAGTATAATCTCTCTGTCCCTGGTGTCCCGCTCTGCAGGAGACCACCAGAGAGAATTCACTCATCAGGTCCCTGAATTTTTTTAGACATCTTTGGGGTTAGTGTCGAGTGTGTTTGGCCCTTTGTTGTGGAAATAACCAGTTCTGGTGAGATTACCATATTTAAATCTCCACCCAGAATCAGGGAGGATAGGTGTTGGGGATCAATTGCTTCCAGGACCTCTCTCAAAAATTCGGCCTGGTTATCATTTGGCGCATAAACGTTGATTAATATCAATGCTGACCCGCGAGGGACCCATGGACAACTAGGAACCTGCTACCCGGATCCGAGATCACCTTATCTGTTTTGAATGGAACATCTTGTTTTATTAAGATGGCCACCCCCCTCCTCTTACTGCTAAACAAGGAGAAGTCGTCTGTTGGAAAATTATTTTGGAATGTGTTGGGCGGGTCTTGAGTATTAAAGTGAGTCTCTTGGAGGAATAAAATATCCCCCTTAGCTCTTTTAAACTCTTGGAGAGCAAGTCATTGTTTTCTATTACATTGTAGACGTTTCACATTAAGTGAAATGACCTTAACTAGTGAAGAGTTAGCCATCATTTAAATACTTAGGGGGTCGTTTTAATTGAGCCTCCGCTCCAGAGCAGCTTTCGGGTTGGGTCCCTGGACCGGAGCAAGCACGGTTAGAGCACAGAAAATTTTCAAGACAGGTTTAAAAGATATTTAACATACAGTATATCACATAGCACATTTTTTGTTTTTTGTTTCAATTTTTTTATTGGTTTGCTTACATGTCATCACAATTTACATTTTTGTCCGTATCACACGGTTGGTAAATCTCCATTTACATTTTTGTGACATTTCTCTTAACATAACTACAATTTTTCATAAAATTATTTGCATCTGTATATCTTATACATTATTTTGTACAAAATTAAATTTATTCCATTAGTTTTCCCTTATTTGGGTTTAATCTTACTTTATGATAAAGGATAGGTCAAGAATAGCGATAGAGAAGCACATTTTACAGAACAAAATAAAATAAAATGGGGATTAAATAGTATTGGGGAAGGAAAGGGGGGAAGGGGGAGTTGTGGGTTGTAAGACAAATACAAGACATACTGTACAGTGCTACTATTAACAATTATATATATTCCTTCAGCATAAGGACTCTAGTAGATCTATATATCACCTAGATTCTTATTAGCTTATTTAAGTGTATAAACCAGGGCTCCCAAGTATCAATACATTTTTTGGTAGAATTGTGAAGATAAGCCGACAATCTCTCTAGAAATGCCACATCCCATATTTTAGTATAAACACGGGTGTCAAGGATGGAGGTGATCAGGCCTGAATAAAGGTGTTATAGCCGGCTGGTCATCCTCCCCTCACATTGGGGATGAAGGGGTTAAACTTATTTGCCATGCATTGCTGTGTTTTCCCTGTCTCAGACTTTTTTACCCCCATTTGCAGGCCATTCCCTGCCTGCTGTATTAAAAGAAACTGTATTAAAAGAAACTGTATTGCCTGCTATATTCTGTGGAGACACAAGATGGGAGTAGTGAGCACCACAGTAAGCACTGAGTACCCGCTCAGGAAGGTTCCGATCGTGGACCAGAGAGAAGGTCGTGGAGAGATGTGCGGGATATGGTTTACCGACAGGTGGGCGGTCTAAGGTACAACTGGAGGAGGATTTGAAGCACCATGAGGACTGCATGGTCCTGCCAGAGGGACAAGTCCCCGTAGCTGCTGTGGCGGCGACCGCTATTCAGCCCGGAGTGCAGGAGGTCCCTCCAGCTTCGGGGTTGTAAGGACATGAGGAGAGTGCTAATGACCCCTGGTCGTGGGTGGCTTGGCGCCAGCGAGTGCAGACGAAGTAGCAGCTGCGGCTGCCGAGCGTGCCATCCCTGGGCTCACCGCACTTCTGGCTACATGGGAAACGGGTGTTAGCACTGCGGAGCATTTTCAGCTCCTGACAGCAGTGCTCGGAAGAGCCCACAACTCCTACCTTGAAAACGGGGAACAAGGACATTCCTGGGCGGATCATCACAGCTTCAGCAAGTTCGTTGATGGCACAGATGACCTCGATGCGTTCCTAAATGACTTCGAGATGCAGTGTTCCCGGTTCCGTATTCCAAGAAGGGACTGGGTGGTCAGACTGCGACCACTGTTATCTGGCAAAGCCAAACGGACTGTGATGGGTATTCCACGCGTGGATGCCGATGACTACGGTCATGTGAAAAGCAAACTGCTGACCCAGTATGACCTGACCTCCGAATCTTACAGGGGCAAGTTCCGGAGGGGGTGAGTACTCCCCGGGGAGTCATTCAGTACCTGTGCCGGGCGGATGGATCTACACGAGACTCAGTGGGTGGAGGGGAATGGGGTTACAAAATTCCATACCCTACTGGACTTGTTTTTCCAAGAGCAGTTGCTGCAGCAGCTTCCCACGGACGTGAGGGCATGGGTCTATGATCATAAGCCTCCGACCTATGAGGACACAGCGAAAATGGCAGATGAGTATGTGGCCAGCCGAGTTGCAATGAAAGACCCAGTAGTGCCCAAAGGAGCGGGCCGCGCGGCCCAGGGCGCTAAAACTACCCCTCAATGGACACACCAGCCTGCAGCTGCGAACAGCGCACCCAAGGCTGCAGAGTTCAAGCATGAGAGGCAGTGTTACTCTTGAAATAAGGTCGGGCATCTCAGGCCAGACTGTCCGGACTGGGACCGGTCCAAGGGACCCCATCAGGGGCAATGCTCACCAGCTGCAAGGCCGGTCGAGAGCAGCAGCAGCAGCGGAGAGAGGAGGACATCAGGTTGCTCCAGTCGGGATGCAGCCCAACGATGTCCGGCAGAAGCATCTGCGGAAGGTGACCATCGTTGTCTGGCAGGTGGACGGCTTGCTAGACTCCGATGCTACCGCATCTCTGGCTCGCCCTGATATTTGCTCCCTGGCACCGTGATGCAAGTGACCATGCCAGACGGAGGACCGCGGTCACTCCAGGTTGCCCGGGTCTTTTTGGACTGGGGTGCCGGACGTGGCATGAGGGAGGTGGGGTTGTTGCCTGGGTTGGATGCCGAGATCTTGCTTGGCAATGATCTAGGACACTTTACCTGTGTTTTTACAACTGAGCTGGTGCCTGTTGCAGCGATCACCAGGAGCCAGTCAGCAAGGATTGCATTAGAACCAGCCCCTGTCCCCCTGCATTTGAGACCTATAGTTCCAGTAGTCTCTGCAGAGACCAGACATGTAAGCCAGACTCAGTCGCTTTCTGACACTAACTTACTGTTCCCTGTACCTGTTCCCTCTTCCCCTGACTCAGATGTGACTGGGGGGTGGCCAGAGTTAGGTGCCCAGTTTAGGGATGCGGTGCGATCTGATCCCAGCTTGGAGGGCATGAGACTGCGGGCGTCCAAGTCTAAGCCAAGCAAGGGGTCTAATTACTTCTTGTGGCACTGCGGGCTCCTGTATAGAGAGCAAGGGACCACCGGGTTATTGGAGGTATGGACGGGGAAGAGACAGCTAGTGGTACCCCGGGAGTATAGGCAGCAGTTGTTGCGGGTAGCCCACTTCATTCCACTAGCGGGGCATCAGGGGGTCGCTCGGACGCGAGCCCGGCTGTTGCAGCGTTACTACTGGCCAGGGGCATCCAGTGAGGCGGCAGAGTTCTGCCAAACCTGTGATGCCTGCCAGCGAGTGGTTAAGGCAGGTGACCGTTTGAAGGCACCCCTGAACCCGTTACCGGTAATAGGGGAACCCTTTCAGCGGTTAGCTTTGGACCTTGTGGGACCCGTCATGGTTCCCAGCTGGTCCGGGAAGTGCTACATCTTCACGGTGGTGGATTTTGCCACCCGATACCCTGAGGCGGTAGCGCTTGCCACCATTGATGCTAGGGTGGTAGCTAAGGCTCTGTTAACCATTTTTTCTAGGATAGAGCCAACAGATTCAGTGAGGAGGGAGATAAGAGAGTGTGTACTGTAGCTGCAAAGCAACCATACCGCGACGGGGAGGTAGAAGCTAAGGGAAGACATCCAGCCAGCCAGCTAACCATCGCCAAAAAAGCCCTCTACTGTCTCACGAAACTGCTACGTGAATATCTTTCAAGTACTTATTGTAAGTACGTTTGTGCACCTTGCTTGATGGGAAAAAATCTGTACTTTGTGATCTATACTATGGTCCGTCTCTCTTTCCTATGCTATTCTGCGTGAATCTGAGCTGTTATACCTTGAGAGTATCCCGCATGAAGTTATCTACTATCAAGTTCCCCTCTCTGTGTCAATCCTAAACCTACATCCTTCTGACAGTCAGACCACTGCCTGCTTATATCTTACCTGCTGTAAGTAGGAATTGCATTAGAGCCAAGATTCACCCATTCCCTTTTGCCTTAATATACTGCACTATTATTGTGTATATTTTTATTTTTTGGGTGTGTTCCTGAGAATACCGCTCCCTTCCCCCCCCCCCCGTGGATCAAGGAGGTTCAATGGTACCCTGAAGCAGATGCTTCGAACCTTTATAGAGGCAGAGGGAAAAGACTGGGAGATTCACCTGCTGCACTTGCTGTTTGTATACCGAGAGGTACCGCAAGAATCTACAGGCTTCTCTCCCTTTGAGCTGCTATATGGTCGCAGGGTACGGGGACCTCTGGACCTATTCCGGGAGGGATGGGAAGGGGAGACTACCAATACTGATGCTTCTGTGATTCAGTATGTGATAGATCTCAGAGACCGGCTAAAGATGCTCATGGGGTTGGCACAGGACAACCTTAGGGCTGTTCAGACCAAGCAGAAGACTTGGTATGATCAGAATGCCCGTAGCAGTGAGTTCATCCCAGGACAGCAGGTACTTGTTCTCAAGCCCATTCGGGAGAACAAATTAATGGCTGCCTGGTCGGGACCATATCCGGTACTATGAAAGATGAACGAGTGCAACTATGTTGTACAGGTAGATGCTGAGACAGGGAGGAATAAAACTTATCACATCAACATGCTCAAGGAGGGAGGGAGAAGGAGGGGTAAAAGGAGAATGGGGGGAGGTGGAAGGGGGGAGGGAGGGGGAGGAGGAAGGGTGGAGGGAGGGGGGGAGCCCAGCGCCTGTATAAGTGGCATTTGCCTTGCAGTTATTTTGTTAACAGACTGAACCTGGGTAATCGGTCACAACTCTAGCACATTCTGCATAATACATAATACATAACATATGATATGACATGGTGCCTCTCTCTCTGAGCCTTTTCAGCACAGTTTTTTGCAGATGTGGGTAGTGGGGATATCTAGGGTTCACAGGCATCGTGCTTATGGGGGGGATATCTAAGGATCACAGACATAACAGGGGGGCTAGGTGGAGGGGTAGTGGTGGGGGTGTCGGGGGGGCTCAGCTCCATGCCTGTTTGAGAGTAAACTGTGGTGGCTCCAACCACTGGTTTCGTTACCTAAACAGTCGGGTGGAGTGCCAGGCCAAACCTGCCTGCACTGGACGATGCGTCGTTCCTCTCCACTCTCTCATGTCGGTCGCCTCGGCCACTGCCAATCTCTGTGTCTCCCGATCACCCCGTGTCTTAGGCCTAAGGTTGGTCACATCGGGGATCCGGACCGGGGTCAGCCAGAGACTCCAGAGCTCCAGTGCGATTGTGACGGTTGTGGCGGTCGTGCTGGCCCTCCTCCCCCGCTGCAGCAGATCTCCAACAGGGGCTCATGGTGCGCAACGTTCAGTTTTTTAGGAGGGGTGTTTCATGGGAGGCGGGAGTGGGGGCTAAGATGGGGGGGAGTGGAGTTGAGGGTCAGGATGGGGGGAAGGGCCGGGCAGATAGCCTGTGTGTGCATCGGGTTCCCGGGGAGGAGGCCAGGGCCTAGCCAAGCCTGATTGACTTTAACAAGACCTCAGGCCTCCTAGCAGATCAGCGGCATCACATTTTGACTGTGGATCTTCTGGTTCATAGGTGGATCTCCTGGTCTCCAATCTCCTGGCCTCCATCTGAGCCGCCGTTGCGACCTCCCGACATACGGCCATGGTTCTAGACCACGTGGTGCTCCTACGATGTTCTGGAGGGAGGCAGGTGGTGGGCCGACCACTTCATTTTATTCTCTGTGCATGGTTCGTTGCTGCAGCTGTCCCGCTAATCTCTCCGAAGCTCATGCAGGGCATTCATGGCATCTGGCTCTCTGAGTTCTCGGCAGCGGTCCTCCTCCCTCTGGTGATGTTAGTTCAAGGCTCTGTAGGAAGGCGTCCAACTCCTCTGGGATTCTTAGGGTATGCTGTTTTCCATTGTTTGTGACCATTAGTCTGAAGGGGAAGCCCCATCTGTAGCGGATTCCCCTTTCTCTGAGCAGTGTGGTCAGCGGTTTCAGTTATCTCCTCTTGAGGATGGTTGATTTGGCCAGATCGCTGAAAATCTGGAGAGTGGAGTTCTGGAAGTTTATGCCCCCCATCTCCCTGCACCCTGATATTATTTTTTCTTTTGGTGGAGTATTGGTTTAGTTGGACCACCACATCCCTCTTTGGCAGCATGGAGGTCGTCAGTTATTTTTCTGAGGGCTGTCTCACTAGAGTGAGCAGTGCGGAAGCCAGATTGTAGAGGGTCCAGGAGAGAATAGATGTTGAGAAAATGGAGCACGCGAGAGAATACAAGACGTTCAAGGAGTTTAGAGGCAAAAGGCAGGAGGGAGACAGGTCGATAGTTAGAAAGACAGGTAGGGTCAAGCTTGCTGTTTTGAGTAATGGTATAACTGCTGCATGCTTGAAGGAGGATGGAAATGTACCAGAGTAGAGGGAGGCATTAAAAATGTGTGTGAGCGTAGGGATTATAGTAGGAGCAAGAGGTTTTAGGAGATGGGAGGGAATGGGGTCAAGAAGGCATGTGGTAGAGGGAGAAGAGGCGATCAGCAAAGACACATCCTCCTCCGTGACAGCGGATAAACAGTCAAGGAATGCAGGAGGAGAGTTAGGAAGAGGTGTTGGATGGGAGGAAGATACAGGGGGGATGGCCTGACGTATGGATTTCACCTTTTCCTTGAAATAGTCGGCAAAGTCCTGAGTTGAGATGGAGGAAGAAGAACAGGTTGCAGAGGTTAGTCTGAGAAGGGAGTCAAAGACAGAGAAGAGTCAGCGTGGATTAGACTTGTGCATGTTGATTAGTGAGGAAAATTAGGTTTGTTTAGCCTGAGATGAAACAGGATAGCATAAATTTGTAGTGAATGAAGTCTGTGAGAGTGTGAGATTTCCTCCAGAGGCGTTCAGATGTCTGGGTTTAGATGGGCGAGAACGGCAGAGAGAAAGCGGGGCATGTAGATCAAGAGAGCAGGATAGGGCAGAGTTGTATTTCCTGACTAGGTTGTCAGGGTCTGGAGCAGAGCTGAGAGAGAAGAGGGAGGAGCGTAAAGTGAAATCAAAAGCTGGTAGGTTAATAGAGTGCAGGTCTCTGCAGAAGCAAGGTGGAGAAGGGGAGAAGAGAGAAAGAGAGAAAGAGATGAGGTGATGGTCAGAGAGAGGAAAAGGGGAAATGAAGAAATCAAAGAGAGAGAAGTTTTTAGTGAAAACCAGGTCTAGGTAGTGGCCATCTTTGTGGGTGCTGGCTGCAGTCCACTGTGGAAGGCAAAAAGAAGAGGTTAGAGAGAGAAAGTGGGAAGCCCAATGGGGAGAGGGTTCATCAATGTGGCAATTGAAGTCCCCAAAGAGAAGAACAGGGTAGTCTGAGGAGAGAAAGAATGAGAGCCAGGATTCAAAGTGACAGAGAAAGGCAGAAGGGGGATGAGTAGAGGTAGGTGGGCGATAGATGACTGCCACATGGACAGGGAGAGGAGAGAAGATCTGGACAGTGTGAGCCTCAAAGGAGGGAAAAACAAGAGAGGGTGAAATAGGAAGGTTACGGTAGCGGCAGATAGAGGAGAGCAGAAGCCCCACGCCTACACCCCTACCATCAGGGCGCAGAGTGTGGGAGAAAGAAAGGCCACCATAAGAGAGGGCAGCTTCCAGTGCAGAGTCAGACTGAGTGAGCCAGGTCTCAGTTAAAGCAAAGAGAAGCAGAGAGTGAGAGAAAAAGAAGTCATGCACAGAGAGGCACTTGTTGGAAAGGGAGCAAGCATTCCAAAGGGCACAGGAGAAAGGAAGGAGGGTGACAGGGGATGGGTATGAGGTTAGAGGTGTTAACACCCAAAGGAGTAGAAGTTTTATGCAGAAGGCAAGGACGGGAGCATACAGAAATAAGGCAGGGACCAGGATTTGGAGAGATATCCCCAGAAACAAGGAGGAGAAGCATGGATAGAAAGAGAATGTGTGAATATAATATAATAGGAGGAGATAGATGACATATTATGAGATGTAGCAAACTCTGCGTCTCCCTTGTATCTTGTATTTGCGTCAAAACAATCCGCCAGGTCTGAGGTGGCGTAAACCTTTCTTCCTAACAATTTGTGTCAAATGTAAGAAACACTTTGATAAATTTGACGCAAATTAGAGCAGAAAATGGAGCAAAGGGTATAAATAAACTTTTATTTGCCCTTTTTTCTTTGATACATCTCCCCCAGCATCTAGCAAATCTGTTAGCATTCTAATTGTCTGAACATTGCCATTTATAACTGACACTTATATTAAAATTGGTATCCTGTGATGAAGAATTGATTCCTGGTAAATCATTTTAGCAACTTTATATTAACTGAACTTATAATAGATGATCCTCACCAACATGGAAATAATATTATTATAATGTAAAATTGGTCCTTCCTGTTTATAATAAAATTTTGAGTGATCACCCATTTTTATTGTGCATACAATACATGAGCAGCTAATAGTGATCTAGGTATTCCTCGATTTTATGTTAATATTTTCAACAAAGAGAAGTTGCTATTAGTGCATTAAAATAGATACGTATTGTAATGCTAAAATCGAGTAGGGAGGCACCAAAGGAGAAATTAAAACATGTTTCACCATCTTTTTTTAGTTGCAAACTTTGGATAGAATAATAGTACTTTTTTCCCCTTTAAGATTGTTTGCATGTTACACCGCTCTAGGCGGTGACACATTGTTTTTTTATTTTACATTTTCTTTTCTAAATTGCTTATTTTTTTATGTTTTAGATTGGAAGATTTGAGATTTGATATCTTAAGAAGGTAAACTTAACAACCAGCTTGCATGAAAACTGCCATTAACAGTTTTTTGTAATTATTATTATTTGTTTTTGTTATTAATAACATGCTAAATGTTTCCATTGTGTTCTGTTGCTTTCCAGAATTGCATCCAGCTTGATACTGAGCAGGTATGGAAAAGCCAAGCAGTGCACGGGAATTACTAATTATAGTAATTGCAGCTGGTCTCAAAGTACTTGTAACAGTTTGTGCATAATGCGTACTTGAAAGCATCAAATGGGTGCTACTTGTGAAATAGAACACCTGTTTGTTGTTTAGCATGTGTTTATACAGATGACTGCTGTTGTCAAAGCACCTTGATGCAGAGTACTCCTGTTTACATTTTTGTTTCCCCCAAAGGATTAACAGTGTTCTCTCAATACATTTTCAGTTTATTCTCCTTTCAAAAGCTGCTGTTTCTGGGGTGGTGTGAACCATGCAACAAGTACTTGGTTAATCACTTGAATATACATAATTAGTGACAGTCTGGTGCACTAGAGTCTTTGTATAGCCATAACAATACTGACTAGCAGCAGTGTCTAACAGTCTCTGTGGAAAGATGCCGTTGCTGGTTTTACAGTATTTGTTTTGTTCACACAATGATTTAGTCTTGTACATTGATTATAGTCTGTGATAGTAAATGTTAGCTAGATAGCACAATTCTGTAAAATCAACGTGTGTGGTGTTTCCAATGGCTTACTGCAAATTAATAGTCAAACTTTCTTAGTGATTGAGGGCATGTTCTTGTACTTATTTCATCTGTGATCTGGGATTCTAGAATATTTGGCTATTTCTAATAATCTCCAGTTCTGTTGCCTCCCTTATTACAAAGACTTCCTCAATAACTTCATATTACCAGAACTACGAAAAGTTGAGCAATTTGGGTGTGCGTGAATCCTAAAACCAAAGTATACTTTTATCTTGTTATCCAGACCTTGAAGTCCATATTAAATTAGGCTCTTAAATAGTTAAAAAATTAATGTGTTTTAAATTAAAATGTTACATAAGGCACTCTGTTCTGATTAGACACTTGTTAAAAAAAAAAAAAAGAGCTGTGTGTACTTCATTTGGACTTTCCATTAAATAGTGCCCGGATGGCCACTACAGTATTTGACAAATTAATACTTTATTGAATACCCTTTGTATCTCAAAGAGAGTTGTTCATGATGTACAGTACCTGTCATTAAATAGGAGGATGCCCAATCACAGAAGTATAGAGTAGCCTACATTTTATAAGAATAATAATCGCAACATTTCTTGCTCTCTTTTTATATTAATTGTACATTCTGAGAGCAATTCCTCTGTACACTACTGCAGACTGTTCTGTTTTGTTTTGTTGCACAGCTGATCTCCACACCATTACCTTAGCAGTAGTACTGCATGAAGGAAGTCGTGTCCTATAAATGTCAGAGGTGATGTAAAATACAGCGATAACATCAAATAATGACAAATAATCTTACCAATCTTTACATATTTCATTATATTTAAAAAATGTGTGTGTGGGGGGGGGGGCTTTATATAATATTAAACAGCTTTGTGAATATTATAAAAAAAAAATGTGAACTGTGAATGGAGGAGTTAGGGGCCTATGCAGAGAGCAGCGTTAGAATAAATTGGAGAGTTTAAGAAAAAGTAGCTTTAATGGAGAGTTTTATTCTCCATATGCAGAAATGGGCGAAATCTGCTATTTTTAGCATTACTGCATGTGGAGAATTGTAAAGAAGGAGATTCGCGCAGCTGAAAGGGGAAAAAAAATCGCGCATTTTTTTTTTTTCCCTATAGCCGGCGAGTTCCTGCTTCTTGCCAACTTTAGTTGGCGGAGAAAATTGACGAAAATCTCGCCAAAAACAGCCGCTAGATGGCGAGCGCGCCTTTCTGAATTCGGATATTTTTCAGACTGGCGAGATGTAGTTTCTCGCCAGCCGCGCGGCGAAATTTTGAAATAGAAAAAAAAAATGGCGCGTTTTCCCTAGCTCGCCATTTTCAGCTGTTTTTAGCGCGATTTTCTCCGGAAAATGGCGAGATTTCAAATAGCGCTGCTCTCTGCATGGGGCCCTTAGTCTGTTAACAACACTGTATGTAAAATTACTACAATAAAAGTTGGCTTTTAACATTTGAGAATGCAAGTAATTTGAAGTCCGAGAGGCCTTTTGGGATATTGGCAAGTAGGAA
Source organism: Ascaphus truei (assembly GCF_040206685.1). Lineage (NCBI taxonomy): Eukaryota > Metazoa > Chordata > Amphibia > Anura > Ascaphidae > Ascaphus > Ascaphus truei. Next base: position 212,930,190 of record NC_134486.1, read on the forward strand.
GCAGGAAAGCCGCAGTGAATAACAGTGCCTGATTAAGTTTAAAGTGGTTGGTTATTGCAAATCTGAGTATGTGGGCGTATCATACTGAGATTAGGGGAATTTCAGAGGTAGTGAATTGAGTGAAAAATTCAGGTGTAAGAGAGCAATGAAGTATTTTTTTCCCCATCCTTTCTAATAACTTTGCTGAAATTCCCCACAGATGTAAACATTACAAAACAATTACAAAGTGCATTGATATATTGATGCTAAAGGAAACATAAAATAACTTGGTTAAAGCAGCAATCTCCTCCAGAAGCCTATATGAGTTTAACTCGTATAATGTTAATATCTTGTGACAAATAATGGGTTAATAAAGCGCAACAAATATTGTGATAAAATCAAGCTGCTGCCTGAATACCTGCGGTTTCCCCAAACCGCAATTGCATAAACCTGAACCAAAAAGTGCTTGTGGCGCAAAGTGACCAACGATGAACAGTGCAATGTACAAATAAACCCAGTGATATATAGCACTAAAAACACATAATACTGTCACTCCATGCGTAGACTCCTGGTTAACCTCATATGAAGAAAAGAACACAAATGCAGAGGGTATAGTGTATTAACATTTACTCATGATGACAGATAGCACAGGAGGGGAGGACACAAACTCAGACTCTCCCCGCTGGTGTATAAGCAAGAAGTGACTTCTGGCGCACTTCAACCATTCTCCCGAAATGACTGCTTTCAAATGACATGCAGACTCCGGTCTCCTCCGTCAGCGCCCCTCACCCACGCTCGGAGTCCTCCGTCCAATTCAACACGTCACAGCCTCAACAGCCAATCCAGATAGTATAGGGTTAATACGGTGGCCTCCGCGAGTCAAAATGCCCAACATGTTATGTCCAAAGACTTTGTCTGGTCTACATGCCCAGCAGCTGATTTGGAAGCAGTCATTTCGGGAGAAGGGTTGAAGTGCACCCGAAGTCACTTCTTGCTTATACACCATATGAAGTTAACCAGGAGTCCACGCACCTGAGGAGTTCTACATATGGCGTAACAGTATTATGTGTTTTTAGTTCTATATATCACTGGGTTTTTTTGCACATTGCACTGTTCATCTCTGGTCACTTTGTGCCACAAGCACTTTTTGGTTCAGGTTAATGTTAATATCACTGAGCAGGTGCTGCTTTTGAAAAAAACTAATAAAAAAATGGTGGTGTTAAAAATTGTGATTTTCTTCATCTCTAGCTTTTGAGATTTCCAATTAGCCTGCAATGGGCTCTTCTTTTTAACTTCTCAAACATGTAATATTTTAAATACTTATATTTTCTGAAGGAGTATCAGATTTTAAAAGTGAAAAAAAGATTTGGAAAAGGCAAAAAGTGATCAATCCACAATTAAAATGGCTGCTTAACATCAATATAACCTTGATACAATACATACATCCAAATTCTTGCTATCTCAGTCTATAATAAGTTTGTACTCAAACCAAAAAGTCACGGATACTTCTAACATGTGTTGGCTTTCTGGAGACAAACTTTAAGGATCTACAAGGTTTATCCAGAAGAGATCAGAGAAGAACCCCCAGGTGTCACTCAGTGCGCTTATATCCAATGGCAATTTATGTGGGACTATGTAGATCTGTGAGACATAATATCTCTATAAGGTCAGTCATGTGACCAGTAGATCAGCTACAGTTAAAATAAAATAATACAATTATATTACATCCAAAGAAAAAATACAGTGAGAAAATATTTACAGTGAAGTGTTTAAAATCCCCGTAGTGGTACGGCAATGTGGTAGTATACTGGGATGTATATATAAAATTTATAAATAAACTTTCATGAATATAACGGATATACAGTATATAGGTATCCCCAGTATAGTCAACCCAACCATACTAGTATGGAGTATGTGATCATGCTCCTAAGCAGAAATGCTTTTAAGTAGAAATCTTTAAAGTAGTGAGGAAGTTTAAAAAAGGAAGTTCAAAAAGAAGTGGAAAAGTGGACACTACCTACTGCTTCTGATTCCTGCATTTGAACTACACTGGAAAGGAGAATATCACCCCAGACTGCCCATCTCAACACATAACTATTGCTGTGATGCCGCCTTTACTTTTTATATTTGCTGTAACCTCACTTATTTTCAAATTATGCACTTCCTTCCACCAGCCTCATCATGTCTCTAACTCTATTCATATTTCTCCATCTCGCCTTCCTTCACCACTTCTCAGTTCACATGAACTCCTTTCTTACCTGCGCCCTCTGTCACCACACAGCTATACCCGCTTCACTAAAACACAGCCCTACAAATCATCCTCACACATTCTCTTTCTGTCCATGCTTCTCCTCCTCGCTTCTGGGGATATCTCTCCCAATCCTGGTCACTGCCTTATTTCTACTTGCTCTCATCCTCGCCTTCCACATGCAACTTCTACTCCTTCTTGTATAAACCCCTCCAACCTCATACCCATCCCCTGCCACCCTCCCTCCTCTCTTCCTTTCTCCTGTGCCCTTTGGAATGCTTGCTCCCTCTCCAACAAGTTCCTCTCTGTGCACGACTTCTCTCTCTCTGCTCCTATTTGCTATAACTGAGACCTGGCTCACTCAGACTGACTCTGCTCTGGAAGCTGCCCTCTCTTATGGTGGCCTTTCCTTCTCCCACACTCCGCGCCCTGATGGCAGGGGTGGAGGCGTGGGGCTCCTGCTCTCCTCTCTCTGCCGCTACCGAACCGTTCCTATTCCTCCCTCTCTTGCTTTTCCCTCCTTTGAGTTTCACACAATCCAGATCTTCTCTCCTCTCCCTGTCCATGTGGCGGTCATCTATCACCCACCTACCTCTACTCATCCCGCTTCTGCCTTTCTCTCTCACTTTGAATCCTGGCTCTTTTTCTTTCTCTCCTCAGACTCCCCTGTTCTTCTCCTTGGAGACTTCAACTGCCACATTGATGACCCCTCTCTCCCTTGGGCTTCCCGCTTTCTCTCTCTAACCTCTGCTTTTGGCCTTCAACAGTGGACTGAAGCCAGCACCCACAAGGATGGGCACTACCTAGACCTGGTTTTCACTAAAAACTTCTTTCTCTCCGATTTCTCAATTTCCCCTTTTCCTCTCTCTGACCATCACCTCATCTCATTTTCTCTCTCTCGCTTCTCTCCATCTCCATCTCCATCTCGCCGCCGTTTTTGCAGAAACCTGCGCTCTATTAACCTACCAGCTCTTGATTCCACTTTACGCTCCTCCCTCTCCTCTCTCAGTTCTGCTTCAGACTCTGACAATCTGGTCAGGAACTACAACTCTGCCTTATCTTCCTCTCTTGATCTTCATGCCCCGCTTTCTCTCTGCCGCCCTCGCCCTTCTAACCCCAGACCCAGGCTAAACTCCCACACATGCATGCTGCGTTCCTCCACTCGTTCCTCTGAATGACTCTGGAGGAAATCTCATACGCTCGCAGACTTCATTCACTACAAATTTATGGTGTCCTGTTTCAACTCTGCCCTCTCTCAGGCTAAACAAACCTACTTTTCATCACTAATCAACACACACAAGTCTAACCCACGCCGACTCTTTTCTGTCTTTGACGCGCTACTCAGACCACCCTCAGCTGCCTCCTCTTCTTGCTCCATCTCACCTAAGGACTTTGCTGACTTTTTTAAGGAAAAGGTGGAATCCATACGTCAGAACATCCCATCTGTTGCCTCCTCCCATCCCACACTGCTTCCCAACTCTCCTCCTGCCTTTCTTGACTCTTTTTCCGCTATCTCGGAGGAGGATGTGTCACTGCTGATCTCCTCTTCTCCCTCTACCACTTGCCCTCTTGATCCCATTCCCTCCCATCTCCTAAAACCTCTTGCTCCTTCTATAATCCCTATGCTCACACAGATCTTTAACTCTTCCCTTTACTCTGGTACCTTTCCACCCTCCTTCAAACATGCAACCGTTATACCATTACTCAAAAACAGCAAGCTTGACCCTACCTGTCCTTCTAACTATCGACCTGTCTCCCTCCTGTCTTTTGCCTCCAAACTCCTTGAACGTCTTGTATTCTCTCGATTGCTACACTTTCTCAACACCTATTCTCTTCTAGACCCTCTACAATCTGGCTTCCGCACTGCTCACTCTACTGAAACAGCCCTCACTAAAATAACTGACGACCTCCATGCTGCCAAAGACAGAGGTCATTACACTCATGTCATATTACTCGACCTCTCTGCAGAATTCGACACTGCGGACCACCCTCTTCTCCTTCACATTCTCCATACTCTTGGTATTCGGAACAAAGCTCTATCCTGGATCTCATCCTACCTCTCCCATCGTACTTTCAGTGTCTCTTCTGCTAACACCTCCTCCTCCTCTATTGATCTCTCTGTGGGGGTACCCCAGGGCTCTGTCCTGGGACCCCTTCTCTTTTCTCTTTACACACTCTCTCTAGGTGACCTAATCACTTCTCCTGGGTTTAAATATCACGTCTATGCTGACACACAAATTTACCCTGACCTTACACCTGCTATACAGACCAAAGTTTCTGAATGCCTCTCTGGAATATCATCCTGGATGGCCATCCACCGACTGAAACTTAACATGGCAAAAACAGAGCTCCTTTTACTTCCTCCCAAACCTGGCCCTACTACCTCCTTCCACATTACTATTGGAAATATGAACATTCACCCAGGAGCCCAAGCACGCTGCCTAGGGGTTACACTTGATTCCTCTCTCTCATTCTCCTCTCATATTCAAAACGTTTCTAAAACTTGTCGCTTTTTCCTCCGCAATATCACAAAGATACGCCTTTTCCTCTGTTACTCGACTGCTAAATCTCTGACTCAGGCCCTCATTCTCTCACGTCTCGATTACTGCAACCTCCTGCTGTCCGGCCTTCCTGCCTCTCACCTGTCTCCTCTACAATCTATCCTAAACGCTGCTGCCAGAATCACTCTACTCTTTCCTACATCTGTCTCCGCATCTCCCCTCCTGAAATCCCTCTCCTGGCTTCCGATCAAATCCCGTATCTCACACTCAATTCTCCTCCTCACTTTTAAAGCTTTACATTCTTCTGCCCCTCCTTACATCTCAGCCCTAATTTCGCGCTATGCACCATCCCGACTCTTGCGTTCTTCTCAAGGATGTCTTCTTTCTACCCCCTTTGTATCTAAAGCTCTCTCCCGCCTTAAACCTTTCTCACTGACTGCCCTGCACCTCTGGAATGCCCTTCCCCTCAATACCCGACTAGCACCCTCTCTATCCACCTTTAAGACCCACCTTAAGACACATCTGCGTAAAGAAGCATATGAATAGCACTGGATAATCCTGGACACATGATACATAAAGCTTGGCCCCCTGCAGACGCACTTACTAGAATTCCCTCCTGCTGTCTCTGTACGTTCTCCCTACCTACCAATTAGATTGTAAGCTCCTCGGAGCAGGGACTCCTCTTCCTTAATGTTACTTTTATGTCTGAAGCACTTATTCCCTTGACCTGTTATTTATATTATTTGTTATTTATATGATATGTATTACTTCTGTGAAGCGCTATGTACATTTATGGCGCTACATAAATTAAGACATACAATACATCAAGGTAGGTATATGGTGTATACAATACAGTCATGTATTTCTCTAATGGGTGACCTGATAGTATAACCCATAAAGTACATGTAATAAGAAACTGGATATCACACACACGTCCGGATGTAGAGCAATTGTCTTATAGATATAGGTAGGTATAGGCATATAATGCAACCTGGTAGTATCCAGTTTAATGGGTAAAATACATATATATCAACCCGTGTATCATGATGTTATACAGGTATGGGTATTTCTCTCCTAGTAGAGACAGTAATACATAAGCATTGTGTGACCTGCCTTCCTCAGAGGGAAGGAACAACCTCCAAATTTTGGGCGGTACTGCCCTTAAGTACAGCCAGAAGGCGGGCACCCCGTTGTCCCAGCTACAACAGGATGTACCACCCCCTGCTGTCATTTAAGTGCAGTACCAAAGGTGAAGGGGAAAACCCCATACCAACTACTGTAAACCTGTGAATACCAGGGTTTACTGCCAGCCCATTGGGTAGAATAATAGCCAGGGGGTACCCCCGCTACACAGTATTCAACAAAATCCACATAGTGTAGATTGGATGGATATTAAGAAAAATAACATAAATGGATAACAGACTATGGGGCTCATTCACAAAGCAGTGATAAGAGGTTTATAGCGCTATAAATGTCCTTATTGCACGATATTGCCTGCTTTGCTATTCACAAAGCAGTGATATCAGTGCAGTATCGCGCAATAATGTTTTTTTTAACGACCATTAACAGCCAGAGCCAAAAAAGTCACCCTACAAGCCAAAAAAAGGCAAAATCACTGGTTTTTGCCAGTAATAGCTATTCACAAAGCAGTAATAAGCTTATCGTACTTTCAAATCTCTCACTATTTTGTCGCCAGCTAAAGGCTGTTGCTAAAAATATTGAAAGGTGCATAAAAGCATTTTTTTGTCACCTTTAAATATAGGTAATTTCCCCCCTCTAAATGTAAGATTTATATTTCCCACACTTTACCAGGTTGGAGTTATGTGATGTAATATTCTTATTTTTTGATCATTTAGTTTATCAGTAGCACAATTAGCGAACCCCATCTCTTCTAGCAAAGTAGGACAGGATACTATTTGTATAAAGGGATTAAACTGCACACAGTTTTTAAAGTAGGATTTACTGAAGCTGCAGGTTATAGTCTTTTTGGATGAATGTTATTTTACCTGATTTATTTTTGTGATAGTAGCCATTTACAAAACTATATGTAGCTCATGTACCCCCACCCTCTAGGAGATACGTGTTGCGGCTACAGGTGTTGTGGTGCGGCATACCTGTGAGGGTTCAGGAGAGCTGAGTTGTCTGCGATGATATGGAGACCAGGACAGGCTTTTGATGATCACTGACGTTCTTTACTCTGCTTAGTGCCTCCAGGTGTAGTGGGCTCCAGGGTGCACAAAGATCAGTCCCCCACTAAAGCACAGTTCTTTCCTCCTGCCCAGGGACTGACACTTAAACAGGAGTATGATGAAGCAAAAGGGATCTTTATTCAGCATTCACTGTAGATCTTCTTTATAGCGTTGGATAGGGTCATCAGAGGATACCAGGCCTCTGGATGGTGCTTGCTCACTGAGGGCCTCATTGAGAAAGCTTCGATAAGGCCCTTTTCGAGCACTTATTGACCAAAATGGCTACTTGTATTCAGTAAGCCTCGATAAGTGCTCGATAACGGCCTGTATCGACTGAAAATTTTATCACCAAAAGAAATTCGCCAATTGAGCGGCGATCAGCCGCTTATCGACCATTTTCTGAAGGATCATAAACTCGCGCAATTCAGATACCAGCGAGTCGGCTGTCACGGCCTATCGCAGCCCATCGCAGCCATAAAAGGCATTCTTCTTCCTAAATCCAATTCACCTCAAACTTTAGGTAAATTGGTGGGGAGATGGCCTCGATGAGCTGCGATGTCGGGACTTAGAAAAAATCAGGCCCTTTTCCTGCCTCGGATTGATGCTGGGGGTCTCTGGAGCAGATAGCCATTAATAGCAGCTCCGGACCCCCCTGCATGCATCTGATGCAGGAAAAATGCATTTACAGCAACTTCATTACCTTAGCGGCTAACCGCTAAGGCAATGAAGGGGTTAAACACCCGTGCCAGGCTTACTGTGGCTAGGGAGGGTGGGTGAAGGGGGAATTTGGCCCTTAGTGGCTGTTTAGGCCTTGCGGGGGGTTGAGGGGGTACTTAACCCCTTCATTACCTTAGCGGTTAATACCGCTAAGGCAATAAAGGGGTTAACCCAACCGCTACCCACCCGCAAGGTCTAGACACCCATCTTTAGGGCTAATAACCCCTTCACCCATCCGTGAGGCCTAAGCACCCACCCCTGACTGACTATACCCACCCTATACCCATTGAGTAGTATAGTGGTACATCATACCCATATAATAATAATATGGGCATGATAAGCCTCTATAGCACTCAATGGGCACCCTAATTACAAGACATTAATACACTAGACACACAATAATAAAACATAACTAAACTCCAAAAAACCACACTTCACTAAATAAAAACAGTAGCCAGCTAATCCAATCAATAACAACATCAACAATGAATTAATTAAACCATTAACCAATCAAAACAATTAATTCCTAAACCAACTCAAAATGAATAGTAACACTAAACAATCCAAACAATGAATTACTACAACATTTATGAATTTAAACAGTAAAATACAAAGAAAGAAATTCTAACAATATTTGAACTAACCATAAAACGCATTAGCTAACATAATACAACATTAACAATAAACGAACACTAATCGCAAACCTTTTATTAGCATTAAGCTGGAAAAAAACTAACAATCACATCCACATAATAAACTGAAATGAAAAAAAGCAACAGCAATATCAAGAGAGAAATGCCCCCCAAATATTATCATAATAATGTATTAATCTGTACCCTAAAGTGGTACAGATTAATATATTATCAATCAATGTGGCTCCCCCAAAAAATCAAAAAACACATCCTATGAAGAAACCTGTAAAAAGAGACATTTACAAACATTCAATATATTACTTACCATTAGAAGCGGTGGCCCTCTGACTCCCGGGTTAACAGGAAGCTCATGTACCTTGAAGCCCTCCAACAGCATCCGATGCCATCCGCCATGAAGATCCGGATCAGGTACCCAAATCTTCTTTTTTCTTTCTTTAATCACCTTCTTCTATCTTCATCTGTAACCATTTCTTGGTCTTCTTTATCTTCTTTCTTCATCTGTCAATCCAAAATGCCCCATGGTAAATCCCAACCGATGTTGTCTCGTCGGCTTCTTGGCTCAAATGAGGCGTCACAGCCTTAAATAAATAGGGCTTGTGACATCACATTTAGCCTCAAAATGGTTAACAGCCACCTGATTGGCTGTTAAAACCATGTTCCGACTTTAAAAAATTTTTTTGACATGATTACACTTAAAGGGAATGATGCTAGCCAATCAGAATGGCTGTGCTTCATTTGCCTTTAAGATAACGTCACGAAGCCGGCGTCACATGGTATTTCAGCCAATCAGATTGTGGGAACTAATTCCACACTCTGGCTGAAATACCTTGTGACACAGCTGCCATCTTGGATTTAGTGACGTCATGTTAAAGGGAATGATGCCAGCCAATCAGACCATGAGTCACCACCACACTTCTGTCACTCAGAGAGGAGCATGAGGGGGGGGGGAATCAAAAGTCCATAGAATGGCCTGTCACAGCCTAGACTGCTAGGGACTTACATGACAGGGGTAAGAGACAGGCAGAGTAGACTAACCATGCTACATATATATATTTTGTATTGCTCTATCTCACTCTGAAGCATTTTAGCGGTTGCTAAACTGCTTCAAGGCACCCAGTGCAACTCAAAACGCATCAGAGGAACTTGCCAGAGTTCCATGTGGGTTGATTTAAGCCACTTTTCTTACTTATCTCAATGTATACAACAAAAGACAGAGGTGCCCAATGCTACATCAAATTGGCAAAACATATATGGTAATAAGTATAAAGTTTAAATACTTCAATAATAATAGTAATTACTTGGTTATTTAGTTGAACCATTTGGCCAAAGCGTCGTAAGCCTGCATACCACGTCAAGGTAAACCAAATTAATGCAGGTCCTAACACTAAAACTGTGAACCCTTCCTTTTACCTCTGTATGAGGGTAAGCAACTACAGTGAGTCTTGTCCATTCAGCAAAATGCCAGAACCTCCCAAGTTAAAAAGGTGGGGAGGGGTGAGCTCTGGGGGGAGGTGCCACCTATCTCCATTTAACTGTTACCAGTCAGCTACCATATTTTGTTTTGGGGGGGGGGGGGCACTTCAGTCATGGTATTTAGTACCTATTGGATTACAGCTAGCACTTTCCTAATATTTGAAGTAGGGTTTCTGCCACCTTATGAACCCCGTTTGGTCTGGGGATATTACAGATCCAATGGACCTTTAATCTTTCAGCCGGAACTTTTGCATATAATTTATAAATCAATATTTAATAACGAAATTGGTCTATATGAGGCCACATCATCTGGGCATCTGCCCACCTTGTGAATTACTTTGAAATCTGCCTGTGTAAAGCTACTAGGGCATTCGTCACCATTTAATAAACGGTTAAATAGTCTCCTTAAAGGGTCTTCCAGATTCTCGCCCAGTGTTTTATAGAATTCAGCTGTAAAACCATCTGACCCTGAAGCTTTTAAACATTTTAAGGCATTGATTGCCTTTTCGAACCTCAGTTTCCTGGATTGGATTGTGCAAATCTACAAGTGCTTGATCTGAAATTTTTGGGGGCAAGATTTGACTCCAAAATGTCTCCTTATTTTCTGGAGAAATATTTTTCTGGAATAAAGAAATCTCAAATTGTTTGGCTATATCCTCAGGTGAGGTAAAAATTTTCCCTGAGTTTCTGTCTTTTATTGCACTTATCAGATTCTGAGGCCTTGAGCCTCTAACTAAATTGGCCAGGAGTCTCCCAGATTTATTGCCGTATTTAAACAGTGTAAATTTAAAATAACTGAGGTTGGCTTCTTCTCTTTCCTGGGCTATTAATTCAAATTCCTCCTTTTTTAATATAAATGATTGTTTGTGGGCAGTTGAGGGAATTTTTTTGTATTCATCGTATTCTTTAGTTAGGTTTTAATTTGCTAGTATAAATGTCTTGTTAAGCGTTCTAGTGCATCTTAGGGAGAAGCCAATGATTTCACCTCTCATCACCACTTTCAATTTTTCCTAAAGAGAATGGCAGTACCACTTTTCTTACTATTATAGTGAGCTGCAATACACTCTCCAACCCACCCTCTTTTCAATTTCTCATGTTCTAATTTAGTTGGGTGCGTCTCTTGTAAGAAAACAATATCTGCCCTCAATCAATTCAAGTGTGATAATATTTTTGCCCTTTTAATGGGGGAATTTATGCCTCGAACATTTCATGAGACCAATTTTACCATAACATCATCTGAATTGGGATTAGGTACCTATATACCCATTCATAAATACTATCATTGTGTCCAACCATCTCTCACAATTTCTATCCATCCTATTAGTAACCTTTTAGCCAAGATTATAGTAACCAGCCTAATTGCCATCTGAAAATTTAGAACGGTCAACCATAAAAAACAAACTCTGAGGTTCAAGCAAACCTTGTTAACTTTCTTAACTCGCATTTTGAATAACAAAAAAAAAGCTAAATGAGTGTTGGGCATCGGGGTGCCCCTCTAACTTGATTTTTTTTGCCAATAGTGTATAAAGCAATTAATGTTACTATACCAACCTACATCTACACCAGCTGAGTTATACTAATGAAGAATAAAGGTTAAGATGTTCACAGATATCAAAATGCCATTGATTGATATAATCATATCCCTCGAAGCCAAGTTCATATAATAGTTCAGATCAGAGATCACGGTCTGTCCCACTGGACCATCCTCCCCTGACAGACATTTCTAGAGTCATGGGGGTTTTCCCATAGTCTCCATTCTAGTCCTGCTCAGGAAAGCTTATGTCTCTTTGGGAGTGTCAAAAATTTCCACCCCTTCCTGGGTGAAAAGCTTTAACTTTGCTGGATAGGCAAGGGTAAATTTACGACATTGCTTGAACAGCTCTGAGCATATTTTGCTGAACTCCTTCTGGAAAGCTCAGCAGAGAAATCTTGAAAAATATAAACCGGGGTGTTCTGTATTTGCAACTGCCCTTTTTTCTTGTAGTGGTGTGGGACTTTCTCCTTATCCGTGTAGTTGGTAAACTTTGCTATCGTCATCTGCGGTCTTTTTTTCCTCTTGATCCCTCAGAGGTCCGATTCTGTGCGACCTCTGTGAGATTCCGACTCTGTCTAATGTGAGTGGAAGGTCTTGTAGATCCAGTCCTAATTGTTCAGGAAATTCTTCTGCTACGAAGGCAAATAGCTTGTTCTGTGGGATATTCTGAGGTATTCCCACAAATCTCAGATTACAGCCTCTAGATCTGTATTCTAGATCGTCCACCTTTGTTCCAAGCAGCTCTTTGGACAGGGCGAGTTCCCGCAGAAGTGGTTTTAGCTCTGCTATATCGTCTTCATTGTTTGAAATTCTTTGCTCAGCCTGAGATTCTTCCACTCTGTTGAGACAGTTATAATTTGACATCTTCAATAGAGTTTTGTATTTTCTCTCATTTATGGTCAATCGGATTGATAGCTTCCTTGATGATTTTGATGAGGTTCCCCTCTGACATGGATTCAAGCTGAATGCCAGATTCAGATGGGCTGATATTTGAGTTTTCAGCTGCCATGTTCAGTAGGTTTTTGTTTGCTTTTTTTAGGTGTGCTGGATTTAAATGTACCTTTTTTCCATCTCTAAGGTGTTTGCAGGAGGAATTTATCCATTTATATGTAAGATGTGCAGTCTTCAAGGAGGCAGTTTAATACATTTTTGGACATATGTATATACTGTACATATACATCCATCCACATATACTTGTATATATTTATTCTTCCCCTTCGAAATAGATTGACAGATCAACAATAGCGATTAGATGAAGTAAATTTAATCTTCCAGCTTACTTCAGCATGGTATTTCTTGCTTTCCCGAGGCCTGTACCTATCACACACACATACTGTACATGCTAGCATTAACATTGACAGTCCTGCACATATTCCTTGCCCATATCCTCAGGTGTAAATTCTTATTAATAACTAATGAATAACTTCTTACCCCAAAAAAACTCCAAACTTGCCTGGGGACCTCGTTTTGGTATTGGGGGGGTGGGGGGGAAGGGAGAGGAGGATCTCCCCCACTCTCCAGGAGTTAGGGTCTTACTAGTGCCCACGTGGGGGTCTCGCCGCATGCTGAGCGGGCCCTCTGGAGATTACTCCCTCTCTCCCCCGCAGCACACATATGCAGGCACGAGTCTCCTGCTCTCCGCGCACGCGCACGCCGGAGGGACCCTCCAAGAGCTGCTCCTGTCCCGTAACCTCTCCTCTGGGGGGGCCCCAATTCTGCTTGGGCTGCAACAGAGGGTGTAGAGAGCCTCCCCCCTCAGGAGCTCACTCTCACAGCAGCCATCTTGCCCGGCCGCCTCCCCGAAAGTCCATATCTAAAGTTTTTAATATAATTTTCTATTTCTTTTTTATTTCTATTCATTTGTTTTCCCAAACATTTTATATCATTTTGCCTCAGAGATGCTATCTCGAGCAGGGTGATGATAAATTGTAAATAAGTTAGCCTCTTTTTCTAATTAGACACCACTTTCAGTATGAAATATTCACATTTTAATATATTCACAAATATATCACATTTTAAGAATATTGTGAGGGAGATTATCAACTGTAAAACAAAGCGCGGTGCATGTAAGTGACTGTTAGTGTGTACTGTATCTCAGAAGGGATAAATGCTCACCATATGGTACAATTACTGAGTCCAAGTTTTCAAATTAGCTTCTTTCGTCCTCCTTATTACTGTCTTTAAAAAGGATGGGCAAAAAAAAGAATATATTATACGCTGCAGAAAATTTCTCTTGTCCATTTTTATTTTATGGACAATTTTTATTTTAAACTTACCATAACATAATAACGTCTACGGGACTTTATATACTAATTACTGTGTGAGCCTTAGATGAACTTACTTCAACTAACAGGGCTTTGTTAAGGGAGGAGCTGTCAGAGTCTCCCTGTTTGCAGCTGTGCTATGACCTTAGCTTGCTTAACATTATGCTGCTTTTTAGACTTGACAGAAGGGATTTTTTTTTTAATCAAGGCAGAGCAGCCTTGTAGCAAAATGTTTTAGGCAGCTGCATTGTAGGGGAGCACAAAGAACGTATTATTGTGTCTGTCTAAGAGGGGATGCAGGACGAAGTGGGAAGATATTCGGCTGCTGTTGATGCCGATTGTTGACTTGCCATCTGCCAAATACGAAGAAGAAGAAAAATGACAGCTCCAGCAGGGTATTCAAGAGGTTGTTTGGATATACGCATAAACATGTGCAGATGTCGAACTGAATAATAGCGAGAACTTGAGATGGTTTATGATGTTGTCATCTGTGCAAGCACTGAATGAAGTGTATGTGTAGTTTTCCATTGGGGTGGACACACTATTTAAGTACTTTTCTTTTTTTCTTCTTCACCATCTAGGAAGTTTGTTTCCATCATCATTAATGGGAAGCTACACTGTAGTTATACCGGTATATGCATTTTGTGGGCCACACATCCAAACATCTAAAAAATATATTTTTTACTCTTTATTATGAACATTTTCAGTTTAGTGCTACTGATCCAGTTCACACTCATTTTTGTAATTGTTAAATTTTAAGAAGAATGGCTAAAACAGTGAGTTGTCAACCAATGTCTATCTTGGCTCTACTTTAAAAATAAATACTACAAAGCTCACATATATATATATATATTAGCAATATCTCTTATGGGGAAGAATATTATGCTTTATAAAGCTGGATGATTTCGTTTTTGTTTGCCTGTAGTTTAGGCTATGGTAGGCCTGATGTGATAATAATTGGACCGTGCATTTTGTTTTCGGTTTCATAATGATTATATACACCATTGTAAAATCTTCCAATAGTTTTGTATTTTGATGTCAAAATAGCCGTTCAAATTAAACACCTGTCCTTAGCGCACAGTGAAGCCAAATATGTATTGTATAATCCATCACATATACAGTATGTACTGTAAGTGTGTTTGTGTTACATGTCTGAGTGTTTTCAATACAGGTCCTTAAGTACTGTAGGACTGCCCATTAAAAAGGTAATTTTTAAATCAATATATACTTTTTCATAATAAAGACCAATGCGTTAAGGATGGATCAATTCTCTCTCTAGCTCCAAGTCATATTTACTACAGGTATAATTATAGGGACACAGTGAATTAGTTTAAGAGGAGGTGACACTTGTATATTATGAAGTGGAAGCATTGGTGTGCTATTGACAGCCCAAAAACAACAAAGGAAGACTCTCAAATTTTAGTCAACGTCAATTATTAATGCTATGGTGTCTTTTCGTGCTGATAGAAAACATAAGTATTGGCCTGTATCAAGAAAGCAGTAGTTTTGTGACACGTTATTTTGCGAGACTGTGGCCTTTTCCTCCAATTAGTACCTAAGACAAAGTACAATGGTTGGGATGTTCTCCTATTATGCCACTTACCGAAGTTGCAAATAGAGTTACTTTTCTGCTTTTACAGTTGCAATCCCTCAAAAATATAATATTTGTTCTCATAAAGTTTGGTAAATCAGTCCTCCCTGGTCCCAATGTACTCTTATTTAATTAAAATCAAATCTATGGGGGCAGATTCAGCAGTTTCTGCCATCAGCAGGGTCCGACACATGTCGGATGTGAGAGGCATGTATCCACGTAGATTTCCCGTAAACTTAAAAAGCCGTGTTGGTAGTCATGATAATCTGGAATGGTCCCTACCAACGAGCTTCGAGAGGGGAGTCTTGAACTTGCCGTTTCACCAATCTCCTGGGTGCAAAGAGTTGCTGACCTGTGGATGTGATGGTGAGGGGGGTAACCAGGCTCTTAATAAAGGTCAAGCCCTTTTTGGTTACCTCTGATCTGAAATAAGGGTTCAAGAAGAGACAGCTCTTGAGCCCAGTAACGTTATATGCATAACCTGTAAAATGCGGTAATAAAGAATTTTTGTGTTTTTACCTTTGCAGGCATGCCAGCGAGCAGGGATTGCTAGGGCATGAGTTTCACGGGGGATTTTGCGGAGCAATTGTTGTCAGGTAGTTGAGGTCTGGAGTTGTTAGTTACCCTAGAAATGTACCCAGGAATCATGCCCAATTCTCGGATACATGCAGGAACATTGTCCCGGCAAGATCTCCCCTTGAAAATGCTTGCGCGGCTCACCGCTAGGGTTCCCTGCTTCAGCATAGCCCAGAAAAGTAAATGGGGCAAATGAATGAAAAGTGTCCCTGTAACTACAAGGGTCCCTAGGTTAAGGGGGATACCCCAGTTAATGCCCCAGGTAGCCAAGAACCTATATTGGGGTTCATGGGTGCTCCAACCATATATAAGGTTGTGAGGTGACTCTCAGAGTCCAGTCTAAGTCTAAAGATAGTGTATGGAGAATAAGGGCTGATAGAAATAAAAGTGCATCTTTCTATTCTATTCCCCATACCAAGAGACTTAGGAAGGTATTAAAAAAATATTTTTATTAATACTGTAATAGTGCTGTTATGTACTGTTGTGCACTGTATATGAGCTGGGACTTTCGAAACCGATGCCCACACAGACTGTCAGGGCTATCAAGTTGGTGGCAGTAAGTCTATTGGACACTTGGGACATCGGAGTTCAAAGTAGCAGGAGGAGGCAGGAGGTGTGAAAGGAGGTGTTGGGTAGCAGGGAAAGACTCAAGTACCCAAGTCCGGGGCACAGTGGCAGTCGTCCAGGCTGCCATTTGTTCTGCCAGACTTAGGGGAGCCTGACTCAGTGGGTGGCATGAGATAGCCAGGGACGGAGGTGGCAAACTTGTGCATGACCCTTGGCATTTTCAGATTTCCCGCTGACCCGGCTTTCTGTACCGGCTTCGCTCTGATTAGCTACTGAGAACGTTCCCACGTGCTGATTTGCTGCAGTATTTTGTGAATGAAACTCCAAATACTATAAGAAATGCTTGATCCAATCAGGTTTGAGATTTCTAGTGGTAGAAGTGTGGGTGGATTTTCAAAGTTGCTTCTGCGCGAATAGCAAAGCAACTGGCTTTGTTTTGAAGCTGAAAAGTCTGCCCACCAATGACTTAATCCCATCTTTTTGGGGCCAAGTTCTCAGAAGAGAACGTAGCGGTCGCAGCTGGGATTTTATGCCGTTTTCAGTTCCAGAGAATCGCTAGTAACTCCTGGTCAAGGAAAGGTCCAAGTTCTCAGAAGAGAAGGGAGTGGTGGCATGTGGAACTTCACGCCGATTTGGGAACCAGGAGATTCCGGGCTAGCTCCCGGTCAGGGTAAAACTCGTATTTAGGGTTCCCTGCACCTAGAACAGTCTAGTTTTCGACCCCCAGTAAGTGTGCTTTTTGTCTGTATTTTGTGTTTCATTGTGTATGCCAATGTATGCGAATAAATTACAATTTATTTCATTATCTTGTTTTGCTCAATGAATGATCCTGGTAAAAAGGTGTACAATAAACCTGTCTCCCATGACAGTGGGTCCTTAGGCTGTGCCTCTTCGACCTGTTGAGAAATTCTTTGTATACTATTAGATATTCACAGTATTTCATCAATAAGTCAGACATGATATGAATATCAGCTTCTTTCAGATCCAGTGGAGGGGAACCCCTCATACTCATCAGTCACCCTGTATTAATTTCCTGAGCGCTAATCTGAGTTCATCCTTTCCCTTTCCCATGCCTCGGATTTCCATTAAAACTAGGTGTGTCCGTTCAGTTTGGTCCAGTTTGCTCACATGCTTTAACCAGACTTTGGTTATTGTTCTGTTCATTCGTTCTACTATGCCTTAGGCCTGTGGGTGATATGGAGGGAGGGGGAAAGTGGGCAAAGCCGTCATGTGTTGTGCAGGCCTGCTTTAGCAGGTGGTAACTGTATAAAGTCTATTTGTGTGTATATATATATATATATATATAGTCCCGGTGTTCCACAAGAGAGGTGAATGGCTGCCGCACGCTGCAAATAAGCGCTCCTAAAGTAAAGAACTTTCATCTTGGAGACAGCGGCTGATACAGACACAAGATCTGGAACCATTGTGGATACCTATACACACAGAGGTGACCGTGGAGTCTTCAGTTGGTGCATGGGCTGGTCCCATAATATGCCTTATTTTATCGGACAAATTGTAAGTGTGCATTTGTCTTGTCCATGATGTATTATTACATTTTTCATCTGATTTTACACAAGGATCGGGCGCTTCTTTTTTCTTTTTCTCTAATATATATATATATGGGGCCCCATGGTTACGATGAATGTTGTACCGGCATAGTTGTAGGTGTCACAATGTTGTGCTGTTTGCATATCATACAGTTTGCAATAACCTTAAATTGTGATGGTGTCCACCAATCTCTCCGATAATTTGTCACTACTCCCCCTTTACACACATGGGACAAACCATGGTACTCTGAGATCAACCACTGCTAAACAGGTTGCTCACAGGCTTCTAGAGCTGTTCTCTCGAGTAGGACTTCCCTAGGTAATGTTAACCGACCAGGGAACAAACTTCATGGCGAAGTTAATGCAGGATGTCCTGAAGTTATTCGAGGTTAAATCCGTCCAGACCTTGGTCTACCATCCTCAGACTGATGTATTGGTAGAGAGGTTTAACCGTATGTTAAAAACCATGCTTAGGAAGTTTGTGGACACTGAAAAGCGAGCTTCAGATGAACGTCTCCCTTTCTTATTGTTTGCGGTACGAGAAGTTTCCCAAGCATCCATAGGCTTCTCCCCGTTTGAGCTCCTATATGGACGCCAACCTCGGGGTATTCTGGACCTACTGAAGGAATCTTGGGAGGAGGAGCCCTCCCCCTCCAAGAATACCCTTCAGTATGTCATAGACCTTAGAAACCGCCTAGACGTGATAGGTCGGTTTGCTAAGGAAAATATTAAATGTGCTCAAGAACGTCTCAGACAGTATAACCAAAATGCCCGCGTAAGGGTCTTCCAACCTGGGGACCAAGTGATGCTGCTATTACCGAATTCAGAGAGTAAACTCCTTGCGAATTGGCAGGGTCCTTTCCAAGTTGAACAAATAGAAAAAACAAATAAGTGCGCACTAAAATATATACTTAATACAAAGTGTTAATTGTGATGTCAATTTAAATTAAAAAAAACACACCCCACCATGTGGAAAAGGTAAATAAATATATACCAAATTTGATGAGCGTCTGCTGCTTTGTAAAGGGTAGCCCAAGACCCTAGAATCTAGTAACAAAAAAAACAAACAAAGCGCACAACACTCATCGTGAAAAATGTAATAAACTATGTTTATATATAAGGTGTTTCAAGGTTATGCGTACATCAAGGTAGATTAATCAAGCATAGAGCCACAGAGTGGCAGTTACCAGCGTCTGCAACCAGGAACCACCAGAGCTTCACTCTGCTTTCCACCTACAGGTAGGTGAAATGCCAGATAATTGATGACTCTGCCACAGTCTCAATGTCCTGTAAATGGCGTCAATGCGCTTAGTGGATCCTGGGGAGTGGTTGTCCTTTGTTCGCAAGTAGTACACAGGTTCCTCTGCAGACCTCACTGTGTTTCCCGGTCAGTCAGGCAGCGTGACGGCGTGGTCCCGCGGGCCCTTCTGTGACGTCAGAGCGCCCGCTCTGCTTTGAGTAACAGCGTCTGCCAGTAATGATTCAGACTTCACTTGGCAACCACAGAGGCAGGCAACAGCGCGGCACATGCGCAGAAGAGGAAATCAACTCGGTGTTCAGCAAACCATTTGACAACAATAAAATACACCTTGGAACATGAATAATAAAAATATATAGGTTGAATGGTATCTCTGACGTCACAGAAGGGCCCGCGGGACCACGCCATCACGCTGCCTGACTGATCGGGAGACACAGTGAGGTCTGCAGAGGAACCTGTGTACTACTTGCAGCAAAGGACAACCACTCCCCAGGATCCACTAAGCGCATTGACGCCATTTACAGGACATTGAGACTGTGGCAGAGTCATCAATTATCTGGCATTTCACCTACCTGTAGGTGGAAAGGAGAGTGAAGCTCTGGTGGTTCCTGGTTGCAGACACTGGTAACTGCCACTCTGTGGCTCTATGCTTGATTAATCTACCTTGATGTACGCATAACCTTGAAACACCTTATATATAAACATAGTTTATTACATTTTTCACGATGAGTGTTGTGTGCTTTGTTTTTTTTTGTTTTGTTTTTTTACTCCTTTTCAAGTTCTCTGCCGCAGAAGGAAGGGGAACTATGAGATATCTCAAATAGGGTCCAGGAGGGGTAAACAAATCAACCACGTAAACCTCCTGAAACCCTGTAAAATGATGAGATCGCTATTCATCCAACCTCGTTAAGGAGAGACGGATTTGGGTCCACAGCCTCCAAAGGGTAGTACTTACAATGACCATCAGGTCCCTATGGGAGAGCAGTTAACAACGGAACAAAGGTCAGACCTACTGGAATTATGTGAGCAGTTTCCAGATGTTTTCTCTGAGCTTCCAGGGCAGACTGATTTCTGTGTCTCATAGGATTGAGACAGAACCTGGCGTAAAAGTACGGTCTCGTCCCTATAGATTGCCAGAGGGCCAAAAAGACCTTGTCAAAAGGAATGCTACTGAGCGTGATGCCAAGGCTGGGGGAGAACATACTTGCCTCCCATCTGGTCATCCTTGTTGCTGAACCTGTGAAGGGATAGGGACTCCCCCAAAGATACCAATTAGGGCTCTCTGCTCTCACATCTGTGTGAGTAGCAATATTGTCAATTAACATTTATTTATTACCCTCATTAGAGTAGATTTTTTGGTTTGGCAAGTAGATTTTTGGGTGATTTGTCGACCACTGTATGTGTGTGTGTATATATATATATATACACACACACATACAGTGGTCGACAAATCACCCAAAAATCTACTTGCCAAACCAAAAAATCTACTCGCCATCTAGCCCCGCCCTTAGCTCCACCCCCAGTGCCGCTTTTAAAAAATAAATGTAATACATTTCTAGTAAGAACTAATAACAAGATTCGTTAAAAACATTTATACTTTACTACAATTTACTACAATTAGTCCTTGTGTGTGTGTGTGTGTGTGTGTGTGTGTGTGTGTGTGTGTGTGTGTGTGTGTGTGTGTGTGTGTGTGTGTGTGTGTGTGTGTGTGTGTGTGTGTGTGTGTGTGTGTGTGTGTGTGTGTGTCGGATGACCTCACTATTCTAGAAAAAAAAACAGATGTGAATGACTAGTTTCCTGAAGCACTTAACCAGTGTCTGGATGTCCCCACTTCACAATTTCTAAAGCAGCAATCCCGCCTGGGATCTTACCTGATCCGCAGTCGCTCAATGTCCAGGTACCCTCATTCCCGCAATGTTATACATTGGAGGGGAGGTGTTCCCTACCTGTCTTTTGGCTTAAGGGTGATTCCGATGTCTTCTGTGTGAAGTTGTAGAGTCAGATCTGGAAGAAAGCAGTATAGGTTATTTCGGTGTAGGTATAGGGCAGTTACGATATATAGGGTAAATAAGGTATCCAGCTGGCAGGGTTTGGCTATCAGATCTATCAGATATAGATAGACACAGAAAGATGCATTACCCATGACATTTGTTTTTCTAGGTTCAGAAAACTTTTATACAAATGGTTTCCATAAAGTGACTTTATGACCTTAGATTGCATACATTGACTAATCTTTTACATTTTATGATCATGGTTTACTATAATTTGTAGCTCATACCCAACAGCCCAGGAGTTGGTTTCTTTTACATGCTTCCCAAAATCCATCACCAAGAAATTCTGACAGACCAATTGATTAGAAAGCTCTTCAGGGCAGGGACTCTCTTTCCTATTGTTACTCTCATGGCTGAAGCACTTATTCCCACTATGTTATATAAATATGTCACGTACTGTATACTACTGCTGTGAAGCGCTACACTGGCGACACGTTTTATTGAAGCACGGCTTGCACCGCAAGCCGGGGGATGCCCCGGCGTGCTAGCCGCACTCCCTCAGCGTGCCGCGCATCACCGATGCGCGGTCACGCGTCATTGGGTGCCTGCGCCCCCTGCACGTGCGTCCAGGGCTCCCCGAGGGAGCCCTGGTGTCCCGCGATGTGGGGGACGGCGGCAGGGGGTTCCGGGGGACCCGGCGGACCCGGCAGCGGGAGGGAGAAAGCCCCGATCGGAGGGCGCCCCTCCGCTGCTTCGGCGCGCGCCCGGCACCCTCCGGCGCGCGCCAGGTTACTGCTGCGGCCGAGAACGGGCAAATGCTCGAATAAACTCGGCCGCAGCAGTATGTACCTGGATGACGCTATATAAATAAAGATATACACACATTACATACATACATAACAGGTAACAGGGTGGTCTCTTTAGAGTCAGAGATTGCTGATCTGAAGAGGCAACTTGCAATATTGAGGGACATTGGCAATCTTGAAAGGGGTTTAGAGCTCACTGAGCAGGCCCTTGCTTCGACTAGTGGTGCAGATGGTGGCGCTGTTAGTGAGGAGCAGGTAGGTAGCTGGGTGACAGAAGGGGAAGCAGGGGCTATAGGGAAAGGCAGGTCATTTCTGAGCTATCCCAAAAGATTTGCCATGTTGAGTGAAGATATTGGGAATGTCGGGGCAGAAATGGCAAGGCTGGGGGAGACTAATTCCTCTACCAGCCAGGGGAATAGTTCCTCCAGCACAGTGGGGACTCAGGATGCTCAGATACAAAGAAAGATTCTGGTGGTAGGGGACTCCATTATTAGGAAGGTTGATAGGGCAATATGTTGCCGTGACCGCATGAACCGAACAGTTTGTTTTCTCCCGGGTGCTCGGGTTTGGCACATTGCGGATCGGGTAGACAGATTGTTGGGGGGGCTAAGATTGACCCGGCAGTCTTGGTACACGTTGGCACCAATGACAAAGTTAGGGAAAGATGGAGGGTCCTAAAAAATGATTACTGGGATCTAGGCCAAAAGCTTAAGGCAAGAACCTCCAAGGTAGTATTTTCTGAAATACTACCAGTGCTACTGTATGCGCTGCCGCAGGGAGACAGTCAGAGATCAGGGAGGTTAATGCATGGCTAAGAAAGTGGTGCAGGAAGGAGGGGTTTGGGTTTTTAGAGCACTGGGACTCCTTTTCTGAGAGGTGCCATCTATATTCTAGGGACGGATTGCATCTCAATGAAGAGGGATCTTCTGTGCTAGGGGGGAGAATGCTAAAAAAAAAGGGGGAGAACCGGTGCCTCTAAAATATAAAATCTGACCAAATATAAAGTCCAACAAGAATGAAGAGGAGTCCTGGGAGGAATCTTCAACGAAGTCTCAATCGGGACAGACAAACATATAAGACAAAGATAAAAAAAGACAAAAGAAAAAAGATCATAGTGTAACTTACAAAACAAACAAAAAGCACTGAAAGGATTGATAAAAGGATTATTACAAATTTAATACAATGTAAAATAAATTAAACAACATACACATGTATATGGGCTAGAGACACTAATAAGGCTGTAACATCCGGTAGGGGTAAAATTGGAAACCTACTTACAGCAATGCTGAAAAGTAAAAGCCTGTAGAGCAACTTGTCTTTAAATTCGGACCAAATCCTCTGCAAAGGTGGAAACTGCAGCCTTCAGGGATCCACACCACTGGAACAACTGCTGCTAAACCACACACAGACCTTGGAGTGAGTGGGATGTATCGCAGAGGGGAACCGGAGCTGCACGCTGTGGAGGCATCGCCTGGCACCAAGCACACAGACCATCATGTCGTGCGATGTGTGGGTGACGTCGCACCTCAGCGCGAGAGCAGGGGGAACACCCAGGAAGGCAGAAAAGCTCAGAGAAGCTGAGGCAAAGTCTTGGTTTTTTATCTGGCTGAGATTTGTATCATCCCCCCCGCCGTGTGCGCACTGTCCTCTCAGACTTTGCCTCAGCTTCTCTGAGCTTTTCTGCCTTCCTGGTTGTTCCCCCTGCTCTCGCGCTGAGGTGCGACGTCACCCACACATCGCGCGGCCTGATGGTCTGTGTGCTTGGTGCCAGGCGATCCCTCCACAGCGTGCAGCTCCGGTTCCCCTCTGCGATACATCCCACTCACTCCAAGGTCTGTGTGTGGTTTAGCAGCGGTTGTTCCAGTGGTGTGGATCCCTGAAGGCTGCAGTTTCCACCTTTGCAGAGGATTTGGTCCGAATTTAAAGTCAAGTTGCTCTACGGGCTTTTACTTTTCAGCATTGCTGTAAGTAGGTTTCCAATTTTACCCCTACCGGATGTTACAGCCTTATTAGTGTCTCTAGCCCATATACATGTGTATGTTGTTTCATTTATTTTACATTGTATTAAATTTGTAATAATCCTTTTATCAATCCTTTCAGTGCTTTTTGTTTGTTTTGTAAGTTACACTATGATCTTTTTTTCTTTTGTCTTTTTTTATCTTTGTCTTATATGTTTGTCTGTCCCGATTGAGACTTCGTTGAAGATTCCTCCCAGGACTCCTCTTCATTCTTGTTGGACTTTATATTTGGTCAGATTTTATATTTTAGAGGTGCCGGTTCTCCCCCTTTTTTTTGTATTATTTGCACTGGTTTGTGTTAACCTTTTACCTAGGCAGCCTTCACTTTAAATGTAAAGCATATTGTATATAATACTGTCACTTATTTTGTGTCATTTTTCACAGTCACCGCATCAGCGCTTATTACACTGCTCTTTCCCATGGTCTCATTTGAAATACTGTAAATTATCAAAAAACAGATTACTTAGGATTAAACTAAGAGCTTAAACTTTAGAAAGGCAAATTTTAATAAACTGAGGTCTAATCTACAAGTAATACACTGGGATGATGTTTTTGCAGGGAAAAATGTAGAAGATAAATGGGCAGTCTTTAAAACATTGTTAGAAAAGCACACCTATCAGTGTACACCCTTGGGTAATAAGTATAAAAGAAATAAGTCAAAACCAATGTGGCTAAATAAACAGGTAGGAGAAGAAATGGACAAGAAGAGGAAGGCGTTTAGATTCTTTAAGTCAGAAGGGACGGAGACATTATATCAGAATTATAAGGAATGTAACAAAAATTGCAAAAGGGCAATCAAATGAGCAAAAATGGATAATGAAAAAAGGATTGCAATAGAAAGTAAGGTCAACCCCAAAAAGTTCTTTAAGTACCTTAATAACAAAAAAATGAGAAAAGAAAATATAGGATCCTTTCAATGTGAGATGGGTAGGCAGATTATTGGAGATAAGGAAAAAGCAGAGGTATTAAACAAATTATTTGCCTCTGTGTTTACCAGGGAAGAATCAAGTTCAATAGTAGTGCCGCAGGAGGAAGCCACAACCTCCATATTAATGAACAATTGGTTAACTGAGGAAGAAGTTCAGAAGCGACTTGAAAAAATTAAAGTAAATAAGGCACCTGGCCCCGATGGTATAAATCCAAGAATTCTCAAGGAGTTAAGCTCAGTAATAGCCAAACCATTATATTTAATATAATGTATTATTTGTTTTTCTCTGTGCCCAGGACATACTTCAAAACGAGAGGTAACTCTCAATGTATTACTTCCTGGTAAAATATTTTATAAATAAATAATATTCAAGGACTACATTTCCACAGGCTCAGTACCACAAGATTGGGCTAAAGAAGATGTGGTGCCTATACTGTATTTAAAAAGGGAGCTAGATCACAACTGGGAAATTACAGACCTGTAAGCCTGACTTCAATAGTGGGGAAATCTACTTGGAGGTTTAATACGGGATAATATTCAAGAATACCTAATGGAAAACAAAATTATTAGTAATAGTCAGCATGGATTTATGAAGGATAGATCATGCCAAACTAACCTTATTTGTTTCTTTGAGGTGATAAGAAGGAATTTAGACCAGAATAATGCAGTTGATGTGGTCTACTGTCTGTTTATTTACTATTTCCTCTGCCATTCTTCATCTGCCTTAGATTTTAAATCTGTGTTAAACTCATGGAATCTTTGTAAATCATTATTAAACCTGAGGAAGAGCGAGTACTCTCGAAAGCTTGTTCTGTGATATTAATTGTTAGTCCAAATACAAAAGATATCACCTAATATGGAAGTACTCATTTATTCTGCACTATTGAACTGGACTAACACAGCTAATTCTATTTAATTAAATGTGCTCAGAATTTGCACCCTATTTTTAGTGCTTAATTATAATTTTTTTAAATATTACTTTTTTTTCACTTAGGAGAATATATAAAAAACTGGAGACCAAGATACTTCCTTTTGAAAACAGATGGGTCTTTCATAGGATATAAGGAGAAGCCTCAGGATGTGGATTTACCTTACCCTCTCAACAACTTTTCTGTTGCAAGTAAGTCTTCATTGTATTAAGTCTAAGCCAGTGGTTTTCAACCTTTGTTTGGTTGGGGAACCCCAGAATTCGATTGTGAAATTCTGGGGAACCCCAACCCCTCACCCCCCGCCTTTTGTGTCTCTACCCCTTCACACTATCCCCCTTATGCTCGCTCTACCCCACACTTTCTCCCTTACACTCACTCTCCCCCTCTATCTCCCTCTCTCTTCTATACACACACACACACTCCCCTTCTCACTTACACACACACTCCCCCTCTCACTCACAAACAGACTCCCCCTCACACACACACTCCCCGTCTCACACACACACACACTCCCCCCTCTCACTCACACACCCTCAATCCCCCACCCCCATACAGACACACACTCTCTCCCCCACACAGGCACACACACAATCTCCCCCGCCCCCCACAGACACACACACTCCCCCCATTCCCATTCACACAGACACACAGTCCCCCACTCACTCACTCACACACATACACACACTCACTCCCCCTCACTCACACACACACCCTCAAACACACACATTCCCTCCTCTCACACACACACTCCTACCTCTCACACACACATTCCCACCTCTCACTCACACTCCCCCCTCTCACACACACTCTCCTCCTCCCACACACACACTCTCCCCCTCCCACACACACTCTTCCCCTCCCACAGAAACACACAGACACACACAGACACATACAGGCACATGTACAGACACACACAGGCACATGTACAGACACACACAGGCACATGTACATACACACACAGGCACATGTACAGACACACAGACACACACAGGCACATGTACAGACACACACAGGCACATGTACAGACACACACAGGCACATGTACAGACACACACAGGCACATGTACAGACACACACAGGCACATGTACTGACACACACAGGCACATGTACAGACACACACAGGCACATGTACAGACACAGGCACATGTACACACACAGACACAGGAACATGTACACACACAGACACAGGCACATGTACACACACAGACACAGGCACATGTACACACACAGACACACACACACAGACATACACACTGTGTCTTTAATGGAGTCGCTCTCACACTGATTCTTCCTCTCTCTCCTGTCAGCCGGATGTTGATGGCAGAAGCAGGCAGAGGAAAGAGCAGTGATCTGCCGGCTGCTGCTGATGCCGGGTCACTGCTATGTGGGGTGCCGGCATGCCGCCGGACCTGGGACAGCTGGGAGAGTTATCCCAGCTCTCCCCCCCTAGCGGCCATGGAACACCTGATGGGTGCTCGCGGAACCCTGGGTTTCCGCAGAACCCTGATTGAAAATCACTGTTCTAAGCATTATATATTTATTTTGTAATTGTTATCTGTGTGATATTGTGAAGATAAGAGCTGTGTATTGCCCCAGAATCTATTATTCAAGACTTTAAAGTGATATTCAGTTTCTTGAAAGTCACATTGCAAATAGAAATACTGTACAGCTCAACCCCGTTATAGCTTGATCCGCTACAACGCGGATCAGCTTATAACATGGTGTAAGCATGGCTCCCGTTTTGGCAAACTTTAATAACACATCACGGGTACCTTCTGAAAGATAGTTGGTAGAGAGTTCACCAATAGCTAACACACACACACACACACACCGACCCCCCCCCCCATCCTTATAGATTACATGCCATGGGGTAATTCAACCTGGTGTCTTGATTAAAAGTAAGGAAAGGTTTATAGCACCAGCCACATGCTGTGAAATATCAGTGTGGACCATAATTGACTATTGTTCCTTGCTGTTTTATAGCTGAGGACATGGAGGTGACCTCTTCCATCAGCATGGTTTTCAGGGTATTTATGATTAAAAGTTTGTGAGAGTCACAACTGATTTGATAGCAAAACTATATTCATTGTGTCTTTGTTCTTCAATAGCATTTCTAACACACACACACACACACACACACACACACACACACACACACACACACACACACACACACACACACACACACACACACACACACACACACACACACACACACACACACACACACACACACACACACACTGTCCCCTCAGTCTGTCACTGTTATGCACACTCTCACACACACACACACTGTCCCCTCAGTCTGTCACTGTTATGCACACACACACACACTGTCCCCTCAGTCTGTCACTGTTATGCACACACACACACACACACACACACACACACACACACACACACACACACACACACACACACACACACACACACACACACACACACACACACACACACACACACACACACACACTGTCCCCTCAGTCTGTCACTGTTATGCACACTCTCACACACACACACACTGTCCCCTCAGTCTGTCACTGTTATGCACACGCTCACACACACACACACACACTGTCCCCTCAGTCTGTCACTGTTATGCACACACACACACACACACACACACACACACACACACACACACACACACACACACACACACACACACACACACACACACACACACACACACACACACACACTGTCCCCTCAGACTGTCACTGTTATACACACACACACACACACACTGTCCCCTCAGTCTGTCACTGTTACGCACAAACACACAGAAACACACACACACTGTACCTCCCCTGGGATGAGGAGAGATGGGGGGGTCTCACACAGAGACAGCTGACATCCCTGCTTCTCCAGACTGCATGAGATCCTCCTCCCCCTTCTCTTGCAGACTCACCAGCTTCTCCTGCACTGTACACAGATGAGCTGCTGCTCCCGGTAAGTCCTGCATGGGGGTGCCGCTGCAATGCCGGCTTCAGGGAGAGCTGGGAGAGTTATCCCAGCTCTCCCCCTCTGGCAGAAACAGAAACACGGATCGCGTCGGCCATTTAAACAAATTTTTTTAAATAGCGATCCTGGTTATAACGCGGTCTCATTGTTTGGCCCCCGAGCACCACGTTATGACGTTATGGCTCAGCTGTATTAAGAATGTAACATTACATACCAAATTATGCATCAGGTATCAGAAGGTAAAGCATATACAGGAGTGCTGGCTAGGCAGTGGCGTAGATAGAAATGCGCGGGCCCCAGGGCAATATTTTTTTCAGGACCCTATTATGAGTGAACATATTCTGTAGATTCAGG
Source organism: Ascaphus truei (assembly GCF_040206685.1). Taxonomy (NCBI): domain Eukaryota; kingdom Metazoa; phylum Chordata; class Amphibia; order Anura; family Ascaphidae; genus Ascaphus; species Ascaphus truei. Next base: position 212,959,278 of record NC_134486.1, read on the forward strand.
AGTGTTCATCGGGCCCCCCACGCATGTAGGTGGCCCTTCAAGCCTCCCCCCTCTTTTACACCTCCTAACTCTCCATTTATTTCTCTCCTCCCTCTCACACCCCCTGCCTCGCTACCCCCTTTTCCTCTCACACTCCCCCTCTCTATCACTCAGTAACCCCCCCTCCACACTCAATCCAGTTCCCTCAATCCCCTCCTCACATTCATTTCAACCTCCCCCTGGCCGCACACACATACAATTTCCCCCCTATTATACAATACCCCCTACAATACACAAGTTACAATAACCACCTACACACACACTACGATAACCCCCCCACACTACAATAACCTCCCACACACACTACAATATACCCCCACACTAAAAATAACCCCCCCACACACGCACACTACAATAGCCCCCTGAGGATGAGGGGGGATCTTACTGAGAGGATGAGGAGTGAGGAGGGGGGAGGAGCAGAGGGGGGTTCTGACTGTGCGTCCGAGGAGTGGAGGTCTGACCGAACTGCTGTTGAGGCCTCTGATAATATAAATGCAGGGGAGTAACTTGTTGTTTTTGCACCCGGGGCAAGTTTTACCAACTGCCCCCCCCCCCCCACCCCCCAGCACACTGACAGGCACTGAGGCACACAGAAGCACACAGAAGCACACACAGCACACTGTCAGAGCCAAGTGTAACTGACAAATTTACATACAAGCACACACAGCATACTGACAGACTGAAACATACACAGCAAATTGATATGCACACAGCAAACTGACACATAAATACACACAGCAAACGGACACACAAATACACACATACCTTCCCACAGCAGCACATAGTAACTCCTCCTCATGATGTCAGGTAGAGCAGGGGCGGGCAGAGCTCTGCAGCTCTCTGCCTCAGTTCCGCCCCTAGCATCTGCTGCCTGCTCTCTATGCAAACGCGCCTTCTCCCTCCTCCAACACAACTCACAGCTCCCGATCTAGCTTTGATGCTGTGCTGTGAGCACTGGCTGAAGCTGTCACTGTGGCTGTTAAGGGGACCAGAGGAGGAAGGGGGCATTGACTTCAGTAATCCTTCAGTAATCAGCTCTCCTCTCTATCGGCAGCCCTGAGCAGCCCCCCAAGGGTGCGGGACCCCGGGCTTTGCCCAGGCTAAAGCTATGCCCCTTTGGCAAGGGTATTCTTTAGGGCATGGGTTCTCAACTCTAGTCCTCAAGACCCCTCAACAGGTTAGGTTTTCAGGATATCCCTGTTTCGACTGAGCCACAGTTTGTGCCACCTGTGCTGAAGCAGGCTTTTTGACTGAGCCACTGATTACGCACATGTGCTAAAGCAGGGTTATCCTTAACACCTTACCTGTTGGGGAGTCTTGAACACTGGAGTTGAGATCCTGTTTAAGGGTACAGAATGCAGTCTCACACTCGAGAACAGGTCACAGTGCGGAGGAGCATTTCCAAGTTAAGTTGGTCAGGGACTTAGCTATTGTTGTTGGAATCGGAACATTTGGTCATGGCCATTTTGCTGCGATCAAGTCGGCGCCAGTTTTTGGCTGCCGAGGGACCCTTCACATTCACCAATAAGATGTTAATTTAAGGGGTTTTAGTGTTTACGGTGGAAGGGTTAAGGATAGGGGTTTTAGGATAAGGTATTCGGTTTTTAGCGTAGTGTGTAGCGTTAGCATTAAGGGTTAAAAGGAAGGGGTTTTAGGGTAAGGCGTGAGGTTAGCGGCTTACCTTGGCGGTAAAGCGGCCGGCAGGGAGATGTCCTGGCAGCAAGGTGAGTGGCGGTTAAACACCGGTGGTGATTTGGTCATGGAAAAATTGCCACAACCAAATGTCCTAGACTGATTGTACTGTATTGAGGCATGATTTTACGGTAATACCCAGCTGTCCCCAGAAAAGCAAGCACCTGCTTATTAGTGTGGCGAGTCTGCTGCCAGAGAATGGCCTGTACTTTGACCGGCTCTGGCTTGAACTGGCCTCTGCGCCCAATAGGTCTCCCAGATACTGAACCTCGGTCATGCCTAGCTAGTATTTGATGGCGTCAGGGTTAATCCTGCCTCCCTGATCTGGTCTAGTACTGCTGCTATGTTCCCCAAGTCCTCATCCAATATCCTATTAAACACTACCAGATCATCTAAGTAAGCCCGGACATACCCCTGCATGCTTTCCAGCAACCTATTGACCAGCCATTGGAAGGTAGCCGGAGCATTCTTTCTCCCCAACAGCATTACCAAAAACTTGTATACGTCCTCCAGGGTGATGATCACTGACTTCTCTCTAGCCTTGATGGTAAGTGGGATCTGTCAATAGCCCGGCTGAGTTCCATTGTGGATAGGTACTTTGTGTCTGCGAGCTTGTCCAGGAGTTCATCCATGCAGGGCACGTGGAATGAATCTGTAACCATCTGGGCATTGAGCTGCCGCTAATACATGCAGAACAGTGTGGTTCCATCCTTCTTGGGCACCAGGATAATGGGCGATGTCCAGGGACACAGTGAACGGGAGATTACACCTAGGCCCAGCATCTCCTCAGTCTCCCGCTCTATATTTTGCCGGACCTAAGCAGGGACCCAGAAGGCAGATTTGCACAGGGGGCGCTTATCATAGGTTTTGACTGGATGATCAGCTAGGTGGTTTCTGCCCAACTTTTCTGTAAACAGGCCTCTGTACCTCCCGAACATCTCATATGATTTATGTTTTCAGCATATTAATATGGTTGGTCTGCTACCTAGTTTGATCATCGTTCAGAACTACCATCTAATTAGTATAATTCACCTACTGGATGATCATTCTGGGCTGGCCCAGGCAGCTAGCAACTTATTCTGGCGAGTGGGCTTTAGAACTAGGATCTGCTGCCCGGGGATGAATTCTCAGCTGTGGGCATTTCGGTCATACCAGTGCTTTAGCTGAGCTGCCCTGAGGTTAGCCTGTGCCACCCCCATGAGATTATCAAACTGATCTCTTAGCTCTACCACTTACAGAACCCCCAAGGTATTAGTCGTGGAGGACTCCCCCTCCCAGCCTTCATGGAACAGGTCAAGCGGTTTATGCACCCGGCATCCATAAAGAAGCTTAAAGGGAGAGAAACCGGTTGACTCCTGTGATACCTCTCTATAGGCAAAGAGAAGGTGCTGCAAGGGAAATTCCTAGTCCCCTTGTGCTTCCACGAATGCCCAAAGCATTTGCTTTAAAGTGCGGTTGAACTCTAGGGGGCAGTGCAACATTGCTTAACCCCTCACTTAGCCCAGAGACACTGGAGCAGTTCCGATCTGAACTGTGCACCCTGATCGGTTAGGATCTCACTGTGGAAACCTACCCTAGCGAAGATGTTGATGATCGCCCCCACTACCTTGTGGGCCTCTATCGAGGAGAACGCTACTTGGATAAGTGACAAAGTACACCACAGTGAGAAGGTACTTGAGTGTCCTGTCAGCCAATACTCTGAGGAAAAGATCAAGAACGCATCATCACCAGCAAGCGCCGGAGTTCCATGACGCGCCAGAAGTGACATAAACTCCTGGCAGAGGTGCGGAAGTGGGCAGAGGCAGTGGAGATCCACACGGTACATGGAGAGATCGCGACCTTCTGTATACCTGGTTATCTGTTGCCAACCACGCTGTTTTACTCCTACCTAAGTGTAAGCCTCCATTTTTATTTAGCCGTGTCAATATATTTTACAATCTACACTATATGGTCTTTTCTTTCTTTGGAGATTGTCTGCTGGCAGTTGCTGCATCTATCACAGGGATCATCCACCCCATAAGTTGGATGACTGCTCAGTTTTGGCTGCTTTAATGTGAGTAGTCCTTTGTGAGCCCTACACTACCACTTAAATCTCATTTAAACATTGCAGTACTATGTGATGTTCTTTATTTTCATGGCTGCAAGCTGCGCTCCTCTGGTCCTTTTTGGAAAGAATTGAACGTATAAGGCTTCTGAAACAGTCTCCCACCAAGGGTTGAGTGTGTCTGCTAAGCCTCTTCATTGATATTCACATTATAGATCACTATAGATTGTCACTTGTATTTTGTTATTTATACACCGTCACTGATATTATATATTTTTTGGCACTAATTTCACGCATAATTATATGCACTAAGTTTGGGTTTTTGTTAGAGCGCTATCGAGCACCTTTTTTTCCGTTAGAAGGTACTTCTTCCCAGACCATCTTGGGATAATCACTATATCAACTGCCAGCCACTGAAAGGGTTCCCCGATCACCGGTAGCGGTCTCAAGGGTGCTTTTGTCCACTCAAAATATCTGCCTATTTGCTGGCAAGTGTTACAGGCATGGTAAAAGGTTGCCACTATCTGTGCCACTCCCGGCAGTAAAAAGTTTGTGTCAGATGGGCTTTCGTTCGAGTCACCCCTTGATGTCCAGCTAGCTGTATATTGTGGGCTAAGCAAAGATGATTGGATGATATTTCACTGGGCTTTTTGTTTGCCTTCCTCTGGATAAATAAACTGTAAATATGGATATAGGATAAAGTATCTGTCGTCTAAATTTAGCATACTGTAGGTTGAACTTGATGGACACATGTCTTTTTTCAACCTCATCTACTATGTAACTATGTAAGATGGCTGACCTGTGTTTATTGGAAGAAATGACACCATTAGAGACTAAAATAAAACATTTTCTTAGTGATGCAAATTAATCTGTCACTTTCCCAAGTACATAAGATTGTTTTTAATGTATTATCCACAAATAGGTATGACACTAAGGAGCCTATGCTAGTAGCCGTCATAACCCACTTATCGAGGCGTTTTAGCTGTTATCGGCCAAAAATGCCTGCAGCGATTCAGAAAGCCTGGATACCTACCAGGACTGGCAGCAATTTTACAGCTTTGAGGTAGCCGTTACCCCTTTGACTAGGTTGCCGTCGAATTTGGATGGCTTGTAATTAGTACATCTGTGGATTGGCTAGCAGTTTTATTTCTTGATTTGTTTTGTTGGTTAGGTGTTTCTTTAATTGTATTCTATTATTTTGGTATAATATCATTTTTATTCTTTAGCGGTTTTGGTGTTAGAATAATTTTATTGATGTGTAGTTGAGGCTTTTTCGTTCTATTATTGTTGTGGTGTTTAGGTGCTTGTTTATTTACATCACGTGCAGAAGTTTATACCAAGCCCTCCAGGCCCGCTTCTGGGTTGCGCCCACGTGGGGCGTCATCAGCATATCATGTACATGCGGGATTCGTGCTCTACATGCGCAGGTACCGCGTCACCAGCCTCCGTCTGTAAGCCCTCCCACACCTATCGCCTGCACAAATCGCAGCATGCGTTCCTGACGCGCCTCCTCTTGCCTTCTCATCATTGGTTCCTGTTTACCTTATATGCTCAGCCGTTTCACTAGTTCATCGGCTGAGCATAAACCTTCCTATGAGCGAAGTGTTTACTACTGTCTTGCCTCCACAGTCTTGTCATGCTTCCAGATCCTTGCTTCTGACCCTTGCTTTTCCTCCGGACTCCGCTCTTCTGTTCTCCTGACCTCGGCTACGTACGACCATCCGCACCTCTCCATTCTGACCCTGGCTAGCTCTTCGACAATCCGCACCTCTCCACTACTGACCTTGGCAAAGTCCCACAACGATCCGCATCTCTCCAATCCAGACCACGGCTAAGTATCTTCTACGATCCGCTACTCTCCAACACCGACCTCGGCAAGTATTACTGACCATCCAGAGCTCTCCTACCCCGACCCGGCTACCTTGACCAATCTACACTCCAGACGCGCCCACGCAGCTGTGAGTTGGTGTTATATCAAATCCCCACCTTGGCCTTGCAGTCACGCCTTGTTTGTGGTGAGCACTCCGTTACAGGGGCATAACTATGTTTACTTCCCTTCCATCCATTGCCCATTTAATGCAAGATTAGATCGTGTTTGCCTTTGCAGCTACTGCATGACTTTGGGCACTATTGCTAAGCCTGCTGTCTACAAGCTCTCCTAAATCCTTCTCCATCAAGTATTACCCTAATAAATCCCCATTTCACTTGTAAGTCACCTGTTTATTCTTGCTTCCCAAATGCATAACCTTACATTTATCTGTATTAAACCTCATCTGCCATTTACCTGCCCAAGTTTCCAGTCTCTCCAAGTCATTCTGGAGAGACATTACATCCTGCTCTGATTCTACTACCTTACAGAATTTAGTGTCATCAGCTGTAACGCCTGTATGCCCGAAGACCTGGCCAGTCCCCAGTACTGAGGTGGGTAAGGGTATAACACGCACCCACAGCAGTGAGGGCATGCCCAGAGTGTGGTAATTAGCGTTGCCGGGCCTGAAGAGTAAGGGTTAACGTATACTTGCTGAGTCCGGGGTGCCAGAGGTCGGAGGGTAATGTCCAAGAGCCAGAGTTCAAGGGTTGGAGATAGCAGCGTAGTGCTGTCCGTAAGCCAGGGTTCAAGGGCAGGAGAAGGCAGCGTAGTCAAATCCAAAGCAGAGTCCAAGTTCAAACCAAAGGAATCCAAACAGGGGCAGGGACAGGAACCAGAGCTGAAACAGACAAGGGAGCTGGGCATAGACACTGCACACACAGGAGCTACAGGAAAGCTACAGTGGCGGATGATCTGAGTCTAAGACGGCTAGATCCGCGTCTCTCAGATTATCCCGGTTAGGTGCGTTTTTTTTACGTTTTCGCCCGGAATGAACTGTGTTATTTTCGCGCTCGTGATATTAGCATTTTATTCTCGCTGTCTGCAATACTGCAATGCCGTGTAAAAACTCAGGGGGCGTTTGCGAGCTGTTGTCTTGGAAGTCTAATACCTTCGCGGTTCAACCTACGTCAGTACACAGTCTGTGTGAGCGCGCGCAGTAATTGTAAATTTGCATATTTAAAGTATACATGCATTTGCAGTGCTGTGCTGCTGTACAGTATGTCTCATTTGAAAATTGTTTAAACGCATAGGCGTGTACAGTACTGTAACAGTGTCACATTTCTGCATATACAGCGCTCTCCCCTCGCTCAGGATAATTAATTGCACTGCAGGGTATTTCAACTTCTTATCTTCTGTGCAATGCAGTACATCTCTCCCACACCATTCCTTTGAACGTGTGTCTGGTTTCAATCACATTCCTGCTTGACAGCAGGAATTTACTGCGCAAGCGCCTGTAACTTCGCCCACCACTGCTTGCTTGCCTGAGTGACCAAAAAAAAAAAAAAAAATTTTATTGTAATTTTTTTTTCTCCACAAGCCTGCAAAAACCATCTTACTGTATTACGATATTCAATCTGTGCTGTAGCTTTTGACTGCGACCCTGTGCATTTGACTGCACATGGTTGATTTGTGTGCTTTTTACATACTGTATTTGGGGGTGTATTATTATGATGAACTGCCTTTTGAAATTAAAGTATGTCTTTAGCTTTGAACTTCATGCAGCTGTACCTGTAGCCCCCTGCCCCACGAACGCTAGCTCAAGGATTTGAAATTCCACGGAGTCGTTAATTTTCTGAATCTTGCCATTGTGTTCTTTATCCGTCCATAGCCGAGCTACAAAGCCTCAGTGCGCCTGCGTGTAATCCTTTTTGAGATGGGAACTAGCTGCTTACTGCGCATGAGTCACCCAACCCCCCCCCCTCTCCACAGTCGTTAATTTACTGAATCTTGCCATTGTGTTCTGAATCCGTCCATAGCCGACCTACAAAGCCTCACTGCGCCTGCGTGTAATTCTCTTTGAGATGCGCCTGTACTGTAACTTCACCCACCACTGCTTGCTTGAGTGCCCCCCCAAAAATTTTTAATTATGATTTTTTAACTGTTATTTTATCCACAAGCCTGCAAAAACAATCTTGATATTAAATCTGTGCGTTTGCCTGCACATGGTTGATTTGTGTGCTTTTTATGTACTGTATTTGGGGGGTGTAGGGATCAAATTACAGTATTATGATGAACTGCCTTTTGAAATTACTGTACTCTACAGTACAGTACAGTACAGTATGTTATTTTTTGAACTGCTGCACAACTAATCCTTCATCCCTCCCCCACACACACACAAACTCTTATCGACAGACACCTCCACAGTCATTCATTTTCTGAAGTTAGTTAGTCATTGTGTTTTTAATCCGTCCCTAGCTGAGCGTCAATCACCTCACTGCGCCTGCGTGTACTCTAATCCTTTTAGAGATGGGAGCTTTCTGCCTACTGCACATGAGTCACCCAACCCCCTCTCTCCACTGTGTTCTTAATCCGTCCGTAGCCGAGCTACAAAGCCTCAGTGCGCCTGCGTGTAATCAACCCCCCCCCCCCAAACCCTTTGAGGCTTTGTTTACGATAACGCTTTGGAAAATCCCTTCTTGATTTTGAAATGTAAATCCGATTTGCACAGCATTGTGAGAATTGAGAGTTAAAAAAAACATTAGCTGATTCATTGGTGTACTGTAAGGGTGGGGGGCGGGGTTGTGGTTGTTGTAAATGATTATGACTAGCAGGAATGTGAATAAATATTTTTTTTATTTTATCAGGAACCAAAAAATACAAATATAAAAATAATCATGAATAATACATAATGCAGTCTTTATTAAGTTCTTTTGGCAGATTGAAATTGGATAAACATTTAGAAAACATTTCTAAAACATGGGGAAACATGAATAATGCACATTTATAAGAATATTATTTAATAATATATACTGTAATGTATATAATAATAATATATACTGTAATATACTATATATAGATAGTAATATTGTTTTTTCATATTTATCTTGTTCCTCATTCTGTGTACAGTAGTTAATTGAGAGAGGAGAGGTTTTGTGTACATCATTACTGCTGTTTATATACTGTACATTTTACTGTACAAACAGATTAGACTGGAAACAAAACCCCACCTCCCCCCAGGCCACCCTTTTTTCCTGAAACGAAAAGAAAACAAAAAATTAGTGCAGTTACAGCAGCGGCAGCTTTTATTCTTACAAATCACTGGCTTTTACCTGGCATGTTCCTGGAATGCCACGCTGTTCACCTGGAGCATGCCGCGCTCCTTTTGCCTTCCCAGCCAGGCACATGCCCGGCTGACGCGCGGTTGATGTGTTAATTGATAATGGTTAAGGATTTACTAGGCTGCAATGCTTCACGTGTCCGCCAGATGGCATAAATTCATGAATTGTAATGCAGTATATATATATATATATATATATATATATATATATATATATATATATATAACAACAACAACAAATGTATGTGTATATATATATATATATATATATATATATATATAACAACAACCCCTATAACCCCTAACATACAGTACTGTACACATACAGTACTGTATATGCACATCAATGATACTATAGGCCGGCGGGGGCGAGATGTATTTGCAGCAGAGAGAGATCCGCTGCTCTCTCTGCGCAAACATCGGCACATTAAAAATTATTTAAAATACATTTTTATTCATAGTGTAGATGTGCAGGGGGTCTCCGAAGGTGAACCGCGTTGGTTTCAGGTCCGGGGACCCCCTGCTCCCCGAAATACAGCCCCCTTTATGAGGTGCCGGTATCCCTCTGCATTTTAAGGTCCCAATCACGTGACCGCGGCATGTAAACCAAGCAGAGGGATACCGGCACCCCCTAAAGGGGCCTGTATCTCAGGGAGCAGGGGGTCCCCAGACCTAAAACCAAAGCGGTTCAGCTCCGGAGACCCTTTGCACATCTACACTATGAATAAAAATGTATTTTAATGTATTTATTTCTATTCATGTATTTATTTATTTATTTAGATTTATTTATTAATTGTGCTGCTGCTGTGTGTGAATTTTTTTTATTGTGGGTAGTGGGGGTGGGTGAAGGGGGTATTAGCCCCAACGGTGGTTGTTTAGGGCTTGCGGGGGGGTAGCGGGTGCACTTAACCCCTTCACGACCGTAGCGGTATTAACTGCTACGGTCGTGAAGGGGTTAAGTTCACCCGCAACCCCCCCGCAAGTCCTAAACTTACACCAAGGGCCAAACACCCCCTTCACCCACCCCCACTACCCACAATAAAAAAAATTCACGCACATCAGCCCCACAATTAATAAATAAATCTAAATAAATAAATACATGAATATAAATAAATATATATGTATATATTTATGTATATATGTATATATTTATGTATATATATATATGTATATGTATATATATATATATATATATATATATATATATATATATATATATATATATATATATATACAGTATATATATATATATATATATATATATATATATATATATATATATATATATATACAGTATATATATATACAGTATATATATAATAACAATCCCTATACATATATATACTGTATATATATATATATATATATATATATATATATATATATATATATATATATATATATATATACAGTATATACACACACATGATGAACCAATATACAAATAAATGTAGAAGGGTTATCAAAACCATACTGTCCTACAAATAACACTTCTCCATACAGACACACTACATTACAATGAATTTCCTTTAATAATCCTAACTGATCTTATAATCGAAATCATCAAATGACAAAGAAAAACCTCACATTCCAATCAATACATTGCATCTACATTGTATTTATGATGCATAAAATCTATGCACCATATACATTCTGCAAATGAATGTGAACAATATCATTGCAAGCAAAATACAGATAACTCCAAACAAGTCAACTATTTTAAGCAATCAAGTAAACAAAAATCAATATATAAGTACCAACCAGAATACAAAATTTAAAACCAACGCTAACCCTTACAATACCAAGGATTACATCTATCTAATTGTAAAAAACATTATACTGTACACACATTGAAGCATTGCAATAAACAACATACAGTACAGTACATCCACTGTATCTCTCTGCCTTCAGTGTAATCTGTTTAAAGCCCCCTCCCCCCTATTGTTTCTGTTAAATCTCTCTGCCTTGAGTGTAATCTGTTTAAAGCCCCCTACCCCCTAATGTTTCTGTTAAATCTCCCTGCCTGTGTTGCTGTGAGTGCAGTGTATGTAAATGTGGGCGGGGGGGGGGACCCAATGTGCATACTGTGAGGTCTAACCACCCTCACCCCCTACCCACATACCGTTACCCCCCCCCATCCTGGCCATGGCCCCTCCGCTTCTGCAAAACAGACACAAAAATTAAAACATCCAAAGTAATGTCCCCTAACCCCTTAATCACCATAGCGGTTATTAACTGTTACAGTCATTAAGGGGTTAACCCACCCTCACCCACCACTCGGGATGCCTACATACCCTCCAACACTAACCCCCCCCGTGAAGCCTAACCACCCTCACCCAGTACCCACAAGGGAGGCCTACCCACATACCATTGGGGAAACACCCCCCCACCCCCAGTACCCACAATAAAAACAACACAGTGACCCACAATAAACATCATTCTATTTATTAAATACATTACCCACCCCCTGTGCCCCCCCATAAATACAATATTTATCCTTTTACATACAGGGTTCATAACGCAGCCCCACGCGACTCCCCGGTGGGCTGGCGGGGCACCTGGACAGACCTACAGGGTACCAGCAGCCCTTTTTAAACAGGTTCTGGAGGCCTGCTGGTGGGTCCCGCCAGCACCATGGCCCCCAGGTGGTCTCCTTGGGTCACCGTGGACCACAATTGGGTCCCCACGGTAGGCCCAAGGATGTCTGGGAGCCCTGGGTCAGACCCAAAGGTGTCTGCGGGGCCTCAGGTGGTTCCCACGGGGGTCTGGGGAACACCCGGGTGCTCACTACGGGTCTGCGGTGCCCCCACAGAAGTGGGACCACACATCATCATCCCCGCATGTGTCACCCGTGGAACCACCAGCCTGATACCCGTGGGATACTCGAGGAAACCACAGGTGGTCTCCAGAGGTCCCACGCAGAACCGCGGAACAAACCCTGAATGTAAAAAAAATAAACCTGGCCTATACATTCAATACATACACCCCCCCCCCCCAACACCTACAGTACAATAATGTGCAAAATAACTATTATCCAGATATGGATAATAGATTAATTGCCCATTATTAAAAACATTAACTAGCATATTCAAATAAATAAAGTACTACTGACCTCATCAATACGAAGTGTCCATCGCCAGCAACATCCTTGTCTTGTCCACAAAATACATTGCCAATACATTGCAATTACATTCAGATATCAATTAACCCCTTAAACACCTTATCGGATAATAACCGCAAAGGTAATTAAGGGGTTAAGCCACACTGGCCCGATACCCACCCTTCATCCATATAAATTTGTACAGTGGCTTCATCATGCAACTATATATACAGTATATATATATACACACACATGATGAACCAATATACAAATAAATGTAGAAGGGTTATCAAAACCATACTGTCCTACAAATAACACTTCTCCATACAGACACACTACATTACAATGAATTTCCTTTAATAATCCTAACTGAGATTACAATCTAAATCATCAAATGACAAAGAAAAACCTCACATTCCAATCAATACATTGCATTTACATTGTATAAATGATGCATAAAATCTATGCACCATATACATTCTGCAAATTAATGTTAACTATATCATTGCAAGCAAAATACAAACACTTCCAAACAAGTCAACTATTTTAACCAATCAAGTAAACAAAAATCAATTAGCAATCATTATTTACATCCCTAAACAATTGACAGTCCATCCCGAACAATGAAACAATTAACTAATTCACGCCTCGAGCAGAACAATTCAGCATGTGAAAAAATATACAAAGTACCAACCGGAATACAAACTTTAAAACCAAGGCTAGCCCTGACCTCCCTCAAACACACAATACAATATCAACAATTACATCTATCTAATTTTAAAATACTTTAAACTCACAATAAAGCATAGCTGCATAGTCAAATTAATTTAAAACACATCAAATCAAGCTTTTAAAACAACATCATTTCTTACCCTGTATGTATATATCTCTCTAGACATATATACATACATACATACAGTGGCAAGAAATGATATACCACAAAAAAAAAATACACATGTTAAAAAATCTTTTAAAAAAATTAACAAGTTAAATAAAATACATTTCTTTAGTTCACTTATCATTTCTTTCCCCCACCGACTCCCGTTGCGCAGCTTACTCACGAACCAATCCACGAACAGGGACCCATAAAATAATAAACCATACAAAAAAATAAACATTAAACTAAAAATCCAAATCAATCCACGGGTCTTCTACTTGTAATCCATCTTTATCTTCATCTGTATTCTTCTTTCTTCTATCTTCTTCCGGGCGGGGCGGGGTCTGCTTTCCATCTTCGGCCACGCCCTGGTCTTCTTTCTTCTCCGGAGGTCCTTCCTCCGCGGCGTCTGGCTTCAAAATGAGACGACATAGGCTTTTAAATGCCTATGACGTCACATTTTCATCATATGGTTCCCACGGCCCTGATTGGGCCGTGAAAACCATGTGTTTTGGCCGATAAAAATAAAAATGATGACGTCACTTAAAGGCAATGAAAGCACAGCCAATCAGAATGGCTTTGCTTCAATTGCCTTTAAGATGACGTCATGAAAAGACACATGGCCGCCCTCACATGGTATGGTAGCCAATCAGAGCGTGGGAACTCCATCCCTACTCTGATTGGTTCTAGTATACCATGTGACAGAGGCTTGGGGGGGGAAAGGATGTGACGTACTACAGCCAATCAGAGTAGGGATGGAGTTCCCACGCTCTGATTGGCTCTAGTACCATGTGACAAGCTTTCAATGACGTCACATCCTTTTTCCCCCCAAGCCTCTGTCACATGGTATACTAGAGCCAATCAGAGTAGGGATGGAGTTCCCACGCTCTGATTGGCTACCATACCATGTGAGGGCGGCCATGTGTCTTTTCATGACGTCATCTTAAAGGCAATTGAAGCAAAGCCATTCTGATTGGCTGTGCTGTCATTGTCTTTAAGTGACGTCATCATTTTTATTTTTATCGGCCAAAACACATGGTTTTCACGACCCAATCAGGGCCGTGGGAACCATATGACGAAAATGTGACGTCATAGGCCTTTAAAAGCCTATGTCGTCTCATTTTGAAGCCAGACGCCGCGGAGGAAGGACCTCCGGATAAGAAAGACCAGGGCGTGGCCGAAGATGGAAAGAAGACCCCGCCCCGCCCGGAAGAAGATAGAAGAAAGAAGAATACAGATGAAGATAAAGATGGATTACAAGTAGAAGACCCGTGGATTGATTTGGATTTTTTTGTTTAATGATTATTTTTTTGTATGGTTTATTATTTTATGGGTTCCTGTTCGTGGATTGGTTCGTGAGTAAGCAGCGCAACGGGAGTCGGTGGGGGCAAGTAATGGTAAGTGAACTAAAGAAATTTATTTTATTTAACTTGTTAATTTTTTTAAAAGCTTTTTTAACATGTGTATTTTTTTTTTGTGGTATATCATTTCTTGCCACTGTATGTATGTATGTATATATGTCTAGAGAGATATATACATACAGGGTAAGAAATTATGTTGTTTTAAAAGCTTGACTTGATGTGTTTTAAATTAATTTGTCTATGCTGCTATGCTTTATTGTGAGTTTAAAGTATTTTAAAATTAGATAGATGTAATTGTTGATATTGTATTGTGTGTTTGAGGGAGGTCAGGGCTAGCCTTGGTTTTAAAGTTTGTATTCCGGTTGGTTCTTATATTTTTTTCACATGCTGAATTGTTCTGCTCGAGGCGTGAATTAGTTAATTGTTTCATTGTTCGGGATGGACTGTCAATTGTTTAGGGATGTAAATAATGATTGCTAATTGATTTTTGTTTACTTGATTGGTTAAAATAGTTGACTTGTTTGGAGAACAGTATTTGTATTTAGCTTGTAATGATATTGTTAACATTCATTTGCAGGATGTATATGGTGCATAGATTTTATGCATCATTTATACAATGTAAATGCAATGTATTGATTGGAATGTGAGGTTTTTCTTTGTCATTTGATGATTTAGATTGTAAGATCAGTTAGGATTATTAAAGGAAATTCATTGTAATGTAGTGTGTCTGTATGGAGAAGTGTTATTTGTAGGACAGTATGGTTTTGATAACCCTTCTACATTTATTTGTATATTGGTTCATCATGTGTGTGTATATACTGTATATATATATATATATATATATATATATATATATATATATATATATATATATATATATATATATATATATATATATCTCTGTATATATATATATATGTATATGTATATGTATATGTATATGTATATGTATATGTATGTATATATGTATATGTATGTATATATGTATATATATATGTATATATATATATATATATATATATATATATGTATGTATATGTATATGTGTATATGTATATGTGTATATATATGTATATGTATATATGTATATATATATATATATATATATATATATATATATGTATATATATATACTGTATATATAGTTGCATGATGAAGCCACTGTACAAATTCATGGGTGAAGGGTGGGTATCGGGCCTGTGTGGCTTAACCCCTTAATTACCTTTGCGGTTATGATCCGATAAGGTGCTTAAGGGGTTAATTGATATCTGAATGTAATTGCAATGTATTGGCTTTGTTTTGGCAATGTATTTTGTGGACACGACAAGGATGTTGCTGGCGACGGACACTTCGTATTGATGAGGTCAGTAGTACTTTATTTATTTGAATATGCTAGTTAATGTTTTTAATAACGGGCAATTAATCTATTATCCATATCTGGATAATAGTTATTTTGCACATTATTGTACTGTAGGTGTTGGGGGGGGGGGTGTATGTATTGAATGTATAGGCCAGGTTTATTTTTTTTACATTCAGGGTTTGTTCCGCGGTTCTGCGTGGGACCTCTGGAGACAACCTGTGGTTTCCTCGGGTATCCCACGGGTATCAGGCTGGTGGTTCCACGGGTGACACATGCGGGGATGAAGCTGTGTGGTCCCACTTCTGTGGGGGCACCGCCGACCCGTAGTCTGCGGGGATGAAGCTGTGTGGTCCCACTTCTGTGGGGGCACCGCCGACCCGTAGGTGCGGGGATGATGATGTGTGGTCCCACTTCTGTGGGGGCACCGCGGACCCGTAGTGAACACCCGTGAGTTCCACAGACCCCGTGGGAACCACCCGAGGCCCCGCAGACACCTGTGGGTCTGACCCGGGGCTCCCAGACATCCTTGGGCCTACCGTGGGGACCCAATTGTGGCCCACGGTGACCCAAGGAGACCACCTGGGGGCCATGGTGCTGACGGGACCCACCAGCAGGCCTCCAGAACCTGTTTTAAAAGGGCTGCTGGTACCCTGTAGGTCTGTCCAGGTGCCCCGCCAGCCCACCGGGGACTCGCGTGGGGCTGCGTTATGAACCCTGTATGTAAAAGGATAAATCTTGTATTTATGGGGGGGCACAGGGGGTGGGTAATGTATTTAATAAATAGAATGATGTTTATTGTGGGTCACTGTGTTGTTTTTATTGTGGGTACATTGTTTCCCCAACGGTATGTGGGTAGGCCTCCCTTGTGGGTACTGGGTGAGGGTGGTTAGGCCTCACAGGGGGGGGGGTTAGTGTGGGAGGGTATGTAGGCATCCCGAGTGGTGGGTGAGGGTGGGTTAACCCCTTAATGACTGTAGCGGTTAATAACCGCTATGGTGATTAAGGGGTTAGGGGACATTACTTTGGATGTTTTAATTTTTGTGTCTGTTTTGCAGAAGCGGAGGGGCCATGGCCAGGATGGGGGGGGGGGTAACGGTATGTGGGTAGGGGGTGAGGGTGGTTAGACCTCACAGTATGCACATCGGGTCCCCCCCCCCCCCCCTCCCCACATTTACATACACTGCACTCACAGCAACACAGGCTGGGAGATTTAACAGAAACATTACGGGGGAGGGGGCTTTAAACAGATTACACTCAAGGCAGAGAGATTTAACAGAAAAATTAGGGGGGACGGGGCTTTACACAGATTACACTCAAGGCTGGGAGATACAGGGGATGTACTGTACTGTATGTTGTTTATTGCAATGCTTCAATGTGTGTACAGTATAATGTTTTTTACAATTAGATAGATGTAATCCTTGGTATTGTAAGGGTTAGCGTTGGTTTTAAATTTTGTATTCTGGTTGGTACTTATATATTGATTTTTGTTTACTTGATTGCTTAAAATAGTTGACTTGTTTGGAGTTATCTGTATTTTGCTTGCAATGATACTGTTCACATTCATTTGCAGAATGTATATGGTGCATAGATTTTATGCATCATAAATACAATGTAAATGCAATGTATTGATTGGAATGTGAGGTTTTTCTTTGTCATTTGATGATTTAGATTGTAAGATCAGTTAGGATTATTAAAGGAAATTCATTGTAATGTAGTGTGTCTGTATGGAGAAGTGTTATTTGTAGGACAGTATGGTTCATCATGTGTGTGTATATATATATATATATATATATATATATATATATATATATATATATATATATAAAAATTTACGCACATCAGCCCCACAATTAATAAATAAATCTAAATAAATAAATAAATACATGAAGATAAACAAATATATATATATATATATTTGTTTATCTATCAACAATCCATATACATATACATATATATATATGTTACATCCAACTAGTTTCTTCATGTAACATTCTATTGCCTTATATCTGCTTACATTGGCCTTACATTCTACAGTTAACAGCTGCCGAGTGGTAAACAGTGTGATACACACTACATGCCTTTTACCAACTTTTTTCATGTACGCAGATATATTACCCCCTTTTTAATTCTATAATATATTGTTGAATTTGCTTCACTATTTGGCGTTGTGTGCTGTTTTCTTTTGTTTCCATTCTCTTAGTGTACATGTTTTGACCTGCTGTACTTAAATAAAGAAGATGTTGTTGTGTATTTTTTAACTTGTATTTATACAGAAATGTTTTAACTTGCTGTACACACACACAGGACCTGCACAATTCCAGTCCCTGAGGGCCGCAAACAGGCACGTTTTTCAAGGTTGTCCTGAAAACCGGGCCTATCTGCTGCCCTCGAGGACTATACTGGTGCAGACTGTTTTGCACACCATCCCACTGTATATGTTTTGACTTGCCGTTCTTTAATAAAGGAGATGTTGCGTGTTGTATATTTTATGAATAAAGAATTTGTTTTTAAAACATGTGACTGTAAACCATACTGACTGACTGTAAATGTTTTTACTTTCTATACATAAATATTTTCACAACTGTAGCAGTAAACCATACACCTGTTGATGTTTTGAATTGCTGTGCACTTAAAATGTTTCTACATTGTACAGTATTTGTAAATAAATGTTTTTGTATTTTCTCCACCAATAAAAGAACATGTTGATTTGTTTTACATTGTTCCATTGGCTCCTTTGCTACTGTAACAAAATACAGTGTTTCTAGAATGTACACTACTGTCCAGGCACACTGTACTGTATACTGTAGGCATGCTCAGTACAAGAGTATTAAAAAAAATAGAAGACACGTACAGTACTGTACTGTACTGTATGTACTGGCACTGTATAGAAGACACATACTGTATGTACAGTACTGTAATACATGTAGAATAAATGCATAGTTTTTATTTTTTCGGGTTTATTACACAGTATACTGTTTATAACAAAGTATTGTATACTGTACGGCCGCAAAACATTAGCATAGTGTACATCAGCCACTAAACTGTAGACTCCTGTACGTGGGTTTTTAAATCCGATTCCGCAATGTGCAGGCATTGTTACACAAAGCGACATTATCCATCGAAATCCCTCCATTAGCCGTTTTCTTTTCTGAAGAAAAACAAAAAGAAAAGTTTTACTGTAATGGTCTAAAGAAGTTCCCAGCCAGTCCCACCAATAATATTCTCGGGGGGCGTCTCCTGTTCACATGCGCCTACCGTCGATGCGATGACACGCATACTGTATGCGTTTCAAGAAGGTTCCAATGCGCATGCGCCTAGCGTTCCACCAATAGTTCAGTATCTGCAGTACAGTACTGTAGAATCCGCTCAGCCAATAATATTGCTTACAGGAGAATCGCTTGACTTTTGAATCGCACCGATATTGATACTGTATTGTCAAAATTAAAAAACACAGAAAATAATACGGCAACAATACTCACCATAGAATTTCCCATTCAGCTGGCGCCGGTCCACTGCCAGTCCAGTGTTCTTGATCATCCACGTCGATAGTTTGCAGCGGGACTAGTCCACCTGTAGTCAGCTGATGAGGCTGGAAATTGCTTAGGTACATGCAAGCTTGATCAAAACTGCACGCGAAATCCGGCTCAGGCTCAAGGTTGTCACTGACGGCGGGACCGTCATTGGAAGCCGGTGCTGGTGCATTGCTTGGCAGCGACTGTCGTTTCTTAGTTGGTTTTAACACGACCCTTCGCCTTTTGCCGTCTGCATGATCATAGATACAGGAAAAAGCCGGTGATACACACCAATACCCTCCAACAAATTGTGGCTCAATACGATAAAAACAAGGATCACTACATAACCTTTTCCTTGCTGCACGCTTCCACGTATGAGGAGCTGGCGAAAATTTGTAAAAGTCATAGTTTTTGATAAAATACAGGCATACCCCGCATTAACGTACGCAATGGGACCGGAGTATGTATGTAAAGCGAAAATGTACTTAAAGTGAAGAACCACCTTTTCCCACTTATCGATGCATGTACTGTACTGCAATCATTATATACGTGCATAACTGATGTAAATAACGCATTTGTAACAGGCTCTATAGTCTCCCTGCTTGCGCACAGCTTTGGTACAGCTAGGGAGCCGGTATTGCTGTTCAGGACGTGATGACAGGCGCATGCATGAGCTGCCGTTTTCCTATTGGGCGATATGTACTTACTCGCGAGTGTACTTAAAGTGAGTGTACTTAAAGCGGGGTATGCCTGTACTGATAAATTTGAACAACTGTTGCCATCTTATCTGTTGCATTAATCGCGGCCCATATCAAATACGCGTAACTTCTGTCGGGTTTTTGGAAAATGGTCTGCACTTGAACACTCATGGCGGGCGGGTCTCTGGAGAATACTGTAACCGAAACTGGTCTTTGTCTTTCTTTAATATGAAAAGCCTAAATTGATACATTTTTGCAACTTCTTCCTTCAGTCTCAAGGCCAAGTTACAATAGCACACTGTGGTATCTTTTTTAAACGAAACACCTGCAAGTCGACACATTACTGAAGCGCATGCGCATTACAATTCATGAATATCTGCCATCTGGCGGACACGCGAAGAATTGCAACCTATTAAATCTGAACCATTCTCAATAAACGCATCAACCGTGCGTCAACCACACATGACCCGCGCATGACCCGCGCATGACCCGCGGCTGGGAACGCAAAATGAATGCGGCATGCTCCAGGTGAAGTGCGTTGCATTCCAAGAAAAAGCCAGGGAAAAACCGGCGATGTGTTAGACTCAGATGTGCCGCAGCAGTATGCAGAGCAATGACTGGAAGTACAGAGTGGGGTTATATAGGAAGAATGACCAATAGGGTGATGGCCTGTAAGCGACGGGGGGCGGAGCCAGTGCTTAGGGACGGCTGATAACTGGAGCGGGTGTGCGCGCCTTTTGTAAGTTTATTACGCGCGCGTGTAACTGGGCATGAGGGGCGCACCGCCGGGGAAATGCTCGGCACTGGAGGAAGAAGGGAAGGAGAAGCGGAGGAGCCAGGTATGGCAAGGGCTGAGGTGACGGAGGCACGCCGAGGGACGAGTGACCCACGGAGAGCAACGAGCGATCGGGAACGCGCGCGCACAGTGATGGAGCCGCGGCAATGACCCAAACTGTGACGGCGTGCACATCGCACCACGGAGGAATGGCTGAGAGAGGAGGAGGGGAAAGAGTGGGGACGTAGGGAAGAGGGGCAGTTAGCCACCGTGGAACCTG
Organism: Ascaphus truei; assembly: GCF_040206685.1. Classification (NCBI taxonomy): domain Eukaryota; kingdom Metazoa; phylum Chordata; class Amphibia; order Anura; family Ascaphidae; genus Ascaphus; species Ascaphus truei. The sequence continues at coordinate 212,980,163 of NC_134486.1, forward strand.
GGGTGACGGGACACGCTGGGAAGCGCGAGTCCCCCAATCCATTACAGTATCCCCCCCTTGAGGTTCGGACTCTGGACGATCCTCCCAAGGTTTATGAGGGAACTTCCGACGGAACTGTCTGAGGAGCGTTGGGGCATGAATGTGATGAGATGGTATCCAGGAACGTTCCTCCGGGCCATATCCTCTCCAGTGAACAAGGAACTGAAGTCTGCCCCTGGACCAACGAGAATCGAGTATGGACTGGACTTCGAATTCTTGTTGTCCTTGAATGACGACAGGATTGGGTCTCTGAGGGCGGTCTGGAAAATGAGCATTTTGGATCACCGGTTTAGGTAGAGACACATGGAAAACCGAGGGGATCTTCATGGTAGGAGGAAGTGCAAGTCGGTATGCGACCGGGTTGATCTTCTTGAGGATCTTGTAAGGGCCAAGAATCTCGGGGCCAGTTTCTGGGAGGGAGTCTTGAGCCTGACATTCTTAGAATGTAGCCAAACTCTGTCTCCGGGTTTGAATACTGGACTCACTTTACGTCGCCGATCTGCTTGCATCTTTTGTCTTTGAACAGAACCTTACAAATACAATAATAGACATAAACCTGGCGCATGTGATAATATAGTGAAGTGATATTAAAGTCCAAATAAAGAATATACAGACTATTTGTCCCAATCCTGAATGGTCAGCTGATGATAGATGGTTTCAAAATCACAGTTCACAGAGTAAAAAGCACACAGTCCTCTTCACGATATATATTCAACCTGCAGATGTGTGACATGAAACAGAAAGACAGGACATTGCGCAGTATATTTAATTGCCAATGATGCCCTTAATTTCTGAGCTCAATAAATTGCCTACTTACTAGAAGTAGATGGAATACATGCAGGGGAGAGAATCTGTACTTGGAGCCTTCTGGGTCCCGGTCGCCTTCGGTATAACACGAACCCCTCGTGGTGTCCTCCGCTTCCGTAGATGTTAGGAAGGTCTCCCTTTCAGGAACGTAGTCTCCTGGATCGGTCTTAGGGTTCCTGCAGCCTTTTTATTCTCCAGTGGGGATAAAAGAGGGCAAAGGATTGCGCAGTAATAAAAACTTTATTGACGCCTACCTAAAACAGTTAAAATACTCACAATGGACGGTGAGTATAAAATCAAAGAAGTGCCCGACCCAGCACACCCCAAACGCTGCACTCAGTCTCTGAATGTCCTCGTCGGTGCCGCGTGTACCTCGCGAGATTCCGGCGCGGTTAGGATGACGTCACCGTCTCCTCCCAGTGACTAGCAGCTAGAGTGTGTGGGGCAGTACCTCTTGCAAGGTTTTTAGGATCTTTCTCCAAGAGTTTTGGAGATTGGAAACGTGAGAGTCCACTGCGGGAACGCCAGAGGGGAGGGAGGAGAGGGGAAGACTGCTGGGATGGAATCCAAAATGAATGAAAAAAGGCGACTCTTGCGTAAACTCGTTTTTTAATGTGTAAATAGCAAACTCAGCCCAGGGTAATAGATCCACCCAATTGTCTTGAGATTCAGACACGAAGCATCTGAGATACTGTTCCAGAGTCTGATTCATTCTCTCCATCTGACCGTTGGTCTGTGGGTGACAACCCGAGGAAAATAGAAGGGAAATACCAAGTCTCTGAAAAAAAGCTCGCCAAAACTTAGAAATGGATTGACTACTGTACCTCTGTCTGAAACAATTGAAATAGGTACACCGTGTAATCTGAAAATTTCTTTAGAAAAAACGTCGGCCAAAGTAGCTGAATTAGGAAGACCCTTGAGGGGTATAAAGTATGAATGCTTGGAAAACCTATTTACTACAACGAGGATCGTATTCATCCCTTTGGAATTTCGGAGTTCCACAATAAAATCCATGGAGATATGCTTCCAAGGTTGTTCCGGAATAGGGAGAGGCATGAGGAGACCAGAAGGTTTGTCGGGCAGGCTTGCTCTGGGCACAGACCGAACAAGCTCTGGTGAAATCGAAAATGTCCTTGTTCATTTTAGGCCACCAAAAGGTCAGTTTGATAAGATCTACTGTCCTCTTGAAGCCTGGATGACCAGCAGATCTAGAAGAGTGTCCAAACAGAAATATTTTATGGCGAAAACGCGGGGCTGCGTACAACAGTCTTTCTGGCACCCTAAATCTCCTGGGAATGTGAACCTGGACTTTATTAATTTCGTCCAAGACATCAAAGTTATTGGCGGAAATAATACATTTAGCGGGAAGAATCGTCGAGAGAGAGCGTCGGCCTTGATATTTTTGGTGCCGGGAATATAAGAAATAGTATAATTGAACGGAGTGCCCAACAAGCCTGACGGGATCCCAAGCGACGAGCCCCCTCAATGTACAATAAGTTTTTGTGATAGGTGAGGATGGCTACAGGTTCCTTGGTACCCTCAAGGAGATGCCTCCATTCCTGGAGAGCCAATTTGATGGCCAGAAGCTCACGGTTCCCGACATCATAATTTCTCTCGGCCGAAGAGAACTTCCGGGAAAAGAATCCAGGATAGAGTTTTTCCTGTGGAGTGGATCTCTGAGAAAGCACTGCGCCAGCTCCCACATCAGAGGCGTCTACTTCTAAAGTAAAATGAAGAGAAGTATCCGGATGTCGAAGGATGGGTGCAGACACAAAGGCTTTTTTGAGGAAGATGGTAGAGAAGTTACGGATGAATTTGCGATAGTAATTGTCAATGATTATCGCGTATTACTACTGTGAAACGCTATGTACATTAATGGCGCTATATAAATAAAGACATACAATACAATACCTGAAAAAGTTCCATTTATGACAACCCTCTGTGGTCTATCCTTCAACCAGTTTTCAATTCAGGTGCATATATTTTTACTGAGTTCAATTTGCTTTATTTTGTACACCAACCTCTTGTGTGGAACCGTATCAAAAGCCTTTGCAAAATCTACGTAGACCACGTCAACTGCATTACCCTGGTCTAAATTCCTACTTACCTCCTCAAAGAAACAAATATGATTAGTTTGGCATGATCTAGCCTTCATAAATCCATGCTGACTGTTACTCATAATTTTGTTTTCCATTAGGTATTCCTGAATATTATCCCGTATTAAACCTTCAAGTAGCTTCCCCACTAATGAAGTCAGGCTTACAGGTCTGTATTTCCCCAGTTGTGATCTAGCTCCCTAACCAACACTCTTATATGAAGTCTTTGCAAACAAAAAATATTTTTGTTTTTAAACAACTTACAGTACCTCTAAAAAGTAACTTACCAGAATAACCATAGTTAATGCGAAATTTGATACCATGAGTTTTTGTTTTATTTGCTATTTATTGTATCAGAAAAAAACTTAGATTAATATTACAGAATATCTTTCAAACATGAAATAAGATTCCAAAAACATTTGATAAAAATTATAATTTTCCAGAACGGTTGTAAAGGATTTAATTGTCTAGACTTAAACTAATAAACATATCCCTACCATAATTTTTATTGATTAGACTGGACTAACACTAACAATTTAACGCGACAGTCCTTCTTATGATTAAAGGCTTTATGCTCCAATCCTCCCTTGTAATAAATGAGACAATATATTTGGTTGGAAAAAACGGTCACGGCTTTATTTTTAACCACAGATTTAACTCCCCAAAACTGCCTGCCAGCCCTAATACTTAACCCCCCCCCCCTGTTTGCGTTAGGCAAAACAGGGAGGTGGGTGTGTGGACATCTTCCCCCACCCCTCCTATAGCAAAGGGAGAGATCCTTTCCAGCCACCTTTTGGCTGCGCTCCCTCCTTCCCATGATGCTTTGGCTCACCGTCCCCCCTTTGAGGCAGCGTAGACCCAACCGTACGGCTGACATCCTGCTTTCCACTGCCGGAGCCTCTAGTCTCTCAACCCGTAGTTAGGGCTCTACCTGTGCCCTCCTGCATAGTAGGCACCTGTACCTTTACCTTGGCATCACCGCTGATCATAGTTGGTGCGGCAGTTCCGCCACCAGGAGGACCCACCACCGGGATCTGGTTAAATTGGAGCCAACTGCTGTCTCTTTTATTAATCTCCCCATGCTTGAGTACCATCCTCCTGCAAGCGGAGATGAATCTGCCCATTGATGTGTTTATGCTTTTTCTAGCTTTGCCCACACCCACTCAGTTTTTCTCCCCCTGCATGTCATTCATGGGATGATTTCCGATCAGATGATTACTACCCCCTTCCATAGGGCCTTTAAACGGCACAGATAGTGAAGATCTGTCGAGCGCTTCTGTGTGAGGCAGGTCTGAGAGTATCAGACACTGGAGTGGGCATAAGGGAGCTGACTTAGGTCACTGATTCCACCGGTGCAGGGGGAAGGGGTAACCTCACCTGCTCCTCCGGTTGTGGGACCGCTCTCCTTGTCTCCTCCTGCGTGCCGCCGCCGAGATACAAGTCAGGGAAAGGTTGGAAGTGCGGCGCAACTGCGCATGTCTGAAAGAAGCTCCCGGATGTTCGGTTCCAAAAAAACTTTATTGATACACACCAGGGCTACACCAGCATCTCCCCCTCAACGCGTTTCACCCTTGCACAGAGGGCTTCGTCTTGGAGTGGGGAGAAGTGGTGAAAGCCCCTTAAATACCTAAAAGCCCGCGAAAACGGCATTTAAAAATTTAACCCCTTCTGTGCTTCTTGCCCAACAGTTAACATCAATGCTATTGATTCTAAGTGTCTGTACATCCTGCTTAGACATATTCCAAGCATAAACAGTATATTAAATGTATAAACAGACATACCCAATTGCAAAAAAACTGGTAATAAGACTGTTTGGCCGCACATTCCAGGTATATAAGTACAATAAAATACTGTTCTCAACACTGCAAAAGATATAAGCTCAACACTTAATTCACATTAAACAAGGTCCTACATTTGTAAGTCAATTAATATAAATAGGGGCTTCCTAGTGCTAATTTTAGACACGTGTATTAACCCATGACTTATGGACCAGTGAACAAAGGGAAGGCAGATAAAAAGAAAAAGGGGGAATAAGAAACCAGGAGGCAGGGAGGGGAAAGGAAAAGGGGGGGGGGGAGGGGGGGGTAAGGGGGAGGGAAGGGGGAGGGATGAGAAGGGGGTGGGGGGAAAAAAAGGGGGGGGAAATAAATAAAAATAAAATAAAAATAAGGGAGGGGAGGGGAGGAAAAAGAAAAAAGCAAGGGGGGGGGGAGAAAAGGGGGGGGGGAGGGTTTTGGGGGGGGGGGGGAAGGAAATAAGGAGGGAGACAGTGCAGAAACTAGATCAATGCAAACTACATGCCGAACGTTCCATTCTAAGGAGGACTGTAATGTATACCTATGAGCATTCCTCATATGACACTCCTAAAAACATATTTTAGAGAAAACACCGTAGATCCCAATCCACATTAAGACCATTGGGTTGTAACGTGTTAAGTGTGTGGATCCAGTGCGCCTCCCTTTGATGTAAGATCTTAGTTCTGTCTCCACCACGGGGGGGGCAGACTATATGTTCTATAGCGCAACAACTGAAGTTGTCCACTGAACCCAGTGGGCAATTATTAAAGTGGATTGGGACCGGATGTGTCATGTCTAGATTCTTTATGAGCCTTAGGTGTTCTAAAATGCGGATTTTTAAGGCTCTACTAGTGAGCCCTACGTACTGTTTCTTACATCCGCATTGTAACAGATATATGACATAGTTAGTCTGACATGACATGAAAGTTTTTATCTGATATTTACATGTTTCCTCTTTGTCTGAGAAATGTGTAACTTTTTTCATTTTAGGACAAATCTTACAATGCCCGCATTTAAATGATCCAATCAGTTTTGGAAAAAAAGACAATTTGTTTTGGTTAGTGTTGGTTTTTTTCAGTAAACTGGGTGACAAGATATTCCCTAGCGTTGTTGCTCTACGAAACACTATTTTGGGTCCCACACATGCCATTTGTTTTAATAAAGGATCTAGTGATAGTGTGGCCCAATGTTTACGTATAATGGTTTTGATTGAGTTCGCTTGATCACTATAATTTGTAATAAAGAATGGCGCTTCTGTATTCTCGGCCTTGATGTCTATCTGTGTACTCCTGGCTGACATATTTGTAAGGGTATTCCTATCAATGTTTAATGCATGCTGATATGCTTGGTCAAGATCTGCACCATCGTACCCCCTCGACAAGAACCTCTCTCTCATCTCGTTCGCCCTGTGGATAAAGGCCTCCAATGTGGAGCAGTTATCTGCCTTCCCTTTGTTCACTGGTCCATAAGTCATGGGTTAATACACGTGTCTAAAATTAGCACTAGGAAGCCCCTATTTATATTAATTGACTTACAAATGTAGGACCTTGTTTAATGTGAATTAAGTGTTGAGCTTATATCTTTTGCAGTGTTGAGAACAGTATTTTATTGTACTTATATACCTGGAATGTGCGGCCAAACAGTCTTATTACCAGTTTTTTTGCAATTGGGTATGTCTGTTTATACATTTAATATACTGTTTATGCTTGGAATATGTCTAAGCAGGATGTACAGACACTTAGAATCAATAGCATTGATGTTAACTGTTGGGCAAGAAGCACAGAAGGGGTTAAATTTTTAAATGCCGTTTTCGCGGGCTTTTAGGTATTTAAGGGGCTTTCACCACTTCTCCCCACTCCAAGACGAAGCCCTCTGTGCAAGGGTGAAACGCGTTGAGGGGGAGATGCTGGTGTAGCCCTGGTGTGTATCAATAAAGTTTTTTTGGAACCGAACATCCGGGAGCTTCTTTCAGACATGCGCAGTTGCGCCGCACTTCCAACCTTTCCCTTTAAACGGCACAGTCTGGTTGCCACTGGTAAATCAGTTCCAACAATTTGCTCTGTACTGGATCGTTCCTGCCTAGGTGCTTTAGAATGATGTCCATGTTTTCCTTGAAATCGGCTAGGGCCTTCACCAGGACTGGGACTAGATCATCCCAGCGCATACCTCTGTTCTCCAGCCATCGCAGATTCATCCTCTCTTACTCCCTTGCCCTCTCCTGTGCCCAATAAACAAATGAGTGTCCCACTATCCACACTTCCCGGGTTTTACCTCTCACATCTGATGGAAGACATAAAAGTGTTATACATTTGTGTCACAGATTTGAGGCCCCTTTACCTGATGTAAGACTTGTATGCATTGGACTGCCACCTCCCCGGCTTTGTATTTGCTCTACCATAGAGCCCTCCTCTGCAGCTGCTGTTGCTTCCCCAATCCAGTCTGTCTAGCGTTATTGGTTCCCTTTTATCTGCCTTTTTGGTTCCCCCCCCCGATCCCAGCCTATCAGGATTCTCCTGACTAAATCTTTGGTTATGTCTTTGAGGCTGTGTAATTTTAGGAATAAGGCCAACCCCGGCTGCATGGCTCCTCTCATGGTTATCCCAGCATGTTTCCGGCCTAGCAAGAACCTAGGAAGCAGTACGCTGCTGTCTCTCTTACCCTCCATTCCAGATGCTTTTGTGAATGCAAGCCATGATTGCCAAGTGAATAGATAGGATTTACAGGTGTAAGGGGCTAGTGACAGTTGCACTAGGTCCATCAGCCCGATATCCCTATCTGCCAAAGGTGACGCAGGCATGTTAGACCTATCAATTTAGCTGCTGGCGACGCTTGCCTAAAATCCACCCATTTAAATCACAATAGAGAAAAAGGATGAGTCACTACGGCCGTGCATTGACTACCGGGGTTTAAACAAGATCATGGTAAAAAAAACGGTACCCGTTACCCTTATCTGTGAACTTTTTGATTGGTTGCAGGGAGCATCCATTTTCACAAAACTGGATTCATGAGGAGCCTTCAACTTGGTCTGGATTCACCAGGGCGATGAGTGGAAAATGGCATTCAATACTCGTTATGGACACCGAGTACCGGGTCATGCCGTTTGGTCCGTGTAATGCTCCGGCAGTATTCCAGAACTTCATTAATTAAATCTTCTGGGATCTTCTGGACAAATATATTATCGCGTGTCTGGATGACATCCTGATTTTCTCCAAATCAGCAAAGGAACATCCAGGTCACGTGAAGCAAGTCCTGAAACGTCTAAGCGAGAATCACCCATTCGCAAAGCTAGAAAAATGTCGGTTCCACCAGTCCAGCACTTCCTTCCTAGGGTACATAATTTCAGCTATTGGTTTTGCTATGGACCTAACTAAAGTAAAGGCCGTTCTGGAGTGGCCACATCCTATCGGCTCGAAGGCCATTCAGCGCTTCCTAGGATTTGCGAACTACTACCGTCAGTTCATACAGATCTTTTCTTCAGTCCTGGCTCCTATCACAACCTTGAGCAGCAAAGGTGCGGATCCTTCGCAATAGCCTGCAGGGGCTTTAGTGGCTTATCCTTATATTTATCTTCCCATATCCTTATATTAGCTTTCAACCCATTTGTGACCCTAATGCCATGCAGTGGCTGAATTACCCCTGCGGTTGCTCTTTAACCGTCTACTGAAAACACTTCCAATGGGGGATTACCCTGCACGTGAAATTGAGGAGGCCCATCGGGGGCTCTATTTGCCGCAGTGTGACCTTCTTTTCGCTCCTACATCCCTGAATCAGGCCCCTCAATTTCCCCACCTTCTCCCATGGTAACCGTGACTCCCTGGCCACTGTATCTCTTCCTGTACGCAAAAATTATAGCATCCTGACAGGGCCCTCAGTTTTGTCCTCCACTATAGGTATACCTAGGTCCCTCTTAAGCCTGGCACTAATATTTAATGGCCCTTTACCAACTGCGAGTTGGGCGGTCCCACCAGGAGGAAATCGTCTAGATATTCTTCAATGGTATATCTCTCCGACTTTTGCTCCGTGCACCAGTGTATGAATGTGCTAAAGACCTCAAAATAGGCACATGAAATGGCGCAACCCATGGGATGACGCATAACCACATAGTATGAATCCTTTATTTTGCACCACATGAGCCTAAACCTGCTAAGGTGCAGCGGCAACAACTGGAAAGCTGATTTTATGTCTATTTTGCCACAGAAGGTCCCCTTCCCTGTGCCCTGATTATGTCAATGGCCCTATCGAATGATTGGTATTGCACATGACATGATTCCTAGTCAATTGTGTCATTAAGCGATGGTGCCTGGGATGTGTTAAGGGCTGTATTAGCCTACATTTCCCTTGTACCTTTTTGGGTACTTCCCCTAATGGTGAGCTGATAAGGTTATGTATGGGTATGGCAATGTGTCCCAACTTAACCTCCTTCTCAATTTTTTCCCTCACTATTTGTGCGTGCGTGGGGGCTGATTTTAAATTTCAGCTTGCCCGGGTAGTGAGAAGGGAGAGTCTGCCGGTGAGACTGCTGCAGGGGTCAGGAAAGGGGGGCAGGGGAAATCTGGCATGATGGTGGGCCGCAGGCAGGCTTCCTGGGGTGGGCGGTAGCGGGTCTCTTCCGCTTAGCTAGTAGTGAGGTGGGGTGTGGCATTCCCATGCCACGTGTTGGTTTTCCGTAGGACCCAGAGCTGGGCAGACCTCCGTGCCGACATCGGGCTGGCCTGGTAAGCCTCTGGAGTGGCTGTTGGGGCCGACTTAGTTGAATCCACTGGAGGTAGGCCTCTTCCCTGGTCTCTCTGGCAGAATCCATGTGCGGGAAACGTAAAGAATTAAAAACTCTTTGGCCTCCTTGTCCCATGCTCTAGCTTTAAAAAAAAAAACTTCTAAACCAAAAGAAAATCAAAACAAAAGAAAAACATATTCCTTTTTAACAGTAAGAAGCAAAACTGTTACTTTAAGGCTAATTCAATCTTTCTAAGTAAGCCGATTACACTGTTCCTTTAAATAACTGCACCATATATGCAGCTGCTAAAGACCGTGTCTTTCCTATTAAATTAGTTTTAATTTCTTTAAATATGTCTTCTATAAGAAATGCATCTGATGCAGGTGCGCCACGTCATGTCAATTAACAGGAGATATCAATTGAAATAGTTGGGAGTGCAGTGTATAAAACATGATTTATTAGACAAACTACAGATAGCAGTGGTTATTGTAGACGCTACTGAGTTTTGCTGGGAAAACCATAACGTAAGCAAACATAACGTGTGTCAAAACTCATAGGGGCAATCAATTCATTGGAAATCACATAATTCGTGATCTTCTCCCACGTTGTTAAGTATAATAACGGCCATTAAATCTATACTGTATGTTAAGATTGCTGTTTTTATTGAATTGCTACATTTCATGTAAAAACTGATCAAGGTAGATAAGCAAAAATAGAACAAAGTCCCAAATAACAGTCTGGATCTCAGGTGGAGTAATGGCAATGTAAGACAATATAAGTCAGTATAAACTCTGTTCCTGCTTGAAGTCAGATAATGTTGGCAGCTGTGAGGAAATGTGTTCTTTCACAATGTTGTATGATAGCTCATGTGTTGGGTAGTGTAGATACTGTAATATCAGTCCTCTGTGGCAGATAGAAAAATCGGAGACTGTATATATACAGCTCCCACTCTCTGTTCTGTCTAAGTGGATACACTCCCTAGAGCCTAGTACACTACATGTGTACAAAGGTGTGACAATAAAACTGGTATCAAAGTAACTCACGATTGCGGTGCCATTCCGGATCCAAAGCGTGCATCACATTGAAAGTATCATACAGGATTCCATGGGTAGTTGCAACGGAGCACAACAAATTATAAGTGTTTTTATAAAGGTAATTGAAAAAAGATAAAAGTGAATTTGTGTCCCCCTCCAAAATAAGAAGCAAATCGTCAATATAACGACAATAAAAAATAATATTTTTACGAAAAGGTTTAGAGTCGCCGAAAATGTGTACAGATTCCCATAAACCCATAAAGAGGTTAGCATAGGAAGGTGCAAAAGAAGTGCCCGTAGCGGTGTCTTGTGTTTGTAAATAAAATTGGTGATCAAACATGAAATAATTATGTTGTAGTAAAAATATAATGGTGTCTAATAAGAATGTGCTCTGTGTGGTGTGAAGGTTAGAAAGATTGAGAAAATGACTAATGGCTTTAATGCCTAGTTCATGGTTGATGATAGTGTATAAAAACATCACGTCCAATGTGACCCACATGTAAGAGCTGCACCAAGTGAATTTCTGAATCGTACACAATAAATCTGCCGAATCCCTTAAATAAGAGGGAAGGTACTTGACCAGGGGCTGTAAGTAAGAATCCACGTACCTAGATACACCATCTCCCAAAGATCCAATGCTCGATATAATAGGTCTGCCAGGAGGGCAGACCAGAGACTTATGGATCTTTGGGAGATGGTGAAAAATAGGTATCGTGGGATGCGCATTGTATAAAAATGAGAATTCCTGATCCGACAACACCCGCAATTCCTTACCTAAATCAAGAAGATTGACAAGTTCAGAGAGATAAACATTGGTTGGATCTTTATCAAGCTTGCAATAATATAGTGGGTCATTAAGTTGTCTAAGTGCTTCCTTGCAATATTGTTCACTATGCATGACAACAATTGCACCACCTTTATCTGCGCTTTTTATTATTATATCTTCTCTGTTCTTTAAGTTTTTTTAGTGTTAAACGTTCTTCTTTAGTCAAATTGTCATGTTCAACATTGGAGAACGTATACCCCTTAGCTAGAGACTGAAGATCGCGTTCTACAAGCCTTTTAAATGTTTCTAAATGTGATTCCATGTTGTATGCTGCATAAAAAAATGTTTTTTTTTCCTTAAAGGAAGAGTGTATTGTCCCTTCAAGAAATAATGATTGATCACTTAAATCTATTTGATCTATATCTGGGTCATATTGTTCAGCTAATAGGTCATTAAGATCCTTTATGGTACTATATTCTCTGAAGTCAAACCTGGACATACTGTATCAATATCATCCGATGGAGGACCAGGACCGATAAGGTCCGGATCATTCAAAGGAAGAATAAGGGTATTGGAGATATTTTTTGACATAAAAAACTTTTTTAAAGATAATTTTCTGATAAATCTTTGAAGGTCAATGACTGTATCAAAAAGATGAAAGTCATCATTAAGAGCGAAGTTTATCTCTTTGTTAAGTAACTCAATCTCCTCCAGCTTTAAATCAACACCTGAAATACTAATTACATTGTGGTCTGTTTTTAAGAGTTAATTTTTCTTTTCTTTTTAGCCCTTCTTTTGGACTAACGCCTAGTCCTTTTATTGTTTTTTTTTTTTTAGCCTTAGACCCACAAGAGGTTAAAGATGATTCTTGGGAGTATGTAGTATGTAGTAGTTGACGAGTGTCCTGGTCTGAATTTTCATAATGATATTTCCCTTTATCTTCATCCCTTGAAAAAGAAACTACTGGTTGTCTGCTTTCACAATCTGATGTATCTGAAATACTAGACGTATCTGAGTATTTATTTTTTTATATTGATTTTTTAGGATTAGATTTCGTTGTATGACTCATATCTTTGAAAATTTATTTTAGATGTGTTCCCCTGATGGTAGGATGTCCTAACCTGTGCCGGTTTCTGCCATATACTGTATATATCTGGGTATGCTCATAATCAGATCGATCTCGATCGAACTTCATTTGTTTTTTGATCATTATTTCTTTTTCCACGGTCATAATATTTTTCAATAGTTTTTTGTCAAGTGTATAAAAATCACCCATATCTTTGAAAGAATCTAAGTTGGATTGTAAATCTGTGATGTTTTGTTGTACAGTATAAGCTTCTTTTCCTCTGCTTTGGATTTAATAATTAGATTCATTAGTCTTGAGGAGCAATCATCTAATGTACTAATCCAATTCAATTCGAATTCTTCAGAAAGGAAACCAAAAGAGGGAGTTTTGTTTAATTCTAAGCCCTCTCGGGATCCTTTTTAGTCTCAGATAATTTTCATGTGAGGTAATGTCCCACCATAAATTGATGTTTTGAGACAGGGCTTTCTCCAATTTCAAAAAGTACATTGATAAATCCATATCATCTTCACATAAAGATTGTGAGGTGCCATCAAAAACATGTGCTGCTTTTCGTCTGCGTTCTGTATCATCTGCACAATTCTGAACATATGTTGTGGTCATAGGATTATTTGTCGCAGAGTCTTCTGAATTACTCTCCATTGTGAAACAACTATACCATGTGTCACTATAAAAAATATATAAACCATAAATATGTATTGTCCAAAAAATGATTTAGTTAATACTAAACTAACTTAATTAGTTAAGTTGTATTGTATTGTATGTCTTTATTTATATAGCGCCATAAATGTACATAGCTCTTCACAGTAGTAATACATGTTGTAATCATATAAATAACAAATAATATAAATAACAGGTGATGGGAATAAGTGCTTCAGACATAAAAGTAACATTAAGGAAGAGGAGTCCCTGCTCCGAGGAGCTTAAAATCTAATTGGTAGGTAGGGGAACGTATAGAGACAGTAGGAGGGAATTCTAGTAAGTGCATCTGCAGGGGGCCAAGCTTTATGTATCATGTTCCCATGTTTAAAGTTATTTAAACAACCTAATTACAAACCCATTCACACTTTTTGACAAAGCGCCTTTGCGCGAAACGCATTAGAGTGGTGGTTACCTGCCCCTTACCATGTGTGTACATTTTTAATAAATTCTTTTAATCCATTTTTTGCATCATAGCCCCCACTTTTGTTAGTTTCTCCTGTCTGCTGTGCTCCGTTGCTTCTACCCATGGAATCCTGTAAAAAACAGTTTCAGGTTTGGTGAGAAGTAGGACAAATATTATTAATTTTTGTTACATGTATAGCCTGGGTCCATCTGGTCCCCTGTTTGTCCCCTTACCTGTCCATAGGAAGCAGAGACTGGGGGAGAATGCGGGGGGGGATGCGCAGTTGCAAGCGGCGGCCATTAGGAGTATAGCACAGCAGAGGAACTACAAGTCCCAGCAGCCTCAGGGGCTGCAGACCACATGTTGCCAGGCAACCAACCTGAGAGATGCATGGCAGTTAGAATTCTGACAGTTGGGGTTCTGACAGGGGGACTGACAGTTGGAGCCAGGACAGAGAAAGGAAAGTTAGGGTCTGGGTGTCAGTGGCATCCAGACTAGGTCAGATTAACCCTTTAGGTCCAAGATAGGCCCCACTCACCTAATCAGGGATATTTCCCCTGTAGCTGTATACAGTTAGTGTATAGTGCCATTTGAAGATGCTGCACAGCAATTTGCGGACTGTGGTCTGGGGCAGGACCACTACCCCACTATCATAGACTATCAAAGGTGAGACCCTCCTACCAGAGTTCACCCCACGCAGAGGCAGAGGTTTCACTGACATTGATGTTTCTGGATAAGTGGATCCCTTTTGCTTTTCGGCCATACCCGGGTGCTGGAGCACCTGGGCAGGCACCTCACAACGTGCACCATTTATAACACTTTCAGTTACTGTGGACAGCGCTGTATCACACATTGGGTGGGTTGGCTCTTGTGGACACCAGGGAGGTTGGGTGCCCAGGGGCCCCTCAGTACTTTGGGGAAATCCCATCATGGGTGGACACTACGGTTGGAGGGCACGTTGGGGCTACGGCCGTGCGTGGCCTATATTGTATGTGGGTTAATGATATATCTTGTTGTAGCTGTGTTCCGTAAACTGTTATTAAATACAAGTGTGTGATCTTGTTGCATTGGGTCCTGTGAAGGGGTTATCCAGCGCTTTCAGGATCCCTCACAGGTGGAGGCCCTGTCACCAGACGGATAAAGTACACCCCGAGCTCCCAGCACTGGAGGTTCAGGCCTCCTGTGAGCCACAGGTAAAGCACCACACACTCAGTGAAAAAGAAAAAATGTGAACAAGCGCTAAAGACTAAAACACCAGTGTGACAAGTACAAAATATATATATATATATATATATATATATATATATATATATATTTTTGTACTTGTATATATATATATAAAGGCTGCCTAGTAATACTGTGAGTACTAACAGAAAAAGTGAAAACAAAGAAAAACCTGGCGCCAAAAGTTCATTGGATAATCCTGTACTCCTCAGGGGATCAGCACACTTGCTTGACAGGCCATGTAGGGGAAAAAACACAAACAGACACAGATCATAGTGCAACACTGTAGGGTTAAAACAGGTCTACACTAATACACACACTGCACATATAACATAGAGACTCCATGTGACTATAAAAACTATTTATTAAATATAAAGAACTATGCCATAAAATGGTATGGACAAATGAGAACACCGCTGGTCATCCAGATGGGAAAAATCAGAGCCCTACTTACAAGCAGCAAGGAAAATACAGGCAATGCAACAAAGAGTCCTCCGGGTGCTGTCTCAGAGAGTGCCCGTGCCCTTAAAGGGACAGTACAAGCGTCCTGTATTGCAGCCGTTAGTTCTTGGCATACAGGACGCTTGTACTGTCCCTTTAAGGGCACGGGCACTCTCTGAGACAGCCTGTGTAACCGGAGGAGGAAGTGAGGAGAGCAGCCTCACATGGAGTAGAGCTGTGAGCCCCACGAGCGGGCCTCCGACACTGCCACTGTTCCTGTTAACCCCTGGAGGGAGAGTCAGCACGAGAATCGCAGTGCAGCAGGAATCACATCTCTGCAAAGACATCAGCAGCACCCGGCTGACTCTTTGTTGCATTGCCTGTATTTGCCTTGCTGCTTGTAAGTAGGGCTTGAATTTAATCACTGGACTTTGCTTTGCCTGCTTGTATATTAATTTACTTTGTTAAATTGCTTCCTTGTGGATTTCACAAACCTGTCAAACTCACTCATTTTAAGCACCAATTGTCTCACAGCATTCAAAAGGATCACAAACTTTAACTCTTTCACTTTTCCATTAAATTACTTTTTGGTCTAGAACGTCTTAATCTCATTTAGGCTCTTGACTATGCCTTTAAAATATGAACATCCTCCATTATTTGCCTTGTCCTTGAAATTAGAGGTCCGTATAAAGCTTTTCTTTTACCTACAGATGCAGCGGCCATTATTTTAACAAATCAAGGCGCCGTTTTCTTGTGCGCTGCTCCACACGGCATGAACGCGGCCAATCACCCCAGGCACACGTGTTTATCGCGGTTGCTTTGTTTGAATTTCATGGATTGTGTGCAATTAAATACAATGAAATGAATGAATTGTAATGTGTACAGTACTGTGTTACTGTGTCAATTTCAGGTGTTTAAAGGCCAGAACACTAAAATGCCATTTTCTGCACTCGTCTGCACTGTGTAACGCGTAGCTCACCACAAACGAGGCGTGACCGTGGAGCTGAGGTAGGGACTGGTATAGAACGCCGACCACAACTGCGAGGGAGCGTCTAGAGTGTAGGATAGTCTTGCAAGCCAGTCAGGGTTATAGAGGACAGCGTAAACGTGGTACTTGCCGGGTCTAGGAGCGGATAGTAGAGGATCGTTGGGGTACGTAGCCGGGGTCAGGATTGGAGAGAGTAGAGTCGTCGTAAAGCCAAAGCCAGAGTCAGCGCAGGAGAGAGCAGGATCGTCGTATACCACAGCCAGGGTCAGTACAGGAGAGTATCACAAAGTCCAAAGTCCAAGGCAGGGTCAAGCAGCAAGGGTAAGAGGCAGACAAGGCAGGGTGGCAACCGGGAAGTGGAGGAGGCAATGGGAGGCAACCGGGAAGTGGAGGAGCCCTCACTGATCGTGCAGGTGTGTCCTATTGTGCAGCCAATTAGGAGTGGGGGTGGGATCTCTAGAGAGCGCGGATGCCCCACGCGTAACCCGCGCATCATGCTGGCGACCCGGTTGCATGCCACGGCACCCGCGTCAGTGCGGGGGCAGAGACCAGAGGCGGGACCCGAGGTGAGAAGGGAGGGACATGTGTGACCGCTGTTCTGCGTACCTCCTTCGTCAGAGCAGGGCAGAGTTGGGGGGCGGAGACCACAGAACACTGGGGAGAGTGCGTACCGCGCATGTGTCGCGCGTCATTGCCACTGGGGGGAGAACGTACCCTGGACACGGGAACCGCGGAGACATACGGAGCCTGTGAACTGCCCGCGCGTTGCTCATGTGAACCACCGCTGAGATGCCCTCTTTGTGTGCCTCTAGATCCTGACGGACAGGTGAGGGTTAAGGGGACAGAACTGCCGGAATGGCGAATCCTCACACACTCGCATCTTAAGGCGGTACGGTTGGAAGAAATCCCGCGCCATGACATGGGTATTCCGAGGTACTGCGTGATTTGTTAAAATGTAAACATTAAATGTACAGGCAACCGGGGGTCCCTAGACCTGGGTGCACCACTGTTGAACTCTGCCAGCCCCTCTGATTCTACTAGGCAAGGAAAACCAAAGAGGATTTTTTTGGAGGGGGGAGGGGATTGCCACTTTAACCTAGCCTCACGTAGACAAGAAAAGTTGTAAAGCAGATCCAGATAAGGAAAAGCTTCTGATTTGTTTTTATGTAAAACTTTAAAATGAGCACAGACTGAACATCATTCCCCAGCCTTTACTTTGCCCTTTTTATCCTGGTCATCGTCTTTTTTAGATACTCCAGAATTTTCTGTTTTGGAGAAACATGGCTTTTAAATACAGCCATTTGACATCAACAATTGTACAGTTTCTTTTTTTTTTTTTTTATAGTTTAAGATGTTTTTAATAGCTGTCCAATTTAGATCCTAAATGGGAGTGAAGACTTGTACAAGCAGGGGCTAGGTAACAAGCGCATTTCATGATAACATTTGCCTCTCTGCCACCTAGCATATACTTCTGCTTAAAAATGTCAATTGGATAATATCATGAAATAGAGGACATAATGGACTTTTAAAGACTCTGTTTAAAAGCAGCCAAATTAGTGCGTTCTAAAAGCTTTTTGAGCACCACTGCAAATTAAGATTTGAGTTTTAATCCAGATGTTATATCAATTAAATTGTCACCCCTGTACCTGTAGAAGACTAATAAACATTAGGAATAGCGTGTCCTCTCATTGCTTGTAAAAGGTTCATGAGACTTGAGAATGTAAATTACAGTGATGTCTTGCAATAACACCAGTTAAATACCTTGTTGCTGGGATTTTATATACCACTTTCCTGGGTCAAAAGTTGAGAGTAGAGACAAAGTGCAGTGCAGTGCAGTCATAGAGCTCTGTTACGGATACCAAGAGTATGTAGGATGTGAAGGGGAAGAGGATGGTCCACAGTATCATTAACTGCAGAAAGGTCAAGTAATATGAGCAAAGTGTAATGACCTTTGTCTTTTGCAGCCTGGAGGTCATTAGTTATGTTTGTGAGGGCTGTTTCAGTGGAGTGAGCACTGCAGAAGTCCGATTGTAGGGGATCTAGGAGAGAGTAGGTGGTGAGAAAATGGAGCAAGCAAGAGAATGCAAGGCTTTCAAGGAGTTTAGAGGCAAAAGGCTAAAGGGAAACAGGGTGATAATTAGAGACATTGGTATGGTCAAGCTTGCTGTTTTTGAGTAATGGTATAACTGTTGCACGTTTGAAAGGGAAGGGAAAGGTACCAGAGTAGAGGGAGGAGTAGAAAATATGTGTAAGTGTAGGGATTAGAGTAGGAGCAAGAGGTTTGAGGAGATGGGAGGGAATGGGGTCAGGTGGTAGAGGGAGAAGAGGAGATCAGCAGTGACACATTCTCCTTTGTGACAGGAAAAGGAGTTGAGAACGGCAGGAGGAGAGTTAGGACATGTAGAATGTGAGGAAGATACAGGGGGGATGTCTTGCCGAATAGAATCCACCTTTTTCTTCAAATAGTCAGAAAAGTCCTGAGGTGAAATAGAGGAATAAAGACAGGTAACACAGGGGAGCGCAAATCTTTTGAGCTGCGCCCCCGTGCTTGCTCCTGCAGTTACTCACACCCCCCTTACTGTTAGCCCGGCGTCAGGTGTGACGTCACACGACCCCATTGCCATAGCAACACTGATGCAGCAGGGTCATGTAACGTCATGTGACATGGTCCCGAGGCGTCATTTCACCCCCGTTGCCATGGCGACGCGGCACAACACTCCTGCTGAAACCCGGTAAGTAGGTTACAGAGGCCTCACGCCCCCCCCAGAAAAATCTAGCACCCCCCTGTTTGCGCACTGCTGAGGTAACAGACAGCGGTATGAGTAGATAGTCAAAAACAGAGATGACTCGGAGCCATCTTGATACAAAACAGAATAACAGACACCTGGCCATTCAGAAAGGCAACATTTGGAAAAACTATTTTGAGGAAGTTTAATAAAAACAAAGTTTTTGTTTAATGGCATTCTACATGAGATGCTGAACTACAGCAACCCATCTATAGAAGAAGCTCTACTCAAAATGTTCAACCTAGTCCTTGCTACTGGCTACTTCCCTGAACTGTGGAGCCAAGGACTGATAACCCCTATTCACAAGAAAGAAGACAGGCTGGACCCATCTAATTACAGAGGCCTCTGTGTCAGCAGTACCCTGGGGAAACTGTTCTACAGCATCTTGAACAGCAGAATCCTCACCTTCCTGACAGAGCAGAATGCACTGAGTAAGAGCCAGACAGGCTTCCTGCCAAACCATGCACCACGGATCACATCTACACCCTACACCAAAGCTTTCCAAACTGTGTGTCGCAACACGTTAGTGTGTTGGCTGCAGTGTGTAGGTGTGTCGCGGGAACGTAATGAGAAACCTCTGAGTCTATGTGAAATAAGCAATACCAACTTGCATGCATTTTTACGCAGCAAAGGTGCCGATTAGTATGGTGCACTAGTATATTCCCCTTCCGTCGTAACCGTGTATGCGCACCGCGGTCGAGGGATCATACAGGTACTGCGCATGCGCAGTACTCGTAATCGGGTCGAAACAGCTGATTCCGCGTCACTTGCGGTGACTCGGCTGCACCTGCCGCTCGACAAAATTTATTGAATGTGAAAAGTTACGTGCAGCCTCTCAACGAAAAGCCGCCTAGTCTGCACTATCTGTAGGTGTGTGCAACGCGGGATTGTTCTCTCACTTTATGACTGCGGGAGTGGAGTGCTGGTGCTGTTATTTTCATGTTTAGGTACTGTTAAAACTTTATAATAAATTCGCACAGATTTATTAATTGAATTGCAGTTGAATTAACCGTAAAATGGATACGTTTCTAATTAAGAAAAGCTGGTGAAGATGACGTTTGCGATGAACAAAATGTAGCGGCTATAGAGGAAACTACAGAAAAACAAGAAAAACGGGGAGCACAGGTTGAGGGACAATACAGAGGTTTAAAGCACTGTGATGGTTTTAAGATTCTCGACTGTTGTGTATAATGAAGTGTAAAATATCATAAACACTTACACGGCCTTGTGTAAATGCTTTCACATCAAGGTATCTTTACTTGTGCTTCTTTCTCTTCTATGTTCTCTCCGCGCGATCGTTTCTTCTCCTCTGGTCCAAAGGAAGGCTTCTCCAGTTTTTTCTGCAGGGATAGCTTGTGGTGTTGTCCTCAGAGTAAAATAGAGTAAAAAACAGATATGTGAGGGACAAGATAGATTAAGTATATAATCACTGAGATAGACGATTATGTTAAATCAAAACGCAGAGAAATGCTGCATCCACTCACACGGGCAAGTGTGAGTGTCCTCTGGAGGGAAGTGTCTTTGATGGCACTTCACTGCAGGGATGTCATACACTCCTCCTGTTTTTCACACTAAATAGTGGAAAAAATGAAGGGGCAGAGGTAGGTTGGGATATAACCATAAGTGATTAGAAGAAAACTCACACGGCCATGTGTGAGTATACACTTAAGTTGGTATCTTTTCCTCCCTCTATGGAACTCCAAAGAAAAAACTTCAGCTGAGTGTGGAAGTCACTCAGAGTGCCTTGTTAACACAATGGAACACGGGTAAAGTGATCATGATCTTTATTGATACTAACGATAAACAGAACCCCAACATACTTAAGTGCGCAGCTAACTCTCCGCGTCCGGGTGCTGTGCTGCGTTCCTATTTCCTGCTCCTGACGGTGGCTGAGATGGTAAAAAAGTACTCAGGGATTGTAGCAACACGTTTCGCCCTTCTTGGGCTTCCTCAGGCTCCGTAGAAAGGTATGGCTGGGGTCATAGCTATATGTAGGCAAACGCCAGCCAATCCGATCCTGTCCCTGAGTTACTCCCTTCTTGCTGTGTCATAAGTCCATTCAATCTTCTCAGTGGTTGTAAAATAAAACAGAGAGCGCTCAAAGATCGCGCTTGTGCTTATACCAAATTGGGTTACTTAATGCTTTATCGATCTGCTAACATAATTATGATAACAATAAAGTATGAGTCATTAACCAAATAGATTCGGTGGTCATGGAAACAAGTATTTAACTCTAAAAGTACTCTGCTGTATAAACCCCAAAGGGATGCAGAGGTTTTAAAAAAGTTATTTAATTGAACTATAGATTACAAATAGCTATTTCAAGGTGACAGTTACAAAACATGTAAAAATAAATATCACAACTTTCAACACACATAGATCAGAACTCTAATGGCATACAGATCATCATGATACATAATTGAATTTCTTAATTAATATTTTAAAACATTTAGAAAATTTTTAAAAACTTAATACTATTTATAAACACTCAAAACAACAACTCTTTAAAAATCTTTTAAAGATCTTTTTAAAAATCTGTTCATAGATGTGGTAAAAAACTCATATTGTTGGTTCTGATGATGGGAGTCATCTGAAAAAGATCATGACAAAACAGAGTAAAATCAGTATTATTATGGGCCAGAATGGTTGACAATCGTACTTAACTTTGTTCTAATAAAAATGCCAGAAGGTTTTTAAAATTTAAACTCGTATGATAGCACAAAAGTGACCCAGAAAATGTGAACCAGATGTTCAAAGTAACCTCCTAAAAAATGTATGTATCAAGTATATCCTGTGCCTAGCGAGACATACTGGCCCCTAGATAAAGGCCCCGAGATCTATGTCAATGTTCAGACCTTTCGGGGTTAAGGTCTTTAATTTATAAATCCAGTATCTCTCACGTTGGGAGAGTTTCAGGAGTCTATCCCCACCTCTCCAATGTGGGTCCACTCTCTCGATCCCTTTGTAACTTAGGCCTTCAGGATTTCCTCCATGGCACAGACTAAAATGCCTAGATACGCTGTGTGTCATCAACTGCTTGCGTATGTTGCCCAAGTGCTCCAGTATTCGGACCCTAAGAGGTCTTGACGTGCGGCCCACATACTGGAGTCCACAAGGGCAAGCAAGCAGGTAGACAACATATTTAGTTCGGCAATTTATAATTTGTTTAATTTAAAAAAACCTTTTTGTGGTATTTGAGCTAAAGGCTGCTCTCTCCCCCTTTGTCGCTTGTTTACAGGCTTTACAATCTTGGCATCCAAAGCTGGGCGCTAATTTAGCTTTAATTGATGGCGCTTTCCTAAATATTACTCTAGGTATATCTGGAATATGTCCTTTTAGGATTGGGTCCTTCTGGACCACATGCCAGTGCTTTCGTACAATGTCTCTTACTTTATTCGCATCCATACTGTATGTTGTAATAAAAGCTGTATTATAACTAGTGTTGCTTTCCTTTGTTTTTGTTTTTAATAAATCGTCTCTTGGGATTGATTCCAGTTTCTTTACTGCCGCACTTATAATTCTAGGCTGGTATCCTCTCTCCAGAGGCAAACAAGCGACAAAGGGCGAGAGAGCAGTCTTTAGCTCAAATACCACAAAAAGGGTTTTTAAAATTAAACAAATGATAAATTGCCGAACTGAATATGTTGTCTACCTGCTTGCTTGCCTTTGTGGACTCCAGTACGTGGGCCGCACGTCAAGACCTCTTAGGGTCCGGATACTGGAGCACTTGGGCAACATACGCAGGCAGGTGATGACACACAGCGTATCTAGGCATTTTAGTCTGTGCCATGGAGGAAATCCTGAAGGCCTAAGTTACAAAGGGATCGAGAGAGTGGACCCACATTGGAGAGGTGGGGATAGACTCCTGAAACTCTGCCAACGTGAGACATACTGGATTTATAAATTAAAGACCTTAACCCCGAAAGGTCTGAACATTGACATAGATCTCGGGGCCTTTATCTAGGGGCCAGTATGTCTCGCTAGGCACAGGATATACTTGATACATACATTTTTTAGGAGGTTACTTTGAACATCTGGTTCACATTTTCTGGGTCACTTTTGTGCTATCGTATGAGTTTAAATTTTAAAAACCTTCTGGCATTTTTATTAGAACAAAGTTAAGTACGATTGTCAACCATTCTGGCCCATAATATTACTGATTTTACTCTGTTTTGTCATGATCTTTTTCAGATGACTCCCATCATCAGAACCAACAATATGAGTTTTTTACCACATCTATGAACAGATTTTTAAAAAGATCTTTAAAAGATTTTTAAAGAGTTGTTGTTTTGAGTGTTTATAAATAGTATTAAGTTTTTTAAATTTTTCTAAATGTTTTAAAATATTAATTAAGAAATTCAATTATGTATCATGATGATCTGTATGCCATTAGAGTTCTGATCTATGTGTGTTGAAAGTTGTGATATTTATTTTTACATGTTTTGTAACTGTCACCTTGAAATAGCTATTTGTAATCTATAGTTCAATTAAATAACTTTTTTAAAACCTCTGCATCCCTTTGGGGTTTATACAGCAGAGTACTTTTAGAGTTAAATACTTGTTTCCATGACCACCGAATCTATTTGGTTAATGACTCATACTTTATTGTTATCATAATTATGTTAGCAGATCGATAAAGCATTAAGTAACCCAATTTGGTATAAGCACAAGCGCGATCTTTGAGCGCTCTCTGTTTTATTTTACAACCACTGAGAAGATTGAATGGACTTATGACACAGCAAGAAGGGAGTAACTCAGGGACAGGATCAGATTGGCTGGCGTTTGCCTACATATAGCTATGACCCCAGCCTTACCTTTCTACGGAGCCTGAGGAAGCCCAAGAAGGGCGAAACGCATTGCTATAATCCCTGAGTACTTTTTTACCATCTCAGCCACTGTCAGGAGCAGGAAATAGGAGCGCAGCACAGCACCCGGACGCGGAGAGTTAGCTGCGCACTTAAGTATCCTGCACGAACTTTTCCTGAAAGACTGGCTGTTTCACGATCACCCAGCTCTTATGTCACTTTGACTAAGTGCTTTTTAAACGTTTTTGTTGGGGTTCTGTTTATCGTTAGTATCAATAAAGATCACGATCACTTTACCCGTGTTCCATTGTGTTAACAAGGCACTCTGAGTGACTTCCACACTCAGCTGAAGTTTTTTCTTTGGAGTTCCATAGAGGGAGGAAAAGATACCAACTTAAGTGTATACTCACACATGGCCGTGTGAGTTTTCTTCTAATCATTTATGGTTATATCCCAACCTACCTCTGCCCCTTCATTTTTTCCACTATTTAGTGTGAAAAACAGGAGGAGTGTATGACATCCCTGCAGTGAAGTGCCATCAAAGACACTTCCCTCCAGAGGACACTCACACTTGCCCGTGTGAGTGGATGCAGCATTTCTCTGCGTTTTGATTTAACATAATCGTCTATCTCAGTGATTATATACTTATTCTGTCTTGTCCCTCACATGTCTGTTTTTTACTCTATTTTACTCTGAGGACAACTCCACAAGCTATCCCTGCAGAAAAAACTGGAGAAGCCTTCCTTTGGACCAGAGGAGAAGAAACGATCGCGCAGAGAGAACATAGAAGAGAAAGAAGCACAAGTAAAGATACCTTGATGTGAAAGCATTTACACAAGGCCGTGTAAGTGTTTATGATATTTTACACTTCATTATACACAACAGTCGAGAATCTTAAAACCATCACAGTGCTTTAAACCTCTGTATTGTCCCTCAACCTGTGCTCCCCCTGTTTTTCTTGTTGTTCTGTATTATCAAGGATCCTGGATAGGTCCTTTTGGGGTCTTGAGCAGCAGGAAGAGAGTTGGAAGTAGATGGGAACCTTATCCACTTTTTAAGGTTGTTTTGTTCTATTTTAAGAATTTCATCCCCCCCCATATTTATTCTTCAGTGGTAGCGTCCGGGCATTTTCTTTCATCATAGAGGAAACTACGCAAGAATCAACTGTTGAACGGTCTGTATTAGTACGTAAGAAGTGTAAAGGAAAAATATCCAAGCTTCGTTTATAAAATAAAGATTATATGAAACTGGGGTTCACATTTTCTGGTAATGAAAACAATCCTTGTTCCCAGTGCTCAGTTTGTGGGGATATACTTGCAAATGAAAGTATGGTACCAAACAAATTAAAGCGTAATTTTACCTCAAAACACAGTCATTTGTCAGAAAAAACAGTAGAATACTTTATTGAGCTTTCAAAATCTATAAAGAAGCAGTCTGCATCATTCACAAAGAGAATGAAGACAACAGAGAAAGCTCAAAAGGCAAGTTACTTGGTTGCTCAAATAATTTCCCAAAACAAGGACCCACACACTATTGCCGAAACCACCATAAAGGAATCTTGCTGTGCTATTGTTCGAACAATGTTTGGGCCCGAATTTGAGAGAGAAGTTAATAAAATCCCTTTGGCAGATAACACGATCGGAAGACGTATTCAAGACATGTCTGGTGACATTAAGCTGCAAATGAAGGATATTTTTCAAGACGATAATATGATCTTTACATTGCAATTAGACGAATCAACAGATGTCAGTGGGTTAGCACAATTATTGGTTTTTATACGTTTCATTCATACTGACAGAATTATTGAGCAATTCTTGTGTTGTCTAGAACTTCCAATGAGAACTAGAGGTGAAGATATATTTAAAACTTTAGATTGCTTCATGAAGGAAAATCATTTGCAATGATTAAATGGTGTAGGAATATGCACAGATGGCGCACCCTCAATGGTTGGTTCAAAAAAAGGTTTTATGACTTTAGCAAAGAAAGAAAATGAAAATATTATAATTACTCATTGCTTTTTACATCGCGAAGCACTAGTCATGCAAACCATTGGAAATGAATTAAGAAAAGTTATGGACAAAGTGGTTCAAATGGTCAATTACATTAAAAGTAGACCTCTTAAATCAAGATTATTTGCTCATATTTGTGAAGAAATGGGGGTAAGGTTTAAAAAGCTTCAACTACACACAGAGGTTCGTTGGCTCTCAAGAGGTTGAGTGCTTTGTCGTGTATACGAATTGGGGGAAATGATGCTTAAACTTTTTGAGGAAAATCAGCAAAATGAATTTTGCGTTCTAATTCAAAACAAACTTTGGTGCACAAAATTGGCATATCTTGCTTATGTAGCCCTCTTTCCTGCCGATATAGAGAGACTAGTGCTGTATGTACCTGCTGGCTCAGCGAGATCTGGGCCTCCGCTAACTGGGAGCCTGGGGTAACAATATGTTCTTGGCAGCGCCTCCACTTACCCAGGATCCCCAATAAGTAAGATTCCCCTAGGTAAGAATAATGATAACAAGCCTAAACGTTGTAACCTTTTACTAATAAGTAATCGCAAAACCTTAGCGTACACCTATTAGGGATAAAACACATATAGTCACAGTACATTAATAGCTGATATTCAGTAAATATACACCAGTGGCCTGGCCGCTCTCCACATTGAGTAATGTCACTTCCCACCACCGCGTGCACCCCACACCGTGTCCAATGTATAGACTCAGTCCCTTGGTAACTCAACCCAGTGTCCCCAAAGAACCCTCCCCCAAGGCGGGATCAGCCCCTGAAGGTACACTTATTGTTTGTACACTTAGGTTGGTGCACTTATTAAATACCTTCCGGCAACTCCAGCAGCCGGTAACAGACTTCGAAAAGGATCCGCCAATCCAGCGTAGTCTCTCACGAGTTTGGAAATGTCCAGCAGCTTGAGCCCAAACCACTGATCGCACACCGCAGCTCAGGAAGAACACTGTGTCCCTGACTGCTAATACAGCAAGGGAATAGAACGTCTCTCTCTCTAGGGCTTTCCCTGCAGCACCACAAGCTAATGGTGACTCAGGGTCTGCACTGGGGCTTGAGGGGAAATATGGCCTACGCAGGTGGGTCACTGACCCCTGCACACACACAACCTCTCCCCTTGCTCCTCCGGGGCCCTCTGCTAGTGTGGTCTCACCCCCACGCTTCCTTTCCCTGCCTGCCAGCAATCCCTGCACTCCTAATCGTTCCTTGGTGTCATGTGGCTCTGCTGAGGCTCATGGGAATTGTAGTTTTACTTCAGAGCCTCCTGGTTATTGACCAGCCGTTCGCGCGCTTGCACTGCGCATGCGCGAACTCTCTCCGTGCTTCTGGTCGCGCATGAGTATTGCGCAATGCCCATTACAACATGGCGGCGCCCTGTGCTATCGGGCCATCGCGGAACCTCCGGACGCTCCCTCACAGCACCCCCTGTGAATGCGCCCTGCAGCGGCGGTACAGAGGGGAAACCAGAACAGCCCTACACTTACATATTTGAACATTTTAATAAAATAAACACCAGTAGGCAAGGAAAAGGAGAAAATATCTTAGCAGCGGTAGATAAAATTTGTGCTATCAGAGACAAAATAGCAATTTGGAAAAGGAACGTAAAAGAAGGACATTTTGAAATGTTTTCCAAAACTGCTGAGTGCTAGCTAAAATGTGATATCAGCTCGCTAAT
This sequence comes from Ascaphus truei, assembly GCF_040206685.1. NCBI lineage: Eukaryota > Metazoa > Chordata > Amphibia > Anura > Ascaphidae > Ascaphus > Ascaphus truei. The sequence continues at coordinate 213,007,539 of NC_134486.1, forward strand.
TATTGACCATTTAACATTGCTCGGAGAGAAAGTTCATAATTACTTCCCAAATGTTGAAATCCAAGACTATGATTGGATCAGAAATCCATTTCTTTCAACTGCAACGAGGAACTTTTCACTTATTGAAGAAGAATTAGCTGAAATAAAAAATGATCAAAATCTGTTAATGATGTATGAAGAGGGTGACTTAGACAGCTTTTGGGTTCGCGTTTCAAAAATGCAACCAAACATAGGGAAAAAAGCGTTAAAAATTATTCTGCCATTTTCTACTACATACATTTGTGAAGTATCCTTTTCAATGATGACAAACTTAAAGACTCTGAAACGTGAAAGCTTAAAAATGCTTGATGACGAAATGTGAGTGTCTTTATCTAATAATCCACCAAATATTCAAAAGCTGTGTTCATCCCATCAACCTCATACATCTCATTAAAATGGTAAGTGGTTATTGGTGTTATTCAAATGTTTTTAATTCTTGCACATATTTACATATTGTTACTCATAAATGACAACAATCTTGGAAATGTATGTTATTATCTTACAAATCATATATATTTTTTTCCAAACGTTTTTATTAGGCATATTTAGGTTTACATACATTACATTACATATCTGGCCTAATACAATAGTATTTTCCTTGTTCAAATAGTAGAAGGGTCGGGGTAGAACCCCTGAGGGGATGACCCTAGGACCACATCATGGTCCAGAGGCCTGGAGAGGGAGATAAAGAGTGCGGAGGAACAGAGGGGGAAGTGGGGGGGGCGGAAGGGGGGGAAAGAGAGTTGTGCTCATGTGGGGTGTGAAGCGACTCCTGGGTATGAGTGGTGTGAACGGACCCTGTCCTAAAGTTCTATTACTCTCAGCTTCTAAGGCTACGAGAATCCTATAGGCCTCAAGGTTTGTTTCACTGGCGGTTTCGAGGAAATCGGATGGTATGGTAAACTGCTCTCTTCTTTTGTACATTTTATGTAGGGCTAGTTTACGGCCAAAGAGATGAATATCTTTGACCCAGTCTAAATGGTTTAGATTACAGGAGGGGGTGAAGGAGAGTCCCTTCTTTAGGACAGATTGTTGTCCAGGTGTGAGTGTAATGGATGTGAGATTTACTATCTGTAGTTCGTTTAGTAACTCCTCTTCCTCCCCCTGTTTCTCCCTCTGTAACCCCAAACCTCTCGATCTCTGAGTCTGTCCGTGTCCTCGCCTGGTCTTGCGGCTCACCCCCTGTTGTTCCCACCTCTCTGGTTGCCTCGCAGAACCTCTAAAAAAGCCCTATCTTCTACTGGGTGTGTGAGAGGGTTTTCTAGAGGGGTTAGTTCCTCATTGTCCGAGTTTTCCCATTCTGTGGAAGTGTTGTGATATTCTTTAATTTTATTTTTATTTGTTTTGTAAATTTTTCCCGTTTTAAAATCATTCATATCGCTCATGAGTTTTTTGTGTTTACTTTCTTTAATATCTTTTGTGAACTTATCAATATTTTTCTTGAGTTTGTTTTCTAGATCCAAATAATCAGGGTTATTTTCTCGTATGCTGGTATTGGCAAGTTCTGTGTTTACATGTCACACCCCACATAAGCACCAATACCAATATTGATATGTTTATCAAATTGGTTGTGAAAGACCTCGAACAAATACTACCTAGGGGGGCACTGACAACTTGACACCTGTAGAGAAAATAGCTTTACAAGAACTCAGTGACCTCAAGGGAGTTATAATAAAACCCTCCGACAAAGGAGGAACATTGTACTCATGGAGGAGGACAAATATGTGTGTGAAAATATTAGACTCCTTGGTGACCGAACCTGCTACCGAGTCTTGCAAGGTGACCCAACCAAAACATTTCATAGGGAACTACAGTCCATTTTGAAAGAGGGTTTCACTAAAAAAGTAATAACAGAGCAAGAACATGACTACATGTTGGTGAATAAACCCCAAATAGCCATGTTCTATACCCTACCCAAACTTCACAAGGATGCCAAGAACCCACCAGGAGGCCGATAGTTTCGGGTATGGAGTCTCAGTGAGCATGCAAGCACCTTCCTCGATGTGGTCCTGAGACCCTTCGTAGTCAGCCTCCCATCATATACCAGGGATACCACTGACATCCTTAGGAAAATTGATGGGATACAGGTAACAGCAAATACATACCTGGCGTCCATGGACGTGGAATCCCTCTATACCAGTATGCAACACCCCATAGGCCTTGCAGCAGTTTAATTTTTCCTAAAAGCCAGAAGTAATGAACACAAAGACCACAATACCTTTGTAGTGAAACTCCTGGAATATGTGTTGACACACAACTTCTTCCTGTTTAAGAACAAGTACTGCCACCAACTCCAGGGTACAGCAATGGGCGCAACATGTGCCCCTACATATGCCAACATGTACCTGGGTTGGTGGGAGGAAGTCAGTGTCTTCACCCAAACGATGTCAGAGTTCACACAGCATATAGAACTGTGGTCTCAGTACATCGATGATGTGCTCTGGTGTGGAGTGGCACCAAAGAAATGTTTCTATCCTTTGTGAATATTCTGAATCAGAATGATCATAATCTGAAACTAACTTATGATATCAGTCAGGAGCGTATCACCTTCCTTGACTTAGATATCTATAAAGATGACAAGGGTCTACTCCACACCACAGTACACACCAAGGTAACTGCAACTAACAACATGCTTCTGGCATCAAGCCACCACCCTCAACCTTTGATCCAAGGGATACCGACGGGGCAATACCTAAGTGTCAGGAGAAACTGCTCCTCAATAAAAGATTTTGAGATCCAGTCTGCAATAATGAAGAATAAATTCCTCAACAGAGGGTACAGTCGCTCCTGTGTCAACAAGGCCTATAACCGAGCAAAACATATGGATAGGGGAACACTCCTCTACTCTAAGAAAAAAGAACTTGAAGTCATCCAACCCATATGCATAATAGGGACCTACAACAAACAATGGAGACAAATCAGGAATACACTTAATCAGCATTGACACGTCCTCCTTGAGGCTGAGGATTTAAAAAAGATTCTACATCCCCAGGCGTCAATAACATATAGACGCCCACCAAACCTTGCTGTAAGGGATCGGGGGACACGCGCCTTACAGCGGGCCCCCGTCACCCCGGTTCCCAGTACTGCCGCTCGTCCCAGGCCTCCTACCCACCAGTTCCTTACCCGCTCCGGTCAGGCGCTGCCCCGCTCCTCCACGGCACACGCCGCCTCCGACCACACGCTGCTGCGGTGCGCGGGAGTGTTACAGGGCGCACGCGCACCCGTCCTCTTCTACACTCCTCCTGCAGCCTTGGCTCCACCTCCCATCAGCTGGAGGCTATTCCCACTAGGGAACACCACACCAGGCATCTAAACCTATCCCTGGGACCGCTCAGTCAAGCCACCGCTCCACCTCTTGCTCCCATTGGTTCTCCAACATTTATAGTTCCTGTCTGCCCTCTCCTTCCTCGCTCTGCATAGTTTTCCTGTGGCTCTTGTAGTACGGAGGTCTATGCCTGGCTCTCTTTTGTGTTGCAGCTCTCGCTCCAGTCCCAGCCCTCGTTTGATACCCTTGGATTTGATCTCGGCTCTCGTTAGACTTCGTGTACCTCGCTACTCCCTGGACTAGGCTTTGGACCTCACTACACTGCCCTCTCCTGCCCTTGACCTACGGCTTTCGGATCTCGACCTTTGGACCTTTGGCGCCCCGGACACAGCAAGTATCAGGCTAACCCTTTCTCACCAGACCCGGCAACGCATCTTACCACACTCCGGGCATGCCCTCACTGCTGTGGGTGCGTGTTATACCCTTACCCACCTCAGTACTGAGGATTGGCCAGGTCTGCGGGCCATCAGGCGTTACATTATGCAGAGCCCACCAAATGCAGACCCCCCTGAGGGGGGCCAAGGTGTGTCCATGGAACACTGGCAATTCCTGAGCGATCAAGTAACGGCCGTGGCACAGCAGCTTTCAAACCTCTCCCTGCGGGACCCGCAAGCTGCACCGTCTCCTCCTGCCCCAGTACCTATGGGCGTCTCGGAGCCACGTATTCCACCACCCAACCGGTATGCCGGAGATCCCCTTACTTGCCGGGGATTCCTGAACCAATGTGACGTCCAGGTCGAGATGTCCCTGTCTCGTTTTCCCACAGATCCCTCCAAGGTGGCCTATATCTACTCCCTGCTGATGGCAGTGCTCACGCTTGGGCTTCGCCTCTCTGGGAACACAGATCAGAAATAATGCAGGATTTCCCAAGATTTCGGTGAGAATTCCAGCAAGTCTTTGATACGCCAGCGTGTAGGGAAACTGCCGCTTCTTCCTTGTTTCATCTCTCCCAGGGTCGCAGGTCGGCTGCAAGATATGTGGTGGAGTTCCGCACAATCGCTGCAGAGACTCAGTGGAATGATGAGGCCCTTTCCGCGGCATACTGGCAGGGATTGTCCGAATACGTCCCTCTTCTTTGGAGGATCTCATTAACCTCAGCATCCGGGTGGACCAGCGCATTCGAGAGACACCAGGAGCGCCGGCGTCCCCGATTTATGCCGCCCACGGCTGCTTCTCCTAGGTCTCCTCCCTTGGCCCCCTCCCTTGGCCCTTCCAGCATTGGACGCCCCTGAGCCGATGCAGATCGGTAGTCAACAGCTCCGGACCGCTGAAAGAACATGCCGCCAAAATGAGGGCCTCTGCTTCTACTGTGGTTCCCCGGATCACCAAATATGTGACTGCCGCCTGAGACCAGGAAACGGTCATACCGAGGTCATCATCTTCGATGTCTTCCACTCACCCACAGTCCAGGTCATTCTGGAATTGCCGTGGCTCCAGCTTCAGAATCCGAGTGTCGATTGGACAGACGAATTGCTGATCCAGTGGGGTCCTACTATGAAAGAGGCTGTCATAACCCCCGTTACCATGCTCGCTGGCCTCGACACTTCGTTACCACCTCTCTCCACCCTTCCAGAAGTATACCGGGATTTCTTGGATGTCTTCAACAAGACTCAGGCTGAGGTTCTGCCGCCTCATCGTTCGTATGACTGCCCCATAGAATTAATTCCTGGAGCCACACTCCCTAAGTCTAAATCGTATCCCCTCTCTGTGCCTGAGACCGAGGCTATGATGGCTTACATCCAGGAGAACCTCAAGAGAGGCTTTATTCGGAACTCCACTTCCCCGGCCGGGGCAGGGTTCTTCTTTGTGAAGAAAAAGGATGGCTCCTTAAGACCCTGTATCAACTTTCGTGGGCTTAACAAAATCACAGTTAAAAACCGGTACCCCCCTTCCCCTAATTTCAGAACTCTTTGACCGGCTCCTAGGAGCCTCTGTATTCTCCAAACTTGACCTGAGAGGAGCTTACAATCTAATCCGAATACGGGAGGGTGACGAGTGGAAGACTGCATTCAACACACGCACGGGCCATTATGAATATCTCGTGATGCCGTTTGGCCTCTGCAACGCCCCAGCTGTCTTCCAAGAATTTATGAATGACATCTTCCGGGACATTTTGGGTAATTTCGTCATAGTATACCTAGACGACATCCTCATTTTCTCCAGAAACCTTGAGGAGCACATACATCATACCAGGGTGGTCCTCGCTTGGCTTTGCGCAAATAGCCTCTATGCGAAGATGGAGAAATGTCTCTTCCACCGATCATCCACAGCCTTCCTAGGCTATATAATTTCCAACAAAGGCTTCACCATGGATCCTGAGAAATTGAAGGCTGTTCTAGACTGGCCGTTACCGAATTCCCTAAAAGCCATCCAGCGTTCCCTTGGGTTCTCAAACTACTATAGGAAATGTTTCCACTATTGCTCTGCCCATTACCGCTCTTACCAAGAAAAGAGCTGACCCATCAGCATGGTCCCTTGACGCCATCAAAGCCTTCGAGTTCCTCAAAAGAGCCTTTGTCTCCGCCCCCATCCTTCGTCACCCGGACACATCTCTTCCCTTTACCCTTGAAGTTGACGCTTTCGATGTTGGAGCTGGGGCAATACTCTCGCAAAGGTCCTCACCTCAAGAAAAACTCCATCCTTGTGATTTCTTTTCAAGGAAATTCTCTTCGGCCGAGAGAAATTATGATGTCGGGAACCGAGAACTCTTGGCAATCAAGTTAGCCTTGCAAGAATGGAGACACCTCCTCGAGGGTACCAAAGAGCCAGTGGCAATTCTCACCGATCACAAAAACTTATTGTACATTGAGGTGGCTCGTCGTCTGGTATCCCGTCAAGCACGTTGGGCACTTTTTTTCTCCCGATTCAATTACACGATTTCGTATATTCCTGGTACCAAGAATATTAAGGCCGACGCACTTTCACGCCAGTTTTCTACTGAGGAGAGATCTAATGTACCTTCGGAGACCATTCTGCCTGCCAAATACATAATTTCTGCCAATACTTTTGATATCCTGGATGAGATCACCAAAGCCCAGGCTCATATCCCTAGGAGAATAAAGGTGCCAGAAGGGCGTCTGTATGCTGCTCCACGTTTTCGCCACAAGATCCTGGAGTGGGGGCATTCTTCCAGATCGGCTGGCCACCCGGGCTTCAAAAGGACACTGGATTTAATCAAACGGACCTTTTGGTGGCTTAAAATGAGCAAAGACATTTTTGATTTCATGAGAGCTTGTCCGGTGTGCGCTCAGAGTAAGTCCGCCCGACACAAACCATCTGGGCTTCTCCTGCCCCTTCCCATCCCTGAACAGCCTTGGAAACATATATCCATGGACTTTATTGTGGAACTCCCACCCTCTAAAAGGATGAATACGATCCTTGTAGTTGTGGACAGATTTTCCAAGCACACGCACTTTGTACCCCTCAAGGGTCTTCCCAATTCGGCTACCTTGGCCGACGTTTTTTCTGAAGAAATTTTCAGGCTACACAGCGTTCCACTCACCATTGTCTCGTACGGGGGCACACAATTCATTTCTAAGTTTTGGCGAGCATTTTCTCAGAGACTTGGCATATCCCTCCTCTTCTGCTCAGGTTATCACCCACAGACCAACGGCCAGACGGAGAGAATGAACCAGACCTTGGAGCAGTATCTTAGATGTTTCGTCTTGGAATCTCAAGACAAAAATAGGGTAATCAGGCGGATCCCTGCTGCCGTTGGGGTATGAAATGGGAGATCCACACGCAGATGAATAAAAGGTTGTTTTAATTAGTGCATATACACTGAAAAAGTCTGCTACAGAGAGAACTCTGACGCATTTCGTCCACAGGTAGGGAAGTCAAAGTTCCTACCTGTGGACGAAACTTTGTAACACTTCCGGATCAGAGGAGCCCTACGTCATTGTTTGAACGGAGACCCGGCGCGTCAAGATCATGAATTATTACTCTCTTCTTTCTCCCCCCCTTCTCCTTGTGGGGGGATCTTGGCCGTGTGTGACACCGGGTTAGTGTGCGCAGTAGCGGAGCGTTGCGGCATACCTAGCCGTTTCATGGTTCCCTGGCAGGGGACACGGCAGTACCGCTGCTTCGTTTCCTCCCTACCACTTTACAGCCCCTACCCGTGGGATAGTCACGTTACACGGCACAAGTGGGGTGTTCATATTACTTATCCATCAGTGGGACACTGGACGGGAGTGTGTTCATGAACTTATTTGTGCAATAATTTTCCTGGACTTTTTGTAGTACGCATATGTGTACAATTAGTAGCATCAGTTACTCCTTGGAGCGATTCTGGGACATTTGCTATCGGAATCTCAAGACAACTGGGTAGATCTATTACCCTGGGCGGAGTTCGCGATTAATTCGCTGAGGAATGAATCCACGCAAGATTCGCCTTTCTTCATTAATTATGGGTTCCACCCTAGCAGTCTTCCCCTCTCTTCCATTCCGTCTGGTGTACCGGCAGCAGATATCCAAGTTTCTAATTTACAAGACTCCTGGAAGAGGATCCAAAAAGCCTTGCAAGGGGCCGTCCGAAAACAGAAAGCTCAAGCAGATCGGCGACGTCAGGTAGCACCGGAGAATAAACCTGGGGACAGAGTCTGGCTTTCCTCTAAAAATATCAAGCTTAAAACGCCTTCTCAGAAGCTGGTGCCCAGATTCTTGGGTCCCGTCAAGGTCCTCGAACGGATCAACCCGTTAGCGTATCGGCTTTTGCCACCTCCCACCATGAGGATACCCACAGTGTTCCACGTTTCCCTCCTGAAACCCTTCTTCCAGAATGTATATTTTCCGGACCATCCTCATAGACCCAGTCGTGATAGAGGGGCAACAAGAATTTGAAGTCCAGTCCATTTACGATTCACGACTTTCCAGGGGCAAACTTCAATTCCTTGTTCATTGAAGGGATATGGTCTGGAGGAACGTTCTTGGGTACCTTGTCATCACATTCACACCCCAGCTCTATATAAGCAATTTCATGGGAAATTTCCTCATAAACCTTGGGAGGATCGTCCGGAGTCCAATCCTCAAAGGATCGGGGGACACGCAGCGGGTCCCCGTCACCCCAGCTCCCAGTACTGCCGCTCGTCCCAGGCCCTCTCCCCACCTGATCCTTACCTGCTCTGGTCGGGCGCCGCTCTGCTCCTCCATGGCACACGTCGCCTCCGCCCACACGCTGCCGGGGCGCGCGCAGGAGTGTTACAGGGCGCACGCGCACCCATCCTCTTCTACACTCCTTCTGCAGCCTTGGCTCCACCTCCCATCAGCTGGAGGCTATTCCCACCAGGGAATACCACACCAGGCATCTAAACCTATCCCTGGGACCGCTCAGTCAAGCCACCGCTCCACCTCTTGCTCCCATTGGTTCTCCAACATTTATAGTTCCTGTCTGCCCTCCTTCCTCACACTGCATAGTTTTCCTGTGGCTCTTGTAGTACGGAGGTCTATGCCTGGCTCTCTTTTGTGTTGCAGCTCTCGCTCCAGTGCAAGCCCTCATTTGATACCCTTGGATTTGATCTTGACTCTCGTTAGACTTCGTGTACCTCGCTACTCCCTGGACTCGGCTTTGGGCCTCACTACGCTGCCCTCTCCTGCCCTTGACCTACGGCTTTCGGATCTCTACCTTTGGACCTCTGGTGACCCGGACGCGGCAAGTATCAGGCTAACCCTTTCTCACCAGACCCGGCAACGCATCTTACCACACTCCAGGCACGCCCTCACTGCTGTGGGTGCGTGTTATACCCTTACCCACCTCAGTACTGGGGACTGGCCAGGTCTGCGGGCAGTCAAGCGTTACACTTGCAGACCGACTGGTACATAGTCACTACCAAAGCCAGAACACTACAACTTGGCTTGATACCAACAAAGTAGTGGGTACCTACCGATGTGGTACCTGCAAGGCGTGCAAATACATTCAACCTTCAAAACAATTCAATGGAGCCTCTGGGACCAGACAATACAGTATGAGAAACTATATCAACTGTAAGACTGAAGGAGTGATATATTTAGCAACATGTAAGTGCGGTATGAAATACGTGGGATAAACTTCTCGGGAATTACGTCGGAGAATCCTGGAACATATCAGCACCGTTAACACAAAGAAAGACGTACCAGTAGCGAGAGACATTAATTCCAAACATGGGGGTGATGTCTCTAATTTGTCCTTTCAGGGCATTGACCTGGTTAAACTAGGGACATCGAGTTATGGACGAGATTCATTGACGATGTGTTTATGCTATGGTGTGGCCCCATGGACAAGTTGAGAGCATTCATAAACATCCTAAACACAAACTCACTCAATTTGAAACTGATTCTGGAAGTCGATCCTCAAAGCATATGTTTCCTGGATATTAGAATATCAAGAGGAGCTGGGGGTGAATTAAGCACCACAATCTATAGAAAACCTACGGCTACTAATAGCTTACTCCAGGCGACCAGCCATCACCCCAAGGCACTGGTACAGGGAATACCAGTAGGCCAGTTCCTAAGGTTGAAACATAATTCAAGTAATAACGCAGAATTTGAAGAACAGGCAAAATTGATGACCAAGAGATTTACGGACCATGGGTATAGCAAGAAGGTAGGGAAAAGGGCATATTAGAGAGCCAAATGCACCCCTCGGGCTGACATACTTAAAGAAAAGGCACCAAACACAGAGGAGAAACTAATACGCTTTATTGGTGGATATAACAACCAGTGGCACCAGGCTCGCAGTATTTTTCAATGCCATTGGCACATACTGACAGCTGACCCAGACATACAGGGGGTACTATGTAGTTATCCATCAATGGTGAGCCGCAGAGCTAGAAACCTAAGGGACTCCTTGGGTCACAGCCACTACGTTGAACCTCAATCAAGCAATTGGCTTACCTGTAAACCAGAGGGCACCTTCACCTGTCAGAGGTGCAAAGCCTGTAAGAACATCCAGGTCACAAAGACATTTACAAACTTCGATGACACCAGAACGTTTACCATACGTAAGTTTATTAACTGTGTCAGCACTGGGGTGATTTATATGGGCACCTGCCTGTGTGGGAAAAAGTACATAGGTAAGACCAGGAGACAGTTTAAACAGAGAATTCTTGAGCAGCTTGGAACCATCAGAAATAAAAGTGACACCCCTGTAGCTAGGCACGTCAACTTCTGCCAAAACGGTAATACTGATTCTATAAAGTTCACTGGCATTGACAAATATTCACCTGGGATTTGGAAGGGGGACTGGGACGTGGACCTTCTTAAAAAGGAGGCCAGGTGGATATACACACTGGGTACCATGTCCCCTAGGAGCCTGAATGAGGGGTTTATGTACTCTCTCTTTATATGAGAGAGTGCCTTACCACCTCCCCTCCGACCCCCTTCAAACCCTGGTGACATCTTGGATTCTGCCTGTTCCTAATCTACTGTTCGCCTATTTTGGACATAGGTGTTACCCTAGAATCCATGTCTTTAATAGACTTATATTTTGAATAGTTCAGCAGGATGTATCTAATACACTATACATATAAGCAATTCTACATATTAAGATACCAGCACTTGTCCACACATATTACACAGGACTTTTATTGGGTCCTCAGCGCCAATCTGTGCTAGCCAGCATTACTGTATGCGAGATATGGCTTTAGCACTGAGTCACTAAGGCACTGCTGTGTTTACGAGGGTGGCTACATACTCCCCAGATGTAATCCTCTACTGTGCAGTCAGAGGATCATGACGTAATGCACAGGGGGTGTTACCTAGTGCACGGGACAACATTAACATAAACGCATGGCTATAAAGCAACTCACCATTCTGGTGTGTCCCTCCCCCCTTGTATTTGCCTTGAGGAAGCGGCTATGCGAAACGCGCGCGTCGGCAGATGGGTGCACGCGCAGGACTCACTTGCCTACCCGTGAGTCAGCTGGCGGCAGTGTTCGCCAGCAACTGCAGCACGCTATTTTTCAATTGAGCCTCTCACCTGATCGGACGATCTCTAGGGAGCTCAGCTTACCAGGAGCTGTCATCCCTACTGTCACACAGTAGCAGTAAGCTGTAGAATACTAATACAGTGTTACTATGTTTTTGTATCCTCCACCTCTCATCTAGTACTGATCCTTTAGAGACCAGCTCTGACAACAGAGCTGGTGTTGGGTCAGTACTGTTTATCATACAGGTACTGGTCGGACACTTTATCCTTATATCAGCAGACCTATTACCTACCTGAGAGGTTCTGAACAGACTCTACACTGAGCCTATGCCTGTTCAGTCCTATCTGTGTATTAAGTGTGTATGCCTAGTATGTTATGTCCAGATTGTGGAACTGGACCAATTATTGAGCTCCCCCCCCCCCCCTCTCAGCTCCACCGCATTTCGGGTTTACTATGTACCCAGTGGAACTGAGCTGATTCGTTGGACCCTTTATCAAGGTCATTTATACCCATAGCATTGTTTAGACACTACTCCTTGTCATTCTCCAAGTGGCCTGGACCCACACTATCTAGCCAGATACTTAGCCCACTTGTTGTTTGGCAGCCCTGGCTAGGGTCCACCTAGTCGTGTCAGCGTGCTTTTATTTCATTTTAGGGTCTACATTTACTAGCACACACTATTACAGTAGTGTTCATCTACAGCGTCCTGGTAATACTGGACAGTGGTTTAACATACCCACATGTTCAGACTGCTATACACAATTTAGTGGTTAAGTGCAGTTTATTCACTATTTTGATCCAGAACACCTCACCAAGTGTTCATACCTGTTGGATCAGAGCGTTTAATTATCGTTTTATTACCCATTATTTTAAATTTGTTTATTAAAGTGTATGTTTTAACGTGTTCATCATATCATCCCTCAGGTGTTTAGAGTGCCCATACTAGGTTTCTGTTCTCTGTTCGTTTATGACCCATACCTACCTAGGGAGCACCTACACGTACCACCTATAGACAGCTGCGGGGGTCCCCTACTTGTCTAAACTAGGGATCCGCAAAGGGGATTTAGATACAGCCCTTCTCAGGAAAGAATTACGGTGAATGTACATCTTGAGAACCCTCTCACCAAAGGGTTTGAACGAAGGATTTGTATATACCGCTTTCCTCTGAATCCCTGTCTCCTTTTAGAGACTGTACTATGTATCACCCCTTTGGATAATGTGTAATAATCAGTGGTTGACAAATCACCAAAAAATCTACTCGCCACACAAAACAATCTACTCGCGACCTAGTACCAAATGTGTGCTGCTTGGGCCAATATTTACTCGCCCGGGGGTTAAATCCACTCGCCCGGGGCGAGCAAATGTATAGGTTTGTCGAACACTGGTAATAATGGTCAACGACCAATAACCAATGCTCTATATGCATGGTTTTCTTTAACTATGAAAGCCATTGTTACACCAATATAGCCATTGAATCTGGTTATCCCTGATTATGTCATCTCATTCTCCATAATCAGGGCTGTTATGTGCCAATACATTTGCCCAGTGTGAGCCCTTTAGTCATCATCATGTATTTGTGTCCTTAGATCAACCATTCTATTCAGTGTCCTTCCCGTTGTAGATATCTCATCTAAAGCAAGGATACCCATGTGTGTCCTCGTTTTTAAACCTGTACTATTGATCAATAGGATTCGTCTTTTACTTACCTTGCCCGCTAGGCCACTCCCACTTTGCATCATTGTATAGGCATCACGGCAACGCTATAGGTTGCCATGACAGCGCTTTGGGTTTAAATGGCGCACGGGAGCATAGGTCCGCCCACCTCCCGAAGAAGTTCCCAGCCGGAACGAAACACATGTCGGGTGACGTCATCAGCGCGAACGGGCTAGCAGTAGCCTGGTCAGTTTTCTACTCACAGCATGGTGTACTCCATCAGCCATTTGTTAATCAAGGATGTGGGCCGAATGAGGATCCCACTAGCTAGCGCTAGAAACCTGTACAGCTCCATTCTGGGTCCTTAACTTACGTTTGCGGACACCTGGCATCCAGCGTTCATATGTGGCATACTTCACGCACACAGGACGTTAGGCTTGGGGTAACAGCTCCACACTCTCAGATATAGCCCTATTAGGGTAACGAAAATGACCTGAATCAAAGGCCTTTTCCCTACAGAGCTTAGCAGCACAACCATAGCTGCAGTCACAGCAAACCCAGCTGTGCTTTTTCACATAGTGAATACTCTGTACCTCTCCATTATAGGAGATATACTGTATCTGAGAGGGAGCATGACCCAGTGACTGCATTATTATGTTGCATTATTGGGCTTATTGTGTCCAACACATTACCTCACCATTAGCCCTTATATATACACCAGGGGCCTGATCCTATGATATACACTGGAGCTGCACTACTTGACATACTTACCTCCATTACCGAGATCACCTACAGTAATGATATCCTGACTATTTCTCAGTAGATACCAGAGTGTTACATATGGGTAATCTAGAGGTTCTAATATAGTACCCAGTGGGAATTCTTACCCACTAGCTGTTGTTAACATGCGCAATCGTTAAGGTTTTAATTAGCATGTATGTTTTCTGTTTTCTGATTATTAATAAAACTTTATTATTTTTGAGCTCTAACTATAGTGAGTGCATCAAAAGGGATTTCTGCTTCTCTGTTTTCGTATATACTCTCCATCCCAGATAGCACCACTCCTAGTCTCTCTCTCGTTAGTCAGCGGCTGAGCAGGGCCTATCCACCCTCTCTTCCCCACTCCCCCCACATATGATACAAGGTAAGTGAAGCATACCCCCCCCCCTCCCACAGCAGGCAGAAAAAAAAAACGTAACTTTCAGAACTCACAATTGCACTGCAAGCACTTTTGGACATTTTATTACTCTGGGACTTCTGGAACTGGGTCCCTCTGGTCTCTCTGCCCCCCCTGGTCTCTCTCTCTCTCTGTCCTCCCTGGTCTCTCTCTGCCCTCCCTGTTCTCTCTCTGCCCCCCCCCCTGGTCTCTCTCTGCCCCCCCTGGTCTCTCTCTGCCCCCCCTGGTCTCTCTTTGCCCTCCCTGGTCTCTCTCTGCCCTCTCTGGTCTCTCTCTGCCCCCCCTCTTTGCCCCCCCTGGTCTCTCTCTGCCCCCTCCTGGTCTCTCTCTGCCCCCCTGTCTCTCTCTGCCCCCCTGTCTCTCTCTGCCCCCCCCGTCTCTCTCTGCCCCCCCCCCCTGTCTCTCTCTGCCCTGGACAAACGTATAATGACAATCGTAGCGATATGGAAATATTTTAACAAAGGCAAATAAATAATTTATTTCAATCAAATATTGTTGGTTTTATTTTTTCACTATAAAAGGGCCGTCTCTCTCCCCCCTCTGTCTCTCCCTCTTCCCCCCCATCTCTCTCCCTCTTCCCCCTGTCTCTCTCCCTCTTCCCCCCCATCTCTCTCCCTCTTCCCCCCCGTCTCTGTCCCTCTTCCCCCGTCTCTCTCCCTCTTCCCCCCATCTCTCTCCCTCTTCCCCCCCTGTCTCTCTCCCTCTCCCCCCCGTCTCTCCCGTTCTCCCACCTCTATCTCTTCCCCCCTTGTTTCTCTTCCCCCCCTTGTTTCTCTTTCCCCCCCTTTGTTTCTCTTCCCCCCCCTTGTTTCTCTTCCCGCCCCCCCCCCTTGTTTCTCTTCCCGCCCCCCCCCCCTTGTTTCTCTTCCCCACCACAAGAAGAGAAGTAAATCTCCATATGGGTGCTACTAAAAACCAAAATGATGGCAGCAATATAGCTGATAGCCAGGATGTATAATGACCATAATCCCCATAAATTGTGTATGTGAAGAAAATATTGCTCTCAATAAAGCCTGATAATAGACCCAATATTCTGAATGGGGAACAACGTGAACCAAGGGAAATGGAAGAAAGCCCACATATGAGTAAACTAACCCCATGAACCAAGTCAGATACCCCTGGATCTAAGGGCTGGAGCACTACATAATCATCACAAACACAATATAAACAGTAAAGGGCAAGGAAAATGAGTGAACTCACATATAAACTCCTTGAAGGTCTCCAATAATCAAAAAAATATCGTGTGTCGATCCAATGGGCAACAACAGGAACAAACAAAAAATGAAAGCGGACTTCAAAATGAAGGGCTGGAGGCAAAGTTGAAAAAAGTAAAAATGCTTTAATAAAGATGCATAATAGCCTAAGCTAAAAAGAGAACAAAAAGAAAAGGACTCCCCTAACGCGTTTCACGCCTGAGTGGTGCTTTATCAAAGGGTATCCTCCGTTTCAAAGTGCCTACCTTAAATAGCAGCCCCAATTCGGAAGTAATTTTGAGTCAAATTCCATCCGTGACGTCAGATGGTAAGAGACCGGATAGTGAGCTACGGAAGCCCAAAAAGGCCAAAACACCTCCGCATTGGGAAGCAAAGTAAGGGAATCACTAACAACATGAAAATGTGACAAATCGAAATTGACCTATCCTAAACTAAGTAAAAAAGCACAACACATATATCCAGAATAAAAAATGAAGAATAAACAATGAAATGTAATTTAAAATAAGAAAAAAGAAAAAACCACATTAGAACAATTAAAGATAAAATATAAAAACGGAACAAACAGTAACCATGGTGACCCTTAGTGAAAACATTTAAAGACATAACAAATAACAACAATACTCTTATTAAATAGAAAAATAAAAAAACTTCTTAAATAACCAAATAGATACACCCAAGTATAAATATATGAAAAAAAATATATGTGAAAAATATATGTATATGTGTGTAACAAATAAGTATTATATAAATATACATGGACATCAAAATATTAATAAAATTGATATCCACCTAGAAAATATCTATGTATAACATATGAATAATATCTATTAGTTGTTTCTCTTCCCCACCCCTTGTTTCTCTTTCCCCCTCCCTTGTTTCTCTTCCCCCCCCCCCTTGTTTCTCTTCCCCCCCCTTGTTTTTCTTCCCTCTCCTGTTTCTCTTCCCCATCCCAATATCACCCCCCTAACCCCCCGTGAGAGAGAACATGTTGCTAAAAAATTTGAGCCCACCACTGGGTAGAAGATGAAACACACTTCATGCTGCGCTGCACAGAATACTCTGATGTGAGGAGTGGCCACTTGGAGAAACTCACAGAAGTTATCCAGAACTTTAATAATATAGAAGAGAACCAAAAAATAGCGATCCTCCTGGGAGAAGATAAAACCACAGCAGAACTGGCTGCACACTGTATCAGCACCTGTCACAGGCTGAGAGACGCCCACTAACTCCCACATCCCTGTGTGTAACTGTTACCCATGTACTGTGTAATCATTATACCCAACCCCGTTATTCATGTACTCTGTAATCATTATACCCTACCCCCTGTTATTCATGTACTGTGTAATCATTATACCCTACCCCCTGTTATTCATGTACTGTGTAATCATTATACCCTACCCCCTGTTATTCATGTACTGTGTAATCATTATACCCTACCCCCTGTTATTCATGTACTGTGTAATCATTATACCCTACCCCCTGTTATTCATGTACTATGTAATCATTATACCCTAACCCCTGTTATTCATGTACTGTGTAATCATTATACCCTACCCGCTGTTATTCATGTACTGTGTAATCATTATACCCAACCCCCTGTTATTCATGTACTGTGTAATCATTATACCCTACCCCCTGTTATTCATGTACTGTGTAATCATTATACCCTACCCGCAGTTATTCATGTACTGTGTAATCATTATACCCAACCCGCTGTTATTCATGTACTGTGTAATCATTATACCCTACCCCCTGTTATTCATGTACTGTGTAAACATTATTCCCTACCCCCTGTTATTCATGTACTGTGTAATCATTATACCCTACCCCCTGTTATTCATGTACTGTGTAATCAATATACCCTACCCCCTGTTATTCATGTACTGTGTAATCATTATACCCTAACCCCTGTTATTTGTGTACGGGGTAATCATTATACCCTACCCCCTGTTATTCATGTACTGTGTAATCATTATATCCTAACCCCTGTTATTTGTGTACGGGGTAATCATTATACCCTTCCCCCTGTTATTCATGTACTGTGTAATCATTATACCCTACCCCCTGTTATTCATGTACTGTGTAATCATTATACCCTACCCCCTGTTATTCATGTACTGTGTAATCAATATACCCTACCCCCTGTTATTCATGTACTGTGTAATCATTATACTCTACCCGCTGTTATTCATGTACTGTGTAATCATTATACCCTACCCGCTGTTATTCATGTACTGTGTAATCATTATACCCTACCCCCTGTTATTCATGTACTGTGTAATCATTATACCCTACCCGCTGTTATTCATGTACTGTGTAATCATTATACCCTACCCCCTGTTATTCATGTACTGTGTAATCATTATACCCTAACCCCTGTTATTCATGTACTGTGTAATCATTATACCCTACCCGCTGTTATTCATGTACTGTGTAATCATTATACCCTACCCGCTGTTATTCATGTACTGTGTAATCATTATACCCTAACCCCTGTTATTCATGTACTGTGTAATCATTATACCCTAACCCCTGCTATTCATGTACTGTGTAATCATTATACCCTACCCCCTGTTATTCATGTACTGTGTAATCATTATACCCTTCCCCCTGTTATTCATGTACTGTGTAATCATTATACCCTAACCCCTGTTATTCATGTACTGTGTAATCATTATACCCTACCCGCAGTTATTCATGTACTGTGTAATCATTATACCCAACCCGCTGTTATTCATGTACTGTGTAATCATTATACCCTACCCCCTGTTATTCATGTACTGTGTAAACATTATACCCTACCCCCTGTTATTCATGTACAGTGTAATCATTATACCCTACCCCCTGTTATTCATGTACTGTGTAATCAATATACCCTACCCCCTGTTATTCATGTACTGTGTAATCATTATACCCTAACCCCTGTTATTTGTGTACGGGGTAATCATTATACCCTACCCCCTGTTATTCATGTACTGTGTAATCATTATATCCTAACCCCTGTTATTTGTGTACGGGGTAATCATTATACCCTTCCCCCTGTTATTCATGTACTGTGTAATCATTATACCCTACCCCCTGTTATTCATGTACTGTGTAATCATTATACCCTACCCCCTGTTATTCATGTACTGTGTAATCAATATACCCTACCCCCTGTTATTCATGTACTGTGTAATCATTATACCCTACCCGCTGTTATTCATGTACTGTGTAATCATTATACCCTACCCGCTGTTATTCATGTACTGTGTAATCATTATACCCTAACCCCTGTTATTCATGTACTGTGTAATCATTATACCCTAACCCCTGCTATTCATGTACTGTGTAATCATTATACCCTACCCCCTGTTATTCATGTACTGTGTAATCATTATACCCTTCCCCCTGTTATTCATGTACTGTGTAATCATTATACCCTAACCCCTGTTATTCATGTACTGTGTAATCATTATACCCTACCCGCAGTTATTCATGTACTGTGTAATCATTATACCCAACCCGCTGTTATTCATGTACTGTGTAATCATTATACCCTACCCCCTGTTATTCATGTACTGTGTAAACATTATACCCTACCCCCTGTTATTCATGTACTGTGTAATCATTATACCCTACCCCCTGTTATTCATGTACTGTGTAATCAATATACCCTACCCCCTGTTATTCATGTACTGTGTAATCATTATACCCTAACCCCTGTTATTTGTGTACGGGGTAATCATTATACCCTACCCCCTGTTATTCATGTACTGTGTAATCATTATATCCTAACCCCTGTTATTTGTGTACGGGGTAATCATTATACCCTTCCCCCTGTTATTCATGTACTGTGTAATCATTATACCCTACCCCCTGTTATTTATGTACTGTGTAATCATTATACCCTACCCCCTGTTATTCATGTACTGTGTAATCAATATACCCTACCCCCTGTTATTCATGTACTGTGTAATCATTATACCCTACCCGCTGTTATTCATGTACTGTGTAATCATTATACCCTACCCCCTGTTATTCATGTACTGTGTAATCATTATACCCTACCCGCTGTTATTCATGTACTGTGTAATCATTATACCCTACCCGCTGTTATTCATGTACTGTGTAATCATTATACCCTACCCCCTGTTATTCATGTACTGTGTAATCATTATACCCTACCCGCTGTTATTCATGTACTGTGTAATCATTATACCCTACCCCCTGTTATTCATGTACTGTGTAATCATTATACCCTAACCCCTGTTATTCATGTACTGTGTAATCATTATACCCTACCCGCTGTTATTCATGTACTGTGTAATCATTATACCCTACCCGCTGTTATTCATGTACTGTGTAATCATTATACCCTAACCCCTGTTATTCATGTACTGTGTAATCATTATACCCTAACCCCTGCTATTCATGTACTGTGTAATCATTATACCCTACCCCCTGTTATTCATGTACTGTGTAATCATTATACCCTTCCCCCTGTTATTCATGTACTGTGTAATCATTATACCCTAACCCCTGTTATTCATGTACTGTGTAATCATTATACCCTACCCGCTGTTATTCATGTACTGTGTAATCATTATACCCTTCCCCCTGTTATTCATGTACTGTGTAATCATTATACCCTACCCCCTGTTATTCATGTACTGTGTAATCATTATACCCTAACCCCTGTTATTCATGTACTGTGTAATCATTATACCCTACCCCCTGTTATTCATGTACTGTGTAATCATTATACCCTTCCCCCTGTTATTCATGTACTGTGTAATCATTATACCCTACCCCCTGTTATTCATGTACTGTGTAATCATTATACCCTTCCCCCTGTTATTCATGTACTGTGTAATCATTATACCCTTCCCCCTGTTATTCATGTACTGTGTAATCATTATACCCTAACCCCTGTTATTCATGTACTGTGTAATCATTATACCCTTCCCCCTGTTATTCATGTACTGTGTAATCATTATACCCTAACCCCTGTTATTCATGTACTGTGTAATCATTATACCCTACCCCCTGTTATTCATGTACTGTGTAATCATTATACCCTAACCCCTGTTATTCATGTACTGTGTAATCATTATACCCTACCCCCTGTTATTCATGTACTGTGTAATCATTATACCCTACCCGCTGTTATTCATGTACTGTGTAATCATTATACCCTACCCGCTGTTATTCATGTACTGTGTAATCATTATACCCTAACCCCTGTTATTCATGTACTGTGTAATCATTATACCCTACCCGCTGTTATTCATATACTGTGTAATCATTATACCCTACCCCCTGTTATTCATGTACTGTGTAATCATTATACCCTACCCCCTGTTATTCATGTACTGTGTAATCATTATACCCTACACGCTGTTATTCATGTACTGTGTAATCATTATACCCTAACCCCTGTTATTCATGTACTGTGTAATCATTATACCCTACCCGCTGTTATTCATGTACTGTGTAATCATTATACCCTACCCCCTGTTATTCATGTACTGTGTAATCATTATACCCTACCCCCTGTTATTCATGTACTGTGTAATCATTATACCCTACCCCCTGTTATTCATGTACTGTGTAATCATTATACCCTACCCGCTGTTATTCATGTACTGTGTAATCATTATACCCTAACCCCTGTTATTCATGCTTTAGCAATACTGAAATGTTCTTTCGTCATGTCAATAAAGCCGATTTGATTTGAAGAGTCTGTGTGGGTTAGACTTGCGAGTGTTGATTAGTGATGAAAAGTATGTTTGTTTAGCCTGGGAGAGGGCAGAATTTAAACAGGATAGGATACATTTGTAATGATGGAAGTCTGCGAAAGAACTATGAGATCTCCTTCAGAGGTGTTCAGAGGAGAAAATGCAGGAGCCGAGCATGCGTGTGGCAGTTTAGCCAGGGTTAGAAGGGTGAGAGTGGGAGAGAAAAAGAGAAGCATGTAGATCAAGAGAGGAGGAAAGGGTAGAGTTTTAGTTCCTGACCAGGTTAGCAGTCTGTTGCAGGGCTGAGAGGAAAGGGAGGAGCGCAAAGTCAAGAGCTGGTAGGTTAATGGAACACAGGTTTCTGCAGAAATTGTATTGTATGTCTTTATTTTTATAGCGCCATTAATGCACATAGCGCTTCACAGTAGTAATACACATGGTAATCATATAAATAACAAATAATATAAATAACAGGTTGTCACGGGAGACCAGGACTAATACCAGGGATCAATATCGCCAGACAGAACACGAGAGTTTCTAAAATTAATTTATTGGAAAAACATATCCACAACTATACAAAAGACACAAACATCACACATACCCAACTGGGGAAACTGGGGAATACCCTGCCTAACTAGTCGCAGGGATTTCCCCTGTTCTTTTTCTTTGCCCAGTGCCTACAGGACTGGTTTTCAGGCCTGAGACCAGCACTGGATTGGATACTGCAGTTTCTCCCTGTCACAGCAACACCTCTATAACTCTCTGCAGGCTCTGTCTCTTAGGGGTCTCCCTCCCACATTTTTATACACTTAAACCATAATATTGCAATACTCAGGGCCAGGAGCTGCCTATATGCTGGCCCTGATTGGTGGGTAGGACTGCAACATAACATTTGCAACAATTCTACTGCAAACATATTAACCCCTGATTCCTGAGGTGCTGGAACCAAGCAAAGACATACATATATACATAACATATAATACAATACCAATGTATTACTGACAGGTAGGGGTAATGGCAGACTTAACCTTTATAAACAGCAGCCATATTTCCCCCTACCGTCACACAGGTCATGGGAATAAGTGCTTCAGATATAAACGTAACATTTAGGAAGAGGAGTCCCTGCTCCGAGGATCTTACAATCTAATTGGTATGTAGGAGGAACGTACAGAGACATTAGGAGGGAATTTTGGTAAGTGCTTCTGAAGGGGGCCAAGCTCTATGCATCATATGTCTAGTAATATCTACGGTGCTACTCATATGCTTCTTTAAGCAAGTGTGTCTTAAGGTGTGTCTTAAAGGTGGATAGAGAGGGTGCTAGTCGGGTATTGAGGGGAAGGGCATTCCAGAGATGTGGGGCAGTCAGTGAGAAAGGTTTAAGGCGGGAGGGGCAGATGGAATTGAAAAAGGGGAGAAGTGAGAGAGAGAAAACAAGATAAGTTGATGTTCACAGAGAGGAAAGGGAGAAATGGAGAAGTCAGAGAGCGAAAAGTTTGTAGTGAAAATCAGGTCCAGGTAGTGACAGTCCTTGTGGGTGCTGTCTGCAGTCCATTGGTGAAGGCCAAATGAAGAGGTTTGAGAGCGGTACCGTGAAGCCTATATGTGCTTGCACATGCAAAACATGAAGTATTTTCATGTTTTAAATATACAAACAAAAATGCAGGTCTACGATACTTCTTCATGAGTGTATTAACTACACAAATGTGTAAGCATTATAGGAAACACATATTTCCACATGTAAATGTGTATGTGCTTTATTTCTTCTTTTTGACTCAAGACTTCTGTTTTGCTAAGAATTTATTTTGAGTATAAACTCTAAATAATTATTAGTAGTATACATAGTTGATTATTTTTATTATAATAGTCGTCTTTAAAGCAAAAACACTGTGATTTTTTTGTGACAATTACATTTCTTGCAATTAAGTATTTTGCAGTATTGTTGTTGAACAATAAATCTAATATATTGTTGAGATTAATTCTTATCGTATATATTGCTTTTTTTTCTCCAAATGTTATTCTGATTTCAGTTCTTATTGCCCTTCTGTTCTTTTCCATAATGTACATTGCTATGAAAGTCAATAAAATAATTGTGAGCATAAGGACTTGCAGTATAGTGTCTCTTCCAGTTGCTTGATATTGCCACAGATTTCTTTCACAGATGGTTCAAACTGGCATTTCAGATAACACTTTTTTATTTAAAAGATGTTGGTAAGTTTTAGATTTTAGATACAATGTAAATAAACAAAATAGCAATAGCACTTGCCTTATTTACTGTGTTACAAGAATTGGATATGTACATGTATCATTCAGAAGTAAAAACTATTTTGCTAGTTCTGCTTTGCAGTGTTCTTGAAGTAGCTGTCGTTTTAAAAAAGAAGAAAATAAGTATTATTTCAAAATGTATTCAAATGTTGGTAGCCATTACTTCCTCCTGCCATTTGTTGTTTTTAATATGCAATTGAGTAGGATGAATAATTATAATTATCGTGGGTTTCATGTGATAATACTATTGTCATTAGTTCTATTTACAGTATTTTCCATTTTCCATTTAGGAACTTTACCTGCTAATATTAAATAATGATCTATCCAAATAAATGAACAACAAAAGGTAGGAACAAGTGATCTAATTGTGTCAAGGCAATATTTAGGCGGTGTGAGTCATGCTGTAGAACTGCAGCTTTTAATGGATTTTATTTTTGTTGTTTTTTTTTAATTGGGTTTTCAAACATTAAACAACATTACAACATTACAATACAGAAAATATTTTTAGTATTGCTCATCATACTTATAATTTCAAATTCAACACATTAACACAAATAATAATAAAAAGAGGAAACAAATAATAGCATTTTCAAAGATTAAGTAAGATCAAAGCAATCACCACACAGCCTACTTACATAATCTGGCATAAAATTCCCCTTTTACTATCTCCCCCATCAGCCCTCTATTATCATATTTCTTCAAGGGAGAAATTATCTGTGACCTATCGCAATCAGTCTGAGAAGACCCCAACAGGTATGTTCAAATGTCTGTATGATTGAATCCCTATCTTGTTATGACATAGTATCAATACACGTTTCCAATTTGTAACAAAATTCTCGGTTCTTAATTCTTTATTCGCCTCAGCTTCTAATTTGTCCATCATCATCAATTTATTCAGATAATTGCTTCAAATATCTAAAGTGGGGGGTTCGGGCTTTATTCATTTCACCATCCCTGTTTTCCTTGCTGCAAGCAAGACAATCTCTGCTAGCCTTGGGACATCATTTTTCCTTACATTGACCTCTTTCCAACTCTCCATATTTCCAAACAACAAGACTAAGGGCTCTTTTATTGTAGTTACCTCAATAACTTCTTGTGTATACTGCAGAACCTTATCCCAAAAATCAGAAATAACCAGACAATCCCATAAACAGTGTTTTGAATCTGCTCTTTCCTGGGAGTACTTGGGCCACTTATTTTTAGATTTCTCTATCCCCTTGTAATTAATATTAAAAGCATAATAGGCCCTATGCAGTGACAAAAGTAAAACGTGAAACAATCTGCGCTACTAATTATAATTAATGTGAATACAAATATCCTTCAACCAACCATTAAGTAATGCGTGATTACTCAATGTAACCTATAATGTGAAAATACAGTGTTATAACAGTGAATACTATATATAAAACCATAAAGTGAATAGTGATGTGAGATAAGGAAAAAACCTTGGTCTGGACCAATCATACAGCCTTATATGGTATATATGTAGGGTTTGATCACTTGCACTTATATCCCTGAAGAAGTTTGTAACATAACGCATAGGATTTGTGTTTCTCCAAGGGGTATATACCTCTATCTATATATGCGAGCACATTTACAAGCAGCTGGAGCCAGCGGGACTTTGTTTATACTTTTTGCCTACTCTGTTGCCGAGGACTTTTGGTGCATTTGATGACATAGATTGGGTGACGTAGACCAGGTGACAAGAGGAGTCTGTGCGAGACTCAGTACCGAAGCAAGGGAGTAACGCTGATCCCTGACATACTGTAGACCGGAGGGGAATGAACCCAAACAGCGGTTGAGCTATATGCCGAATATATGATCCGGACTTTCCTTCTGGAACTAGAATCGTGTCGGGAGGCTAACGGTACTTGGGTTTTGACGGGCCCCCCTAATTACCGGCGGATGCTGAATCTTCCTGCAGTTCGGGTGAACGCTGACTCCAGTTGGTAACATGCGCCAAAATTCATGTATTGCCTAAACAACTTTACTATTTTGTACGTGCATTTATCAACACCTTCACTTTATTTCAATATATTTAATTGATTTCACTATGACTTGTGCGCTGTTTGTTCTTTTCTTTGTATACTAGGCCCTATGCAGTATCTTAAACTCAGCACGAGTTAGCCCTTTAAGTAAATCTTTTTCCCATCTAGTGAACCTTTTTCTTAGATCCCTCCCATATTCCTTGTCCCTAATCCAATCATATAAATCTGAGATAGAATATTTGGTACTATTAGTATCCTCAAAAAAGACCTCAAAAACATATTTTCCCAAAAGATCTGATTTAAGATTTCCATACTCTTGCAATAATGCATTACTTGTATATAAGGGAAGTGATGTGTTTGAGGCAGTCCTATTTGTTCTTTCAGTTCCTGGAACGTCAAGAACCTACCATTATCCACATCTACCAACTGGCCCAGAGTTCTAATCTTCTTGTCTCTCCATATCTGAAAAGAAACCTGCATCTTTCTCTTGTATAGTTAAAAAAATTGAGCATGTATATTATAGCCCAAATAGTTTTCTCAAAATTTGAGCATGTATATGATAGCCCAAATTGTTTTCTCAATATTCTCCAAGAAGCCCATGTATCTTTAATTAGTGGGGTTTCTTTGGCTTCCATTAGTATCTCTTCCCATTTAACATGTAAAATCCCCAGGAGACTCTAAGTGAATATTAACTGCTCTTCTAATTCTAGGCATGAGTAATAGTTATTTCCAGTTTTCCAATCTCCTACATGTCTTGCTACACAGGCCAGGTTATATTTTCTAGTTAGGCAAATTAGCCCCTCCCCCCGACTCTTTCTTCAGACATAATTTATTAATAGCGACTCTATTTCTCCCTTTTCCCCATAAAAACCTAGAAATTGCTTTATTGAGAAGTTTAACATCTTAGTGTTTCAATAATTTTGGTAACATCTGTACAGGGTAGATCAATCTTGCGAAACTGATCATTTTAAACATCAGTGGTACATTTTGCCACCCCTCTAATTCTGTGATTATTTTAGGGATTCATGCCCCGAAATTATTTTTGTAAAGATATTTACCCTCCGGATCAATACAGGTTCCTAAATATTTAAGTTGTGTCCTAGTTTAGGAAAAAAGAACAAACAGCGCACAACTAATAGTGTAATCAATTCAAATTACATTGAAAAAAAGTGAAGGTGGTGATATATGCACTTACAGAAAAAATTATATCAGGCAATACATGTATTTTGGCACATGTTACCAACTGGAGTCAGCTTTCACACAGGTTATTCCTCCAAACGACAGCAGGATCCAATATTCACCGGTAATCAGGGGAACCCGTCAACCACGGACACCGCCTCAGCTTCCCGACACCATCTGTGTTCCGGATATATGTCCTGATTGTGTATAAAATACACCACTCGGCAGCCACTTGAGTTTAGTACCCTCAGGACTTCTCACCAAAGTTAAACCTGCTTTCTTAATCCGCTATTGAGTCCTGCACAGAATTTCCTGTAGTCGCCCGATAGATTTCACTCGACCAACGTCATAGAGTGATCGTCAGATGTAATTCGAGATAGAACAGTGGAAAACAAAGGAACGCTTGCTATAATAGCTTAATGAAGCTCAAAAGTGCTCACACATTAATAGAGGTGTTCGCTCTATAAAACACACATCCTACGCGTTTCGTTATCAACTTCTTCAGGGATATAAATGCAAGTAATCAAACCCTATTTTTAAGTACCGTGCGAACATCCATGATTGGCTCAAACTGGGAAGTGGTTACCACCAATCACGGAGCTCGACAGCGGTGTAGCGAATCACGAATTACATTATAACAAATTGTTATACACATGATACTAAAATAGCAAGATCTAAATGTATACATATATATACTAAAATAAATTTTTAAATACATTTGAATAAATCACAATATTATAAAATAAAATAGCATCCACACTGAAATGAGATAAAAACAGTGTTAATATAATACAATCCTCTAAATAATAGACATTTCATTGTGAAGCAAATGAGAGGACATCTGAAGATAAATGGATAAAACACAAAACTCTGAAATTAATATACAAAGTTTTAAGAGATACTCTAAGATAGACTTTGAAAAAATATTGTCTAGGATTGGATATCTGGTCAGAGAAGCTTATATTTAAATTGATTATTAAAAATTTAAATATTAAATACAATACCTCAACAAATATAAAAAAAATGTTAATTTAAAAAATATTAATAATAATTAAAAAATATATTATTAATTCAATAAAGATGGAGTCCTACGATTTTAATGCAGATCTAAATCAATAAAGAGACCATACATCTAACTCATCATTTAAACCCTCTGGTGATAGTGTATGCATAATGGGCATTTTCCCTCCCATTTCATATTGTTTTTACTTGATAGGATTAGTATTTCAGTTTTAGCTGCGTTCACCTTAAAAGCCCCACATTTTCTGAACTCTTAGAATATTTGGTGTATTTTTTCTATAGCCTCTTCAGAATTTAACACATGCAACAATAAATCATCTGCGAATAAGGTTATCTTTGTTTCCTGATCTCCTTTAAACTCAGTCATATTTCTAAAAAATTCAGCAAGCGGTTCAATTGCAATATTAAATAGCAGGGGGGATAAAGCGCAGCCCTGCCTTGCTCCTCTGCAAAGCCCTATCTCCTGTGATAGAAATTAACACACAAACCCAGCAAGCTCAAACGCCCACACCCACCTAATCTTGACTACATGTAATGCCACATAGAGTGCCACTTGGCTGTGGCACATGAATATAGCAACTTTTACGACAGGGGGTGCCCAGTGCTACATCCAAATGACAAAAAATACATGGTAATAATTACAAGAAATAATGCTTCAGTACTAATAATAATGCTAATACTAATAATAATAAAATATGTTTTTTTAGTTAGATATTTTGGCCAAAGCATCATAAGCCTGCACACCAAATCGTCAAGGTAAACCATAATAAGTGCAAGTCCTACACTACACTGCATTTGTTCCCTATACCTCTGTATGAGGGGGAAGAATTATGATAGATTCCTTACCTGCAGCAATGTGAGCTCCACCACTAAAAAGGGGGAGGTAACGTGAGCTCTGGGGGAGGTGCCACAACCTCCATACAACTGATTCCAGTCAGAAATTAATTAACACACAAACCCAGCAAGCTCAAACACCCACACCCACCTAATCTTGACTATATGTAAGGCCACATAGAGTGCCACTGGACTGTGGCACATGAATATAGCAAATACAATACCTCAACAAATATAAAAAAAATGTTAATTTAAAAAATATTAATAATAATTAAAAAATATATTATTAATTCAATAAAGAGGGAGTCCTACGATTTTAATGCAGATCTAAATCAATAAAGAGACCATACATCTAACTTATCATTTAAACCCTCTGGTGATAGTGTATGCATAATGGGCATTTTCCCTCCCATTTCATATTGTTTTTACTTGATAGGATTAGTATTTCAGTTTTAGCTGTGTTCACCTTAAAAGCCCCACATTTTCCGAACTCTTTGAATATTTGGTGTATTTTTTCTATAGCCTCTTCAGGATTTAACACATGCAACAATAAATCATCTGCGAATAACGCTATCTTTGTTTCCTGATCTCCTTTAAACTCAGTCATATTTCTAAAATATTCAGCAAGCGGTTCAATTGCAATATTAAATAGCAGGGGGGATAAAGCGCAGCCCTGCCTTGCTCCTCTGCAAAGCCCTATCTCCTGTGATAGTAAGCCTGCTACCAATATTTTTATACATTGCTCTGATCGCACCAAGAAAGGTTCCTGTAATACCCATTTTCCCCAGAACATTCATCAGGTATTTCCACCCTACATTATCAAAAGCTTTTTTTTGACATCCACTGATATTATTACAGTATATTAACTTTATTGCTTTGTGTATTAGTTTTTGTCCAGTGTATAGCTGTTATAACCTCTGTGATATTTCTAACAGAGTCTCTACCCTTTAAAAAGCCAGTCAGATCTGCATGTATTAATTTAGGTAGAACTGTAGCAAGTCTATTGGCCAATATTTTTGACAGTATCTTTGAGACTTTGTTCAAAAGAGAGATTGGTCTATAGGATTCTGGGTTCAAGGAGTCTCCCCCTTCTTTATGAATTATTCTTATAAAGGCAGTTTTACCCATCTCCATATATTCTTCTTTATCCAGAATTTATTTGAACACTTCTCTCTGGTAGGCCCCGATTTCATCAATGAGCATTTTATAAAACTCCCTGTGGATCTAACTGGGCATGGCGCTTTCCCATTTCTAAGATTTTTAATAGAATGTTGTATCTTTTCAATGGTTATAGGAGCATTTAAGGTCAATTGCTCTTCTCTGTCTAACTTAGGGAGCTTAATTTCCCCCAAAAAACTACACTGTGCTTTTTCGTCTATATTACTATTACTATATACATTTTGGTAGAAATTTTGAAAAAACATATTTATCTCTCTACGCTTAGTGGTGATATCTCCTGATTTTTTCCTTATTCTCAGAATATGGTTTGACTTCACAGGTTTTCTATCCTTATTGCCCAACAGTTTCCCTGCTTTATTAACAAACTTGTACAAGTTTAGATCTCAAAATCGCAATTTCCTTTGTTCTTTCCTATGCAGCCAAACCTCACATATATCCACTTTCTCTGTTATCTGTGGTCGAATGTAGCTTAGAAGCACAGAATCTATTATCTAACTCTTTGCTCGCCTTAGACAACTCCAAATCAATCTCTTTCCTTCTCTTATTTATATATGCAATTATTTTCCCTCTTAAAACTGCTTTCTCATTCTTCCAGAATAACCTTCCATAATTGCAATGAGCCACATTAGTTTCCTCAAAATAAAGCTAATTATTTAGAAGAAGTGTTTTAAATTCTTTGTAATTGTACAAATAAGAAGGAAATCTCCATTTCTCCATGCGCTCTGTGTCCCATATTAACCCCCACCCATACTGGTGCATGATCCGAGATGATTATATCTTCTATTTTACTATCTGTGACCTTCCCCCCATTACCTGACTATTGGCAAAGATATAATCTATTCTGGAGAATAGTGATAAAGGAAAAAAGTGAATTGCGCTCTAAAAAATGTGTTATTGTGCTCTTAGTGATATTAATAATACAAATAAGATAACCTGTTTACAATATGAGAGGTTTATGCTGCTGCGCTCGTGGTACCGCTCCACAACCAAACTAGTGCAAAAACAAAGAAAGAGACAGCGCAAAAAACCTCATTGTGCAATATTTAAGACAAAATTGTATTGGTAAACTGGTGAGTATCACACGTACATCAATATAGTTAGATTTAAGCAGAACATGTTATGGACATGTTACCAATCTGTGCTCTGGGTACAGGACTTCTAGGTCAGCTGGCTTCTCACAGGTCACAGGATACAGCAGTCGTCACCGCAGGGGAACTGCCACTCCAGATGAAGGGAACACTCCGATACCGAGTGTCACGGTGGAAAGTCCTATCACCTGTATCCAGCCCTCTGAACACCAGCTTTAAACGCCACACGGGGCGGAGAATGATTCGGCTCTGTATGCCGCAGCAGGGAACCTCACCGTCAGCCGCTTACTCGGAGAACGCTAGACGCACATCCGTGACATCATCGGGCGGCGTCGGCGTCGTGCGCGAGTGAATCACTGCTTGAGGAAGCTGGAAGTCCCAAGAATGTCCCGTATAGTGCCCGCTTGGGGTCACGAGCAAATAGACAATTTAAAGTAATAAAACATCCAGTATAAAGGAATAAATGAATGCGCCCTCAGTCCAACGCGTTTCGTGTTTACAACACTTCGTCAGGGAATGGAGGATTAATTCATAGGGGCGCTTCATATACCCACAGATCTCTTATGATTGGCTGCTTATCGAAAAGTCCAGCCTCTCTTGTGGGAGGTACAATAAAACACAAGTGTTACTAAGCAAACATAAATACTTTACATAAAATACACACAATATATTTATTTAATCAAACAAAAAACTTTTTGGCGATGTTGCTAGAAATATAAAAAAACATATATTAGTACATAAAATCAAACACTTGATATAATTGTTTTTTAAAAAGATCTATATAGATATATACGAAAGAGGAAAAAGAAAAATATATAGGAGAGGTATAACACCAGTTTTGTGACCTACATAGAGAATACACAGATATAAAATTTTTTTACCGATATCCTTTTCCAATTCTGTGATAGTTTTACTACGCTCATATATAATGAGTCTCATTAGATCTCTAGAACACTCTTCTAGGATCCTATCCCACTCTTTCATGAAGTGGACATTGTCTCTCCCAAACGTGGTTTTTTTTTTAAACCGTAATCCACGTGGGGCCCTAATACAATCCAAATATCTTTGGAGGGTGTTACGTTCTAACCATAATTTGCTTTCAACCATTAGTAAATGTGTTTCAACAGAAATTTCAGATATATCATCATCTTCAAAGACCTTATTCTCATCCTTAAACATTGAATCAAAGAGTGCTGCTCTTTTTTCTCTGCAGCTGGACAAGGTCCATGCCATGGTAAAAAGCTATAGTGTAATACAACAAAAATACAATTTAAAGTGCCGCAAAACGTGAGCTAAAGAAATAGTGATAAAGGAAAAAAGTGAATTGCGCTCTAAAAAATGTGTTATTGTGCTCTTAGTGATATTAATAATACAAATAAGATAACCTGTTTACAATATGAGAGGTTTATGCTGCTGCGCTCGTGGTACCGCTCCACAACCAAACTAGTGCAAAAACAAAGAAAGAGACAGCGCAAAAAACCTCATTGTGCAATATTTAAGACAAAATTGTATTGGTAACAATTGTATTGTAAAATGCTCCATACTGACCGTAAAAAAATCATTTCAAATACAACAAAGGAATGTTTTACGGTGAAAGACTGCATTTCTTGTAAATCTACACATGTAGTCTATTTGCTTCAATGCCCATGTGGGTACCAATATATTGGACGCACTAAAAGATATTTGAGGATTCGGATACTAGAGCACGCTAGAAACATCAGGTTTAGAACATCATAGTGTTTCTAGACATTTTAAAAATAAACATAACTGTGACATAACTAGTCTCTTGAAGTATATTGGTATCCAAATTGTTAACATTGGAAGACGTGGGGGAGATAGAGATAAGATGCTTTCAAAACAGGAAAGTATGTGGATCTATAAAATGCAAACTCTGTCCCCTCTAGGACTTAATGAAGAACTCGATGTTTGGTCTCTTTACTAAATAATTCTAAATAATTTTAAATCACTGTTTTAAAATATGTTATAAAAATTTAATAATATTTTAAAGTCTGTCATTTT
Organism: Ascaphus truei; assembly: GCF_040206685.1. NCBI lineage: Eukaryota > Metazoa > Chordata > Amphibia > Anura > Ascaphidae > Ascaphus > Ascaphus truei. The sequence goes on from NC_134486.1 coordinate 213,040,140, forward strand.
TAGAGTATAGGTGTATTCTCTATGTAGGTCACAAAACTGGTGTTATACCTCTCCTATATATTTTTCTTTTTCCTCTTTCGTATATATCTATATAGATCTTTTTAAAAAACAATTATATCAAGTGTTTGATTTTATGTACTAATATATGTTTTTTTATATTTCTAGCAACATCGCCAAAAAGTTTTTTGTTTGATTAAATAAATATATTGTGTGTATACAGAGCCGAATCATTCTCCGCCCCGTGTGGCGTTTAAAGCTGGTGTTCAGAGGGCTGGATACAGGTGATAGGACTTTCCACCGTGACACTCGGTATCGGAGTGTTCCCTTCATCTGGAGTGGCAGTTCCCCTGCCGTGACGACTGCTGTATCCTGTGACCTGTGAGAAGCCAGCTGACCTAGAAGTCCTGTACCCAGAGCACAGATTGGTAACATGTCCATAACATGTTCTGCTTAAATCTAACTATATTGATGTACGTGTGATACTCACCAGTTTACCAATACAATTTTGTCTTAAATATTGCACAATGAGGTTCTTTCTTTGTTTTTTCTATTCTGGAGAATGAATTATGTGAGTGTGAGAAAAAAGTGTATTCTCTTTCCAAAGGTTTAAACATTCACCAGCAGACTTCCAATCCCAAAATATCCATAAACCCTTGTGCGCCTTTTTACACCAGTTTTAACCTTGATTTCCCTTGAATCTGGAGCGTTTTATCCATAAATTGATCCATTACCCCAGTGATTCCCAACCAGGTTTCCGTGGAACCCTGGGGCTCTTTGAAGCTGTCTCAGGGCTTCCTCCTATGGACCAAAGACCCCCCTGTGAGAGTGAGGTAATTGATGGAAGGTAGGGGCGAGTGAGAGAATAGAGAGAGGGCAGGAGGGAGTGAGTGAGGAAAAGAGGGAGTCAGAGCGAGACGCAAGGGATAAATACATGCGAGGCGGGAGGGGGGAGAGTTAGTGAGATGGGAGAGAAATACATGGGTAGAGGGTGGGAAATAGAGGTGGCTCATGAGGTGTGAAATGTTGTGACTGACCCCTTTCGAACCTAATATATGTGTCAGCCAGATAGGGGTTCCCCGAGATTTTTCTAAATACTTCAAGGATTCCTCCAAACAAAAAAGGTTGGAAATCACTGCATAACCCAGTTAAAATCCCCTCCTACTGTCAAATTACTATCTTTTCCAGTGAGTATAGTATCAGTCAGAGTTTGGACACAATTTGGGTCATATTCATATCCCATACACATTATATATTTGTAATTCCTCATTATATATTCTGACGAGGCATTGTACCACCCTTCCCTCCAGTGGAGATAACTTTGTATGGTAAAGATTTGTTTATTAAGATGGCTACTCCTCCTTTTTTCCCTACTGCTGGGGAATATATACATTTACCCACCCAGTCTCTCCTAAGTTTTTCACTTTCTGTCGCATCTAGATGAGTTTCCTGAATTAAGATGCTTAAGGTGCTTCAGAATTTTATTTATTTTGATAAGGGAATGGATTCCTTTAACATTCCAATAAATAATTCTCATAGGGAACTTACTCTCCCAAAGGATATACCCAGTGGAGCTAAAAATAATTCTTAGAATAGTGGAGAGGCTGTGTGGATAAACAACCGACAGTGGCAGGTAAAGTACAAACAAACAGAAAAACACAAAATTAACCCCAAAAACACAACAAATAACAGAAATCTTAACATATGTTGACTTTCCATTGTTCCATAAGTACAAAATCTATCCAGTTTTACTTTTCCCCTAAGCTCCCCCCAGCCCCGCCCTTCTATTTTCTGAACAATACAGTGCACTGGTCTAATTTAACTCCTGTAGATGTGAGATGATGGCGGTCACTGCATAATGGAACTCAGCCAGATAGTAATTAAAATCAGCTTTATTATCCCAATCTAATAAAGCTGATTTTAATTACTATCTGGCTGAGTTCCATTATGCAGTGACCGCCATCATCTCCCATCTACTATTGTTTATACCTGGCTGGAGCACGCAGGCATCTTACTACACAGGGAGCCGTGTCTCCCTTCCAGCGTGAGCGTCTGGTGCCGCCCCTTGGAGTGTGAGGAGCGCCGGAGCGCACAGCCTGCTGGGACCATTCCGGAGAAGCAGTTCATTACCTGAGACGACACCAAACATATCGTGGAGTGTTTGTGGAGCTGGGACCGGTAGGACAGGACAGGCAGTGAAGACACCGGGTCGGGTAAGGGCAGCAGGCTGTAGTATTCCGTGAGTTCATGAGGGAGGCATCCATGGTTGCTTCTTTTCTTGCCTCTATCTATTCCCTGCTTACTAGCCCCCCACCCAGGTTTTTAGTCTGTATCCCATCCTCCTTATAAACTTTATTCATTCAGTTGTTCTATCTGCAGTAAGATTGCCAATCTATCTACACATACGTCAGAGGTTGCAAAAAATACAAACAGTCATATACATTTTGTAGAGCACCGGACACTGCGGGGTTTTTTCTCCTTTCCTTTACAATAATTTAACTCCTGAGCTTCTAACACGTTAAACTATTAATAATTATATTATAGCAACTTGCTATATTTGCAATCGTTTCTTGCAAATTAACCCTACAAATATTGAACAAACATCTGCACGGTTGAGATCTACATAGAGTCTCAGACTATAGAGGAACAGTTAGAGAAATCAGCCCTCCATATATTCTCCTTAAAACAAAAGACTCATAATTAGGTCTTGATACTTAAGCCACGTATCTTCTGCTGCAATCAGCTCCTCGCTGCGACCTCTTTCCCCAGTTGGTGAATGACGATCCTGTGCACACCTCTGATCACGCTCCACTCGTCTATCCTCAATGTCTTCCCTTGCCTCAGTGAAGATTTTTACTCCATTCGCTGTGAAAAGTCGCAGAGTGGCTGGAAACCACGAAGTAAATCTCTTGTTTTGTTGAAACAAAGAGCTACAATGTTTTCCAAACTCTCTCCTTTTGTTAGAGACTGCCTCCGAATAGTCCTGTAAAATTAATATCTTGGATCCCACGTATGCAATTCCTTCTGAGTCCTTGTAAACTCGCAAAAGTCTGGATTTTTCACTAATATCCAGCAATTTAGCCATCACTGCTCTTGGTCTTTCTCCTTGATCTTTTGCTGGACCCAGTCTATGGGCTCTTTCTACTTTGATGGTAGCCAGATCCGAAGGTAACCCCAAAATGTCCGGGAGCCATTTGGAGCAGAAATCCATAAGTTGATATGGTTTTACAGACTTCGGTATCCCAATAATTTTTATATTGCTCCTCCTGGATCTATTTTCAATATCATCTACTTTTCCTCCAAAGCTTAATTGTTCTTTTTTAGTTCCTGGACTTATGACTGAGGTTCTCCACGATCATCTTGCAAGTGTCCCACTCGGGTCTCTACCTCTCCCAATCTTACATTTTGCAAGGGGAGTTCCGCTTTAAATTTTCAAGGGACTTTTTCAGGGAGTCAAACCTTTTATTTAATGCAGGCATTAGCTCTTTTGCAAGTGCTTTGGCCAAAACAGCATATTCAGGCCTGTCTCTTTAAGGGCTGCATCCTGTTGTTCTATCTCTCCCTGCCTTGTAGCTCTTCTCTCAGGGGCCATCTTAGGAGAATTTTTTTTCTTCTCACTCTTCTCTGCTCTCTGCTGTTTAGCTGTCCCAGTCGAATTGCTTCCCAGATAGCTGGCCATGGTGCTCCAGGAACTGTGCTGTGGATCACAGTGTTTTTCTTTTTTATTCATTTTTTCCTGCGCAATTTTACTTTGCAGAGTGATGCTGCACTGGAGCTTAGGCGCCTGCGACTTTGCTCACTGGTGCCATACCGGAAGTCCTGGATTTAATTTGATATGTTACTAATTTGTCTAATATGAAGGTTCCTGGATTTAATTTTATATGTTACTAATTTGTCTAATATAAAGGTCCCCTCAGTAGTACTTTAATGGCACAGTATTAGCCAGCATTGTAAGAGATGTAGACTCATATTTATGGAGCAGTCATCTGCCAAAAGACACCTTCCAGTGCTGGAAGACACCTTACACTTTAGCCCATTCCCTTAAATATGGGCCTTTATGGCCCATTCACCTGAATGGTGTTTTCCAGCGCCGACAGATGACAGCTTTAAATATGGATATCAACATCACCAAAAAAGATTGTCAAATTAAGTCTATATTTGCTTTTTCTTCTATTGAAAACTTTAAAATGTATTATAGTTTAAAAAAAAACTTGATTTTTTTTTTTTATTTAGTAAACATTTTATAAAATACATACATTTATTAAGTGGTTAAAGTGAAACTACAACACCTTTCCATGTAATTACCCCCATGGTCACTGGATGAGGTAAACAGAGCAGTACTTCCTAAATTCAGTCTTTGAGAACAACCAGCATGCCAGGTTTTCCGGGCAACATATACCTATGCAAGTTGATTTAATGAACTGATTAAGCTTGTTGTAATTATGACGAAGTGTTAGAGAAATCTTGAAAACTTGGCCTCTTGATTTCTCTCGAGAACTGAACTTGGAAAGCCCTGTGTTAAAAAAATAACAGTAAACTTACAGAGGACTCTGATGATATTATCACAGGGTGTGTTAATAATGAATGTATTTAAGAACTCTAATTGTCATTGTGATTTTTAAAGAAAACTTGACTTTTTTCCTTGAAATGTGACCATCTATTCATGCTCGTGTCCATGTGTTGTATGATCATTAAATGTAGTTTAATTACTGTTAATTTAAATATGCAATGCATTTTAAAGATGTGACCAGACTTACTGTTTTCAGGGCCGCAGACTAACATACTGAAATCCGCGGCCCCGAAAACAGTGAGTCTTGTGACCCGGGAGGATTAATGCTGCGGGGGCGTCCATGCTTCTGAATGGGCCATCTGCTGGGAGAGAAAACAATATTAACCTTTTAGATGCGCTGCGCATCCGTCTTCCCGCAGTGCTGAAGGTAGGTAGATGGCCGAATATGGGGCTTTACGTCATGAAGGGGAGGCTATATGACTATTTGGTCATCTTCATCATCAAGGTTGCTGTCCACCTGTCCAGAGAGGGGGCTATCCAGCATTGGCCTCTTGAAAGCCTATTTCTCATGGTATTCAGTGAATTTCTGCAGTAAGTTAGTTAATTTTCAGAACTTTGTTACATTTGTACATGGTATGCCAAGAGAACATTCAGACTTGCTGCTGTGGTCTAAGGGAAAGCAGCCTAAGATATGTCTGTAGAACATGACTGTCCTAGGACAAAAACAGATAATATTTAGTATCCATTATGACTCTTCCTTTTTTGTAAATCCTTGCTTGAGTAAGTAACAAATCTGCAGAGATTCGGCACTATCCCCTAGGTCCATATTTATTAAGCAGTTCTGTTTCATAAGACATCTTCCTGCATGTCTTCTGAAAAAATATGGCCCCTTTTTGTCCCATTCAAAGGACCCCCTTTAAACACAAAGAATTAGCAGTCACTTTCATGACTTAAATTCTCAATACAAACACCATCCACAAAACATAAATAAAGGGATATTATTAACTAGTATTAAATAGTTTAAATTCCTGGGCAACTCTACTGTATGGGACATTGAGAAAGTAACTTTGTCTCCTTGCATCATAGGAATCAATTTAGTGTAAGCTCTTTGGTGAACAGGATTATTGTATCTACATAATTGTGTGTACATTAGTGCTACAGTATATAATACAAATACTATTATTTCTTTAAATATATGCTTGCTTAAATATGCTATGTAAAATATATATGTTGTAGTATGTTTAATTGTATGCTTCTTTTTCTAATTACCTTGTTAGAGAGAAGACATCTTTTATTTTTATATGGCTAAGTTACATTATGGCGGAGTGCTTTCATTTTATATATGAGACTTAACATTTGGGAAATATTAGTGAATTGAAGCATTGTTCAGATCCTTAGTAGAAATTATATAAACCTGTATTTTAAAAAGTTTATCATCCCTTCTATTACAGTATATTTTGCATTAATTAGATATGCAAGCATACGGAGCAGTCATATAAAATGCCTAGTAATTTATGCATTGTGTTAGCTAAATCTTCACTGTTCTTTTTAGCCTATTAAAAGCAGTTCACAAATAGTTAAAGAGCATTGTAAATGAAAAAAAAAAACACTTTTCAATAAAATATGAACAGATGATCGGTTCTATTATTATTATAGTTTTTTTTTTTTTGTAACTGGCAGGTTTTAGACCCTCTAATTGGCTTCCCAGCTTTACAGAGTAATTACAGCTTCAAGCAAACTTTGTCATCTGTGGTTCAGAATGGTGTAAAGTAAACAGAACGTTTTGAAATGCAGCTTGTAGGTTGAGATTCGCGAGGGGGATTGACTTACTAGCAATGGCATTACTATTAAAATGTATAATAAAAATCCCTTTCTCTTCAGTGGCATGGAGGTATTTTGCTTTTGCCAAGGAGAATGTTGTTTAACGCATTAGTGAGTTGCTGTTATCACGCTCAACATGGACAGATATGAGCTTAGAATTCGCTTTAGTGATGAATTTCAGGTACAGGTCACATACACCTATGCCTTTTTATTTATATAGCACTGATCATGTCTGCAGCGTAGTAGATGCACAGGTGGTTAATCATTACACTGCTATAGTGGTGATTGGGAGATGTAACAAGTGCTCACAACAAACAGGACGGGTCCACGAGGCTGAGGTGGGGATAGTGATATACACCGACCTACATAACCGCGGCCGGAGTGCAGAGTGAAGGTCGTGTAGCAGGATCAAGGTAGGAGAGGTCAGAATGGTCGTTATACTCGTGGTGGCATCACCCAATGCGTCATGGACACGTCACAGGGGCGGTACCGATGTCCAATCCTCACAGGACACTATCACATGGAAGCTCCGATTGAAGTGAGTGGGAGCTTCGTGTGATAGTTCCCTGCACTACCAGAGTTTAAGGAATAACCACATAATACACTAGACATATTACGGTGAGATATTGTACACTATGAGAAGGATTGCATCAATCAATCAATCTACAAACATGTAGAGAAATTAGTCTTTGCTTTAAAAATTTTTTTTTAGATAAGGTAGTAGAATATGTAAATGCATTAAGAGTATGTGTATGAAGAAAGAGCACATCTGATGTCTGTACTAAACATATTAAACACTTCAAGTCGTAAACATAAGAGATTAAGCACCTTCACATTTTAACAAATGAGGGAAAGAGAGAGAGAGGGAGAGAGGGGAGAGCAGAAGAAAGCTGTGAAGCAGAAAGGCCAGATTTAAACTAGAGGTCACTTTATAGATTTAAAAAAACAGGAAAGGGGAGGGACACTCCCACTTGTGATGCTAACCAGGAGCAGACAATTACTTTGTACGTAATAAATCAATAAATATCTTCATTGCATAAGACAGTTCATGAGACCCAGGAATCCAAATAGTCCACCAATAAACACACTCCCATGTATATAACCACTAGCCTGATGGGTAGATCTTATGTGGTAGTCTGGGTGCTGTGTGGGACTGATCACATGAATGAAGTAATAAATTACTCACTGCTAAATTACTTACGTGAAGCTTTAAAGCTTACGTGCTTCACGTCAGCTACAGGGGTGTGACGCATCCCAAGCTTCCGATTGGCTTGAATAACGTAACGTCATAGGATTCGACAGGGAATTGTGGGTATTTAACTATGCGATCGTTTAGTGATATTTCCTCTTTGATAAAGCGTGGGATACCACATGAAACGCGTTAGTGTCCTTCTGGCTGTTTTTATTATGCCACTAATAAATTTTTGCACCTAGTTCTTTGCAGTTTGCAGTTTTGTTGGTTCCAATTCTTCTTCAGCAGCAGCAGATGCACCGCCGTTTTTCCTGCAATTTCCACTTTATAGATTTAACTTTATCTTCACAATTTTTTTAGTGAATACTGTACATGTATTTGTTGGAAATAATGTATTTTAATACTTTATTATATTTTAGAAGATTTATTAAATGTTAACTTCTATTACATTGTAGGTAGTTTTCACTACCTGTACATGTTAGTAAGAATGACGTGAGACAGAAAACGGATATAGTACATATCCGATGTATATAAATATTATGTACATATGTATATAAATTGGTACTATGCCTTAAGAAGGTGTCTTTTAAAATAGCACAACTAGTAATTATAGCCCATAGGTCAGCATTCATCAAACCAAGATGTGAGGTATCGCATCATGATCCAACGGTAATGGTGGATTGTGGTGGAATGGCAGTGTACACCGGATCCAGGTGCAATACCCACATTGCGGCTTTATGAATCCCGGCTTTCGTGTCTACTCAATATGTTCAATACAAACAATCCATCCCGTAAAGAAAATACTGGCATTCCTGAAGTCTTTAAAAAAAAATTAATTACATTTAATGTTGGTGGTTCGTTGTTTCAGTCTAGAACTCAGACCTTTGCCAAGATACAAATATCAGCTCACAGTGACACTTAAATACACACAGTAAATGTTCATTCGCCACCCAGGTGAGACCTATGTGGCTAATTGGCTGCAAACTTGTATTTCTCATCTATTGGTAACTACGCAACCGCATTGGAAATTTAATCCTGGAGTGGGAACTGTAATAGCTAGCTTTGAAGCCTTTGCAGGTGCAGGCAGCTTTATTAAGGAGTTTTCCTCAAAGAAACTGCAAGTAAAACGCAGCCTGACCCATGCCAGACCGTGGATTCCTCATGGCCAGACTCATTGCCCATCAAGATTACCACAGAGTGGGTCCCTGCTTCTGAATGGGACTCCTGCTGTGTTAATCCTACCGGCCACACCAGTTTGGAAGTGCTGCGCAGTGAGAGCAGACAGAATCGGTCCCTCTCCCTTCACAGCTCTAATAGGCAATCGCAATGTTTTCATTTTATTTGTATTACATAGTATTGAAGCAGGGGGTCTTCAGTGCTGAACCACATTAATTTCAGCCCTGGGACCCCCTGCTTTCTGAGATACCGGTGCCGGTTCACCAGCTCAGGGCCTCGGTTCACCAGCTAATGTGCGTGGCAGAGCGACAATAAAGCGGACTGCATCTGTAGTAGTGTTATTGAAATTACAACCTTTCTGTGTTACTGCTTTGTTTCTACAAATATAAAGAAAAATAGAATAAAATAAACTCTGGACTGTGTATTTAAAAAGTACTTCTATATATTACTCTCTAGTTGTACTCGGATACCTACCACATAGATTACGGTTACAAAATGACAGAAACACACTGGTGTTGTTATATATTTAATTCACCTAGATCACACATATAGTTTTACTAAATATTATGATCAAACGTGATTGGTAAACTACATTAATTCCTGTAATTGCATTAACACCAATACAGTGCTTGAATTAGTTATATGTCCAACGAACTACAGACTGTCTCTAACGCCTACACCACATAAATAAAGTAATTGTATTAATGCAAGTCCTGCTCCTTTTGTGTTAAGACTTGATAGTACATAATAGGGCATCAGACAAGCTCTGAACTATGCATTAAGCAACATCATCTAATTTTATAGCATCACATTTTATGTAGTATTAAGTCTCCAATATGTATTAATCTCAGGTTCGGTAACATGCCCAGTTGGAGATCTATTTTATTCCATATCGGGATTAGGAGAATGTCAAAGTCTCATCTTGTTGTTCTCTTAGAGATTTGTAGCTAATTTTCTTTGTGATGATGTACTGATTGCGTCGCTTCGTTTCATAACACCGTACCTTCAGTCACGAATCCTCCCTTCACTGGGTTTTCGGGTGGTACACATACACCAAGTACCTTTACTAATGTACTCAATTAAATTTTAATACGGACAGTATTGTTATTTAGTTTAACAACATTTATAAAGAGCATGGACTAAGTACCTTAAGTTATCATACATTTTGCAGACAAAGGTGGGGACATCGTAATACTGGACTATGCCAAATATAGAACACAAGTTATTTTCCAATAAATGACAATATGGCTTACAACCCATTATCATTTGATCCCACCATACGTTTTTTTTTTTAAAAAACAGATTGATGCATTAATCACATTAGAAACACAACTTTTTTTTAACATAAATACCTCCCATTGGGTCAATCATCTACACACTCCCCAAAGTTCACAAATCACACACAAATCTCCCTGGACGACCCATTATTTCTGCACATAACTCACTCTGCCAACCTCTTTCACAATATCTGGATTTTTTTTTTTTTGCAACCTTTGGTGAATAAACTCACAAGTTATTTAAAAGACACAACTGATTTCCGCAACTCTATTAATACAATTTTTAATATCACATCAAGCACTTTACTGGTCACAATGAATGTGAATAATTTATACAGATACTCTTTTATAATTCTCCTGTACAATTTATGTTACCCTTACTTAATCTGGTGTTCACATGCAATTACTTTACATTTGAAAGACAATTTTAGTTACAGCTAGTAGGCACAGCAATGGGCTCAAACGTAGCCCCTACTTTTGCCAATTTTTTATGGGCGAATATAAAACAAAAAATATTTTGAATCAACTAATTCTGTTTTTTTTTCTCTCCTGCCTGATTAAGCTTGCAGTGGGTGTGGTTATTTGATTGCTAACCTAACACACTTGGTTGGTGTGTCTGTGTTACTCTTTAAAACAGAGGCTTGTAACAAATCCTGATCTGTGTGACTGAAATACTGTTTGATTTCAAATGCTGTTTGTATCAAGTGTGGAGTTAGAAACAGAAGGCGTGGGAACAAGGAAGGTGTGAAGCAAATTATACAGTAGTATAGTGAAGTACAGTTAATTGTTAACATTTATAATTCCATAGTTGCAACAATGAGCAAAATTGAAAATGCCACTCAATACACATAGTTACATAGTTACATAGGTACATAGTAGATGAGGTTAAAAAAAGACATACGTCCATCAAGTTCAACCTATGCTAAATTTAGACAACAGATACTTTATCCTATAGCTATACTTACTTATTGATCCAGAGGAAGGCAAACAAAAAACCCCAGTGTCATATCATCCAATGATAGCTCATAACGGGAAAAATAAATTCCTTCCTGACTCCAAGAATTGGCAATCGGATTAATCCCTGGATCAGCATCCTTCCCATGTATACTTATTTGGTATATCCCTGTATACCTTTCCTTTCTAAAAAGATGTCCAACCTTTTTTTGAACAAATCTATTGTATCTGCCATCATAGTCTCCATGGGTAATGAATTCCACATTTTAACTGCCCTCACTGTAAATAACCCTTTCCTTAGTTGCTAGTGAAATCTCCTTACCTCTAACCTTAAGGGATGGCCCTGAGTCCTTTGTACTGCCCATGGGATGAATAGTTCTTTTGAAAGCTCTTTGTATTGTCCCCGAATATATTTTTATATAGTTATCATATCACCTCTTAAACGCCTCTTTTCTAATGTAAATAAGGCTAATTTAGCTAGCCTCTCCTCATAAGTTAGATTGTCCATCCCCTTTATTAATTTGGTGGCTCTTCTCTGCACTCTCTCTAGTTCCAGAATGTATTTTCTAGGATTGGTGCCCAAAATTGTACTCCATATTCAAGGTGTGGTCTTACTAATGCTTTGTATAGGGGCATAATTATGTTTACTTCCCTTCCATCCATTGCCGTTTAATGCAAGATAAGATCTTGTTTGCCTTTGCAGCTACTGCATGACTTTGGGCACTATTGCTAAACCTACTGTCTACAAGCACTCCCAAATCCTTCTCCATCAAGGATTCCCCCAAATTATCCCCATTTAATTTGTAAGTCGCCTTTTTATTCTTGCATCCCAAATGCATAACCTTACATTTACAGTAGAGGCAGCGATTATTCTAACAAAAACCAGTGGCAATTCCCCAAAAGACCCAGGTACACCCAGGTACATTCTGAATACATTTCCTTAAACTAGCCCCAGCATTTTTGCATTGATTAATGGCCTATCAGATTAACAGCGGGGGTCCCTGGCAGTCCCATTCAAACTGAATTGGAATGCCAGGGATCCCTGCTGTGTTAATCCTATGGGTCGTTAGTCAATGCAGAAATGCCTTAAACGTGCCTCAAACTAGCCCAGAACATACCCAGCACATACCCTGAATGTAACCCGGCTAGTTTAAGGCAAATGTTAGAATAAGCGTTGCCTCTACTGTATCTGTATTAAACCTCATCTGCCATTTACAGTACCTGCCCACGTTTCAAGTCTCTCCAAGTCCTTCTGAAGAGAAATGACATCCTCCTCTGATTCTACTGCCTTACACAATTTAGTATCATCAGCATAGATGGAGACTTTGCTCTCGATGCCAACCTCAAGGTCATTAATAAACAAGTTAAAAAGTAGGGGTCCCAGTACCGATCCCTGAGGTTCTCCACATCTTGCCACATGTATTTGCACTTGGAGCAGCTGTTCCAGGGAGAATATCATTGTGAGAAGTGTGAGCAGGTGGTCTCTTTAGAGTCTCAGATTGCTGACCTGAAGGGGAAACTTGCAATATTGAGTGACATTGATGATCCTGAAAGGAGATTTGTGCTCACTAAGCGGGCCCTTGCTGGGACCAGTGGTGAAGATGATGGAGCTGTGAGTGAGGAGCAGGTAGGCAGCTGGGCAATAGTTAGAAGGGGAAGCAGGGGGAAAAGGAGGAGGCAGGCCAGTTCTGAGCTGACCCATCCCAATAGATTTGCCATATTAAATGACGATATTGGGAGTGTCAGCAGGAATGGCAAGGCTGGGGACACTGATCCCTCTAGCATCCAGGGGAATAGTTCCTCCAGCACAGAGGGGACTCAGGATACTCAGAGACTAAGAAAGATTGTGTAACGCCTGTATGCCTGCAGACCTGGTCAGTCCCAGTACTGAGGTGGGTAAGGGTATAACACACACCCACAGCAGTGAGGGCGTGCCCAGAGGGTGGAAGTAGCGTTGCCAGGCCTGGAGAGTAAGGGTTAACGTAATACTTGCTGAGTCCGGGGTGCCAGAGGTCGGTGGGTAATGTCCAAGTGCCAGAGTTCAGGGGTTGGAGAGAGCAGCGTAGTGATGTCCGAACGCCAGGGTCCAAGGGCAGGAGAAAGCAGCGTAGTCAAGTCCAAAGCAGAGTCCAAGTTCAAAGCAAGGAATCCAAACACGGGCAGGGACAGGAACCAGAGCTGAAACAGACAAGGGAGCTAGGCATAGACACTGCACACAGGAGCTACAGGAAATCTATGCAGAGCAAGGACTGAGAGGAAGGAGTGGGGTTATATGGGAAGAAGGACCAATGGGGGTGAGGGGAGGAGCAGAGGTTTGAGTGAGTGATTGCAGAGATAGGTCTGTGAGAGCAGGTGAGGAGACAGGGAGGTAATCTAAGGTAATAGCCTGCAACCGACGGGGGGTGGAGATAGAGCGTGGGAGAGGTAAGTAAGTAGAGTGGGTGCACGCACCATCTGTAACCCTGCTATGCGCGTGCACTGCGCATGCACCAGAGCGGGGGGGAGACCAGCGGAGGAAGCGCACGGGAGAGAAGACATAGGGGAAGGAGGAACGGAGGAGACAGGTAAGGAATGGACAGGGGTGTCAGAGGAAAGCCGAGGAGCGTGTGAGCCACAATAGAAAACCCGCGATCGTGAACACGCGCGCTTGGTGAGAGGACTGCACGCGTGCGCAGAGTGTAAGCCTGGGCATGAGGAACGAGCCGTGGAGGAACGGCTGAGGGAAGAAGGTAGAGTTTGGGGAGCGGAGGAACTAGGCACTGTGGAAGCTGGGGTGACGGGGACACGCTGGGAACTGTGAGTCCCCCGATCCGTTACATTTTGTGGTGGTAGGGGACTCCATTATTAGGAAGGTAGATATCCTACAATCTGTTGCCATGACCACATGAACCGAACAGATTGTTGTATCCCGCAGGCTCGAGTTCGACACATTGCGGATCGGGTAGACAGATTGTTGGGAGAGCTGGGACTGACCCGGCAGTCTTGGTACACGTTGGCAGCAATGACAAAGTTAGAGAAAGTTGGAGGGTCCTAAAAAGTGAGTTCAGGGATCTAGGCTGCAAGCTTAAGGCAAGGACATCCAATGTAGTATTTTCTGAAATACTACAAGTGCCATGCGCTACCGCAGAGAGATAGTCAGAGATTATGGAAGTTAATGCATGGTTAAGAAAGTGGTGTCAGAAGGAGGGGTTTGGGTTGTTAGACCACTGGAACTCCTTTTCTGAGATGTGTTATCTTTATGGTAGGAATGGATCGCATCTCAATGAAGAGGGATTTTCTATACTGGGGAAGAATGTTAAAAAGGTTGGAGGAGATTTTAAACTAGGATAGAGGGGTGGGACACGAAACAGATAATGAACTAAATAGAATAGATAGGGATGGGAAATAGCAAGGGGTCATGGAGGTAGAATGGGAGCAAGTGGGTTTTTGACAAGCAGGGAGACACCCATATTAAATATAGATACTACCAGAAAACTTCTAAAGACTAAATCCAATTGAAGTATAAAGGCAAGAGCAGATATGATAATAGTACTGACTGAAAAAACCCATAAATGCATGTTTGCTAATGTAAAAAGCCTAACAGATAAAATGGGTGAGCTTGAATTAATAGCTACAAAGGAGCAATATGATATCATAGGCATTACTAAAATATGGTGGGATTAAACTAATGACTGGACAGTTCATTTAGAGCAGGCCTGCACAACTCGTAAAGTGAGAAGGGCCGAACTGCTCCAAGGAAAAAAAAATTGGGCCACATAAGTAAAATCATCATCATCACCATCATCATCATCATCTCTCCTCCAGCACCTCATCATCATCCTCATATCTCCCCCAGCACCCCTCATCATCATCCTCATATCTCACCCAGCACCCTTCATCATCATCCTCATATCTCCCCCAGAACCCCTCACTATCAACCTTTGCGATACTCCCCATCTATCTCTCATACCCCCCATCTCTCCCACTCACCCACACACATAATACTCCCCCTCCACATCAAACACACAATATCCCCCTGCACAGCACACACGTCACATCCCCCTGCACCTCACATCCCTCTCCCCCCTTGCACCTCACATCACTCTCCCCCCCTGCACCTCACATCACTCTCCCCACCTGCACCTCACATCACTCTCCCCCCCTGCACCTCACATCACTCTCCCCCCCTGCACCTCACATCACTCTCCCCCCCTGCACCTCACATCACTCTCCCCTGTACCTCACATCACTCTCCCCCCCTGTACCTCACATCACTCTCTCCCCTGCACCTCACATCACTCTCCCCCCTGCACCCCACATCACTCTCCCCCCCTGCACCTCACATTACTCTCCCCCCCTGCACCTCACATTACTCTCCCCCCTGCACCTCACATCACTCTCCCCCCTGCACCTCACATCACTCTCCCCCCTGCACCTCACATCCCTCTCCCCCCTGCACCCCACATCACTCTCCCCCACTGTACCCCTCAACCCTCTCCCCCCCTGCACCTCACATGACTCTCCCCCATGCATCCCCCCATTGTCCCAGGCACTCGCCCCCCCCTGTCCCCGGCACTCATTCTCCCCACCCATTTCCCCTCCCCCTGTCCCTGTACTAATTCCCCCTCCCCCTCGGTCCCCGGCACTCATTTCCCCCCGCAGTTGGAAGGGGGAGAGAGCAAGGTAGGATGGGGGCAGTCAGGCACGGTGAGGTGAGCGGGAGGACGGCGTGGTTGAAAGGGTTAGAGCGCGAGGGAGGATGGGGGCAGTCAGGTGAGGTGAGCGGGAGGACGGCGCGGGCGGAAGGGGGAGAGTGCGAGGGAGGATGCGGCGGTGTGCGGGGTGAGAGGGAGGATGGCGCGGGTGGAAGGGGGAGAGCGCGAGGGAGGATGTGGCGGTGTGCGGGGTGAGTGTGAGGACGGTGCAGGTGGAAGGGGAAGAGCGCGAGGGAGGGTGCGTATGCGACAGTGTGCGGGGTGAGCAGGAGGATGGCGCCGGTGAGTGGTAGGATGGCGCGTTGGTAAGGGGGAGAGAGTGAGGGAGCAGGTGGAACGGGGAGAGCATGAGGGAGGAAGCGAATGCGCATGTGTGTGTAGTGGTGTGGTGGTGTGAGCGGGAGGATACTGGCATGGGGGAAGGGGGAGACAGTGAGGGAGGCTGCGGAGTGGAGTAATAAGCAAACGGATCAAATGGAGGAGTAGGAGTCACTGTGCGGTCATGTCAGTCACGAAATGGACAGTGAGACCAACAGGCACACGAGGGTTGAGGGTGGTGTGACTATCACGCCCTGCGTAGGCGTAGCCATAACGTCAGCCCACCCCACAGGCCAATGAGCTGTGGCCATCCGCCGGCCAATCACAGGGGGCACAAACAGACAGACAAACATGTTTTCACTTTTATATATATAGATAGGTCGTGCCAATCTAATCTTATTAGTTTCTTTGAGAAGGTATGTAGGAATTCAGACCAGGGTAATGCAGTTAATGTGGTCTACTTAGATTTTGCAGAGGCTTTTGATACGGTTTCACAGCAGAGGTTAGTGTACAAAATAAAGCATATTGGACTCGGTAAAATATTTGTACCTGGATTGAAAACTGGTTGAAGGATACACAACAGTGAATTGTTATAAATGGGACTTTTTCATGTTGGGCTAAAGTTGTGAGTAGAGTACCTCAAGGATCGGTATTGAGATCCTTGATTTTTTAACTTTTTTATTAATGACGTTGAGGTTGGCATAGAGAGCAAAGTCTCAATTTTTGCTGATGATACTAAATTGTGTAAGGTAGTAGAATCAGAGCAGGATGAAATTTCTCTCCAGAAGGACTTGGTTAGACTGGAAACTTGGGCAGGTAAATGTCAGGTGAGGTTTTATACAAAAAATGTAAGGTTGTGCATTTGAGAAACAAGAATAAACAGGCGACTTTCAAATTAAAAGGTGATAAATTAGGAGAGTCCTTGATGGAGTTTGATTTAGGAGTGCTTTTAGATAGCAGGCTTAGCTATAGTGCCCAAAGTCATGCAGCAGCTGCAAAGGCAAACATGATCTTATCTTACTGTACATTTAACGGGCAATGAATGGAAGGGAAGTAAACATAATTATGCCCCTTTATAAAGCATTAGTTAGACCACGACTTGTATATGGAGTACAATTTTGGGCACCACTCCATAGAAAATATATTATGGTACTACAGAAAGTGTAGAGAAGAGTCACCAGATTAATAAAGGAGATTGATAATCTGATTTATGAGGAGAGGCTAGCTAAATTACATTTGTTTGTTTATATACAGTATATTTCTATATAAAGATGTAGAGCGCAAGCGCGTTATGGTGGGATATACAGTACGGTGATAGCCTGCGTTATCAGTGCCATAAAATCCTTTTGAAAATATTTGATATTCTGCGTTACAATGCAATATTCTGTTTTATGAGCAGGTACAATACATTTGCTACATCTGTAGGAATATATCGTTATTTGGTTATGCGCACAAACTTTTATATGTTTAAAATGGATAGTTCTACTAATGTTTGTTAGACAACCATCACCAAAAAAGGATTTCTTCATATGTGGTTTACTTTATAAATGTACAATGTTGCACTTTTATTTGCATTTCTGGACTAGTTATTTTTATTTACTTTGTCTTTTTAGAATGCCAGCTAATGAAAACGGAACGACCAAAGCCAAACACCTTTATTATCAGATGTCTTCAGTGGACCACAGTTATAGAGAGAACATTTCATGTAGACACTCCAGAGGAACGGTGAGGAATAAGTCAGTTAATTTTATTTTACCTTTTCAAACAAAAATAACTGCACTTTTAAAAAATATTATGTAAAATGTATCTTTAAACTGTGTATAATATTGTACGGCGCCTAACCAGAAACTGCAACATACAAATATAAATGCACAATTCTAAATTAGTTGATGCAGACGGATGAAGGGGGCGTGAGAAGAACCATGTTTGAATCTTAGGTGAGCTTGCAATATATTCCAGAATCACACTTACTGAAAGCCACATGCAGCGACTGTACTACTAATATAGATAATGCCTTGGTCTGTATATTACATAGTTACATATAGCTACATACAGCTGCGCCAGCCTTTATTTTAAAGTGGCTCTGAAAACCGTGGCCAGCCGCGCTCTGTTTTCCAACCGTTTAGAAATTTACTCTTTTTTCCATCGTGCGCTAAAAATGGCATTTTAGCGTTGTCTGCAATACCGTCTAGAAACTCAAGTGGGCGATCTCGAGCTGTTGTCTTAAAAGTCTAATAGCAATTCAACCCGTACATTTCTGCAAGTCTGTGTGTGCGCGCACAGTAATTGTAAATTTGAAGATTTATATTTGAAGTAGAGATTAATTAACGTTCCGAGTTCATACTGTATACAGTAGTATGAGGCTCCTTAGCCATATACATAAAAAATATGAGGACACATACTGTACTGTATACAGGATACTAAAGGGAAAAGTACAGTATTACAAAAATATAACGTTGCGTCTTCTTCCGAATATAAAATATTTTTCCCGCTCATGCGGATTGGAACCTTGTCGAAACGCATACTGTATGCATGTCATCACATTTCTATATGTATTATTTATTAATCAATACTTTTGCTAGGCTTGCTCTTCTTTTCATACTGTTTTTATGTTATGCGCATGCGTGTATGTCTCATTGGAACTTTGTAGAAACGCATTTGCGTGTCCTCACATTTCTGCGCATGCGTGTACTGTATGTCTCATTGGAACCTTGTTGAAACGCATATGCGTATCATCACATTTAGGCGCACGCGTGTATGACTTCTCATTCAATTTGAATTTCAAGTCTGAAATTTTTTTTTCCGTTTCTCGACATGGGCCTGCATAACAATTATTGATATTCTGAGAATCAATCACTACTGTAGCTTTTTAATTCTACACTAGTAATGTACGTACTTTATGAGGTGGGTGGCATACTGTGATTTTTATTTGGGGGTGTGGGGATCAAAACATAATGAAGACCTGTTGAAAATATTTCTTTGAACTAATAATCCAGCATACAGCGCTCTCCCCCTCCCCCCCGCACACACACACACACACACACACACACACACAAGGCTAAAGTATTTCTACTTCTTATCGACAACTCTCCCACACCATTCATTTTTAATAGTTGGCTTTCTGGCTTTAATCTTCCCGAGCATGTCATAACATTTCTGCGCATGCGTGTATGACTTCTCATTCAATCTACTTCTTATCGACACCTCTGCCAAACCATTCATTTGTATTTATTTATATTGGCGATAATGACTCCTCCATCCACACCCCAACCCCAAAGCCATTCTTTAAAATCTTTGAGGCTTTGTTTACGGTAACGCATGCACACGTGTTATAATCCCTTCTCGAATTACTCATCCACACACATACTGGTAACAAGAGCATTTCAAGTTTAAGGGCTGGTGGTAGCACCTTCAACCCCTCCCCCCCTCCCCACCACTTCAAACAAAAAGCCTTACAACATGAATAGAAATGTTTATCCACACTTTCCAGAATTGAATATGTTAATCTGATAAACTCTTCTTGGCAACTAGTGTAGCACACCCCTAACCACTTCACACACAAACCCAACCCCTTCTTTAAAAATCTCCCCCCCCCCACACACATTCAAAGTGAATTTAAAGTTCAAAGAAAAAGAAAGAGACATAATCTGAATCATGTTTTTGATAAGTTACAAATTTTTGCCATTCTTTCTTTTTCTTTGGGGGATGTGGGGGTGTTTCAATGATGATCGTGAATTTAAAGAATTTTTTTTTATTTTATCAGGATGAAAAATACAAATAATCATGAATAATACAAATGTTATCTTTATAATACAAATTCTATCTTTACCTTCTTTGTAACGGTAGCACCTGTCATCACTTCAGCAGCACCTGACATTGACATCATGAAAATGGATAATCATGGAAGAATGAAAATTAAAAATAATAATGAATAATACAAATTTATAATAATAAAAACAGTAATACAAATTTTCAGTCTTTATCTTCTATGTCATGGCCGCTTTGCATTCTGTAGTTCGTTGAGAGAGGAGGGGGGGGGGGATTGTGTAAATTATGACTGTTGATACACTATACACACAGTTCACTAATTTTACACATGAAACCCCCCCCCCTCCTTCTGTAGTTCAGCATCTCTGAAAAGAAAAGAAAAAATAAGTGCTGTATAACTATAACTACAACATATTGGACTATGCAGTTACTACTGTCAAACTATACTGCATACTGTACAGTACACAGTAACTGTCTAACTACAAAAACTCAGTATGCCATCCGCCAATTCATCCTTTTTTGATGGTTTCACCACTTTTCGGATATGATCTTTCAGCTGATGCCATACCATTTTGATAGGATTGAAATCTGACGATCTGTCATTGGAGGGGGGAAAGAAGGAGAATTAGTTAAAGAGATACACAGTAAACACTGTTAAAAAATGAGAAACGGTTACAGAACTTACTCCGCTGGCATCTTCACCCAGTTGATACCGCTGGCAAGAATATGCGTAGTAGATGCGGAGTGTTTGTGATCATTGTCTTGGAAGAACCGGTGACCATCTGGGAATTCATGTGTAATGTATTCCACAATCCCGGGCATTATTTTCTCTTGAAAAAATACTTTATTCATGATTCCTGTAACAAGAAAAGAAAAGTGCTCAAAATACTGCACACTAGTACAGTATAGTGCATTATTTTACTGTCAAAGATGACGATGCATCCTGGTCCATGCCTAGAGATGGCACCCCACACATGCAGCTTCACTGGGTGTTTTGGATGCAGCTTCATAGATTTGCGTCCTTTTTTGTGGAATGCAAAGGTGGCAAATCTCTCGAGCGATATAGTAGACTCGTCATTAAAGATGCAATCCTGAAAAGTTTTGCCACTTTCGATCCATGCCCGTGCCTGGACCACTCTTTTGATCTTGTTGGCGTCCCTTATCATAGGATATGCTCTGTAATGACTATTAATAATTTTAGAGGTACTGTACAGTTAAACCACACTTTTAACCTATAGTACTGTACACGTCCATATTTCTATCCCAATCTGTTTCTCATCTCTTTGATGCTGCTCTGAGATGCGATAATATTGTGTTGTTGCTCAAGAGCGTACTTGACCCGTGTGGCACACCTCTCATCATTCTCTACGCTTTATTGGTCAACCAAAAGAGTTGTCGCCCTACAGTGTAAAGCATAAACAACAATTTGTTACAGTAGGGCACCAACATTCCCTGTAGTGTATTTTTTGTCATCTATATACAGTACTAGCTGATATACTCGGCGTTGCCCAGGCGTGGAAGGGCAGGGGGCATGGAGTGGAAGGGCGGGGGGGGCAAAGGGTGGGGAGGGGGGGGCAAAGGGCAGGGAGGGGGAGGCAAAGGGCAGGGAGGGGGGGCAAAGGGCAGGGAGGGGGGGGGCAAAGGGCAGGGAGGGGGGGACAAAGGGCAGGGGGAGGGAGGACAGGGGGGCAAAGGGCAGAGGGAGGGAGGGCAGGGGGGCAGGGGGAGGGAGGGCAGGGGGGAAAAGGGCAGGGGGAGGGAGGGCTGGGGGAGGGAGGGCGGGGGGGGCAAAGGGCAGGGGGGCAGGGAGGGTAGGGGGGGCAAAGGGCAGGTTGAGTCTTGGACGCATTAAATAACCCATTCCCCTGCATTTACTCACCTTGCACACGGCCGCGCTCCTGTTCCTATGAGTACCAGCCGCCGTCCTCCTCCACCTCGCGCTCCTCAGCGGAGAGGCTGAGACGCTCCGGTGAGGAGGTGCTGTGCCTTTCGCGGGGAGAGGTGGAGACAGCCGGAGGAGCGCCCTGTGTGAGGGGAGAGAAGCACAGTGCGTGCTCTGTGTGTGTGGGTGGGGGGGGTGAGCGAGAGCGCCAGGTGAGGGAGTGGCTTATGTGTGGTGAGAGCCATGGGGAGGTGAGAGTCCCCCGCTGTGCCCCGGGCGCTCGCAGCGCTCCCCCGCTGACTGTATCGGCGGCGGGGGGGGGGGGGGGTGAAAGCGCGGGAAACAGGGAGACACGGGAAGTGGGGGAGGTACGCGCGGGTCACGATGACTTGGATTTCAGGCTGATGTTCGGGGAGTAAGAGGCGGAGCCTCCGGGACCGGCGGGTAAGAGACCGGGAGATGTGCTTCTAACACTGTGAGCCCCACCCCCTGGGTTATACATGCTGCTACTGTATGTAACACACCCCCCCTACTGTGTGTGTGTGTGTCCTGTGTGTCCTTTGGCCCGTCACTCCGCCTCAGGCCAATGAGAGGTGTGCGGGGGCGGGCGGGCCAAGGGACCAATGAGATTTCCCCTAGGGACAGAGGCCATGCAGACATCCAGACAGGCATACAGTGCTTTCACAAATATAGTATAAGATGTACTGTATATATATATATATATATATATATATATATATATATATATATATATATATATTGTACTGTACCAGCCGCTAAATAGATATACTGTAACATTATAGATTCCTTAATTCTCTGTCTTGATTTTTTTATCTCAAATAATTGCTAGGAAAAGGTACTGTTAAAAACAATATATATAATATAGTTATATAAATATACAGCTATATAAATTATAATATACTGTATATATAATATAGTTATATAAATATACAGCTATATAAATATACTATAACATTATAATATAATATTATGTGTACTTTATGTGTGTGTGTCATACTGTATACAGTAAACGGTATACTGTATACTGCATTGGGGGTTTTGAGTGAGTCATAATGAGTAATAATGAAGTGAGTGATAATTAAGGAAAGAGGTGCAACTCACTTTGAAATACAATTGGTGTCTTTAAATGTATTGATTATAAGAATGTAAGAATGTAAAAACATGAATTTAATCTGTACTGTATGGTAATGATACGGGGATACAGTATACTGCATTGGCGGTGGTACAATTTTTTTATCTCAAATAATTGCTAGGAAAAAGGTACTGTTAAAAACAATAAGCCATTTAACAAGTAAAAGTGCTATTACAGTACTGTACAGTAAAGAAAACACGCATAAACGTTTCAACAAGGTTCCAATGAGACATACAGTACGCGCATGCGCCTAACTGTCCAGCAATTGTTCAGTATCTACTGTAGAAGCTGCTCAGCCAATCATATTGCTGGACTACATTTTCTAGAATTGTGAATAAAATAATAGAACTAAATAACCATAAGCAAAGCGATTGATTACAGGAGAACGGACCGATCTGCAGTAACGAATCGCTTGTCTGTGTGCATAATGTATTGATATTTAAAAAAAAGAATAAAATACGGCAGCTTGAACTGCAGGTTTTTACCTTCATTATAGACTTTGCCAATCGGTTGGCGCCGAACTACTGCCAGTCCCGTATTCTTGATTATACACATAATTGACAGGTGACAGCGGGCCTGCTACACCTGTAGTTGATAGCTGATGAAGCTGGAAATCTTTTTGGTACATGCAAGCTTGCTGGTATCTGTACGTGAAATCTTGCTCAGGCTGCAGGTATCCTGGCGGGGACAGATAGCAAGGTTTGCCGGTCACCAGGTTTTCACTGACGGTCGGACCGTTATTGTAAGCCGGTGCTGGCGCTGTCGCTGTTCCATTGCTGGCCTGGGACTGACAAATCTTTGTTGGTTTTACCATGACCTTTCGCCTTTTGAAGTCTCCTTGATCAAAGACACTGGAAAAATCTGTCAACACACACCAATACCCTCCTCTAACTCCGTGTGCAGGAGCAATACGAGAAAAACACAGATCGATACATAACTTTTTCCTTATTGCACGCTTCCACACACGAGCATCTGGTGAAAATTTGTAAAAGTTATAATTTGAGATAAAATATGGATAAATTTGACCAACTGTGGCCATCTTATCATCTGCTGCATTAATTGCAGACCATATTAAATAAGCGTACGTTATGTCGGGCTTTTTGCACACGTACTGCTTTGTACTCATTGCAGGACAGGAGAAATCCAGTACAGTTATGTAAAAAAAAAGACACTGTGCATTGAGTTTTTTTATTATGAAATGCCTAAATTGATACTGTTTTGTAACTTCTTCAGTAACAAGGTCAATTCACAATGGACCACTGTGGTTTTTTTTAAACACCTGCAAGTAGATGCATTACTGTAGCACATTAGAATTCATTACAATTCATGAATATCTGCCACCTGGCGGATATGCGAATAATTGCCCCCAATTAAATCCGAACCATTATAAATAAACAGATCAACCGCGGATCAGCCACGGGTGCTGGGCGGCGCAAATGTGGCATGAATGCGGGGATACCCAATTTATTGCGTGTGGATTTCAGAAGCTGCAACCGCTACGCCCCCGAGAAGTTTTAAAATAAAGGCTGGCGCAGCAGTAGTAGATGAAGTTAAAAAAAGACATATGTCCATCAAGTTCAACCTATGGTAAATTTAGACAACATATACTTATCCTATATTTGTATTTACAGTTTTTTGATACAGGTGAAGGCAAACAAAATAGAAACTAACTATATTATTGTTATTGCATGAATTTACACTGCAGTTTCTCTTTGATTTATTTTAATTTTGCCAACTTTTTTGTACTGTAATTACTAATTTGCTTGTAATTTAAGTCTATTATGGCATTTCTATATCACATTTTGCATTGGGACTTTTGTTTGCGACTTTCGTAGTAATAAATTCTGAGGCCAAATACAGTAGGGGAAGTAGACTTTGTTCCCCCATGTGATGCAAAAGCTATTATAAGGTTACATTTTTTCACCGGTTTTCCTAAGGGGCATTGAAGACCAAAAAAGTAAGCAATGTATTTTGCTGTGCATTTTATTTTCATTGTTTTCTTTTCTACCTTTCCGTGCACTCTCTATTGTGTGTGTATGTGTGTGTCTATGTAAGAGATGTGTGCAGAGGTATGCAATGGAGACCGTTTTTAAGGTGAAATGAAATTAAGGCCTTATTGCCTGTTCCTTTTAAACAATACTGCAAACAAAAATATACATAAAACAATAAACACCTATCCCTGTGTAAGGGCTAACTTACTTCCCCAGTCCCTCTCTGCAAGGCTTCGTGGGAAAAGCCCCTTACCCACTTATCACCCCAAAGTCTCAGTGGTACCTTAACGCAGGTGGCCCTTCAAGTCAGTGGTGTCCAGGTAGGTGTCTGCTTGAGGGTCCAGGCATAGAGGTCTGGTCCCCTTTTGTCTTGCTCCCAGAACATAGCCCTACTTTTCCTTATGTCAGCTCCCTTGTGAGCTAAGGAATCTATTTCCTGTTTCTCAAATCAGGCTTTTTCTAAAAGTCCTAATCAGTCAGGTGGAGTCTGGTTGATTGCCTGTGTCCAATTAACCAGCACACTGCTGGATTTAGAGGCAGTTTCCTTCAAACAGTGATAAGTCCCTGTTACAGTATATGTGTATAACGAAGTATTGGGGCACTCAAAAAGTAAAAAAGAGCTCATATAGACACAGCTACTATAGAACTAAGCAGTTATTACTTATCTTCATGAGTGTCGGCAGCTGAACCAGGTTAAAAAATATTTTTGAACCAGGTCCAAAAACCACACCGCTTTAAAAATATGTATATGAAAAAATTCAAGTCCACTGCACTCTCCAGGTATAAACTTGAAACCTTTTTATGGCAACCAACAAGGTAAAAGAATAGTGTGACATTCGAAACGTTGTGCTATTCGATTACCTTATTGGATGCAATAAATTGGATTCAACTTCCTGCTGGGTATCTGTAAGGATTCTGCTCGATCCGTGCCGGGTTTTCACTACGGCTCTCTCTCCTGCTCTTTCTGCTCTCTGTGGCCATTTTGGGTACTGGGATCCTGCTTTATAAGGCTGCAGTTACCATAGGGAGTCGCTCCTGTCGGTCTTTGCAGTTACGCCTTATCCTCTTGCCTGTTTTGAATTCCTTTTGCTGACCCTGGACCGTGACCCCAACCTCGCTGCCTTCCGCCTGCCCTGACCTCCACTTGCCTCCTTGACTTTGCTACTCTGCCGAAAGCCCTGACCCCCTGATTCCTTATCGACTACAGATACTCTTACAGGACTCTGTCCCTGGGTTGTGGTCGGTTTATTTGCATCCCTACCTCAGCCCTGCGGGTCCGCCTCCTGATTTGAGACGAGCACCGTCATATTTTGCTCAGCCAAACATGGACTGCTTGGAGATCACGAGACATGCCTCGCACAGCAAAACCAACAGATGGCACTCATTTCCAGCTGACTTCATGACATTATCTCCTGGCTGGATACATTTAAGGTGGCTTCCACCCCTGCACCGCCATTGCTGGTAGTTTCTCCGGCGCCAGTTCCGTCATCTCCTACACCCAGAGAACCACGGATCCCGACGTCTCTACGTTATGGAGGGGACCCTAGAGGATTTTTGAACCAATGTTCAATACAGTTCGAACTCTAGCCCTCCATGTTTTGCACTCATCGATCCAGGGTAAGCTACCTCATTTTTCTACTGACAGACGAGGCTTTGGCCTGGGCCTCCCCCCTCTGGGAAAAGGAATCCCCACTGATTAATGACTCCGCTTCTCCCTTTCTCCAAATATTCAAAAAGATTTTTGACGCACCCGGTCGCGTCTCCTCTGCTTCTGCTTCGCTCAAACGTAGCCGGCGAGGAACTTGTACTGTGGGTCAGCATGCCATCGAATTCCGAATCCTTGCCGCAGAGACGGGCTGCAACAATGAAGCTTTGCTGACAGCAGCTTTCTGAGGGGTTAAAGGATGAGCTAACTTGCCGGGACACCCACAAGGATCTGGAGGAATTAATTTCTCTCTGCATCAGAATGGATCTCCGGATGCGAGAACGACAGACTGAGCGAGATTGGTTCTAGAGGACCCCTAAAATCCAGCTCCTCTTTCTACACCTCTACCTGAGGAAGGACCAATGCAATTGGGTGATACCAAATTACTTGAGCAGGAGAGTACAAGGAGACGTATCAGGGGGCTGTGTCTGTATTGTTGGCTCAAAGGTCACCTTGCCTGAAATTGTCCTAAATCGGGAAATGCCAGTGCCCAGTGAAGATTGATGAATACTCTCTGGGCATTTCTTCTATTCCTCCTCCATCACAACCTTCAAGGCTGTTCCTTCCAGTTACACTCTCCTGGGGGCCAGCCTCAATATTCACTCAGGCTTTTGTGGATTAAGGAGCCACAGGGAATTTCATTGACCACACATTCGTGGAACGTCAATCCCTTCCTCTCCATACTAGGGAGATTCCGTTAACAGTAGAGGCTATTGATGGAAGACCTCTGATACCTGGGACCATCACTCTCGAGACTAATCCTTTGCTGGTTACAGTTGGGGCACTTCACCAAGAGTCATTATCTTTCTACATCTTTCGCTTTCCCTCGACCCCAATGGTTCTAGGACTTCCTTGGCTGCGGCACCACAACCCCAAGATCGATTTGGCGACCAATCAAGTGACATCCTAGGGACAACGTTGCCATGGATCTTGTCTTCCGGTGTCTCACACCATCTCCAAGGTTTGGCTACCTACGGAGACTTCCTCATCATGCCTTCCAGTTTGTTACCAGGAGTTTGCCGACATATTCGACAAAAGACAGGCAGAGTAGTTACCGCCACACCAACCCTATGACTGTGCAGTCGATCTACTACCAGGGGCCGTCCCTCCTTGGGGCCGCACCTATCCCCTTTTGGAACCAGAAACCAAAGCTATGCGGGAATACATTTTGGAGAACCTTCAGTGTGGGTATATTCGTAAATCAAGTTCCCCACTGGTGCGGGTTTCTTCATGTCCAAAAAAGACGGTTCTCTCAGACCATGTATCAACTATAGAGGCTTAAATAAAATCACCGTAAAGAACCGATATCCGTTACCCCTCATTCCTGAACTGTTCGACCGTTTACGCAAGGCTACGATCTTCACCAAACTGGATCTTCGAGGACCCTGCAATTTGATCCGGATCAGAGAGGGTGATGAGTGGAAAACAGCCTTTGATAACTGTGATGGCCATTATGAATATTTAGTTCTGCCTTTTGGCTTATACAACGCCCCAGCTGTATTTCAAAATTTTATCAACAAGATTTTCCGGGATATACGGCACCAATTTCTCTTAGTATATCTGGACTATATCCTTATCTTTTCCAGTTCTTTGACCGAACATCAGGCACAGGTTAAAGTGGTTCTCCAAAGACTTTGGGACCACTCCCTCGATGCCAACCTTGTCAATTCGAACAAAAGAAGATTTATTTCCTTGGGTTTGTAATCTCTTCCATTGGGTTAAAGATGGATCGTGCGAAAGTATCGTCAGTGCTGGACTGGCCCTTACCGTTAGCCCTCAAACCGATACAATGATTTCTTGGGTTCGCCAACTACTACCGACGATTCATCAGGAGTTTTTCTAAGGTGGTTGCACCCATTACGGCTCTCACTAAGAAAGGGGCAAATCCTAAGATATGGCCCGCAGAGGCTCTTTCAGCTTTCAAGAAGCTCAAGTCCGCCTTTTCTTCCACCCCTGTGCGGATCCATCCAGATTCTATGAAACCCTTCGTGCTTGAAGTGGACGCATCTGGCAGCCGGAGCCGTTCTTTCTCAAAGGAAGGATTTTCATGGGAAACTCCACCCCTGTGTCTTCTTTTCTCTTGAAGAATTGAGACATTTGCTTGAAGGGACAACTTCTCCGATTTAAATCATTACTGACCACAAGAACCTTGAATATATTGAAGACGCAAGGAGACTCAGGACGCGTCGGGCAAGGTCGGCTCTCTTCTTCACTCAGTTTAACTTTGTGATCTCTTATCGCCCAGGATCCAAAAACACCAAAGCAGATGCTCTATCTCGTCAATTCTCTCCTGACGGCTCCGAAGAGCTAGAGCAGGGACCCATCATTCCCCCTGCACAGATCATCTCTGCCGTATCCTCATCACTTCTGCAACAGATTTTGCAGGCTCAGGCAGAGGATCCTAGATCGACGTCCACACGTTCGTCTAAATTATTTGTTCCTCCTCAATTCCGTAGTGAGGTGTTGCTATGGGGTTATAACTCCAAGTGCCAAGGACATTACCCTGTGGATTGCGCCAACCCGTACCCGTTCCCACCCGCCATGGACCACCTGTCCATGGATATGACTACCATGCTGGTAGTGGTCGACCGATTCACTCAATAAGCCCATTTTGTTCCTCTCCGGAAGCAACCCACAGCAACTGAACTAACAGAGATATTTATTAAAGAGATATTCCGCCTCCATGGAGTCCCGACGGATAGTTTCAGATCGCGGATCCCAATTCGTCTCTAGATTCTGGAAGGCCTTTTGCCAAATAATGGGTATCTCCTTGCATTTCTCTTCTTCCTACCACCCCCAGTCCAATGGTCTCAAAGAATGGACCAACCAGTCCTTAGAACAATTCCTCTGCTGCTTCGTTTCTGAGCTGTAGGACAACTGGGTTGATCTGCTCCCGTTGGCCGAGTTTTCCCGTAATTCCATGAAGCATGATTCAACCCTGAAATCACCCTTCTTCTGTGCCCACGGGTACCTTCCCACTGCCCTTCTACTTTCCAGTCCCCTTTCCTGGGTGGATGGCAAAATCCAAGAACTCGAGTTACTCTGTAAGAAAATCCAGGTCAAAAAACCCAGGAGGATAAACATCGATTAGCACCTCTTCCATTTTAAGTGGGAGATCAGGTCTGGCTGGCTACAAAAAATATCTGTTTGAAACAACCTTCCTCCAAACTCGGGCCCAAGTTCATTGGACCTTATAAAATTTTGAAACAAGTCAACCCAGTGGCGTTGAAACTGGAACTTCCAGATACCTTAAGAATACCCCCTGTGTTCAATGTCTCCCTCCTCAAGCCGTTCGTCCAGAGCACCTTCTCTCCTCCTACCCTCCCGCCTCCTAAACTGTTCATGCTGGATGGCCAGGAAGAATTTCAAGAAAGCCAAATATTGGATTCCTCTGAATCCCGTGGCGGGCTACAGTACTTGATTCATTGGAAGGGTTATGGATCCGAGGAAAATTCATGGATCAGGTCAAGGGATGTCCATGCCTCCAACCTCATCCGGGCGTTTCATTGAAAATTTCCTGCCAAACCGTCTTAGATCACCTGGAGGCCTCTCCTCAAGGGGGGGGGGGGGGAGTACTGTAAGGATTCTGCTCGATCCGTGCCTGGTTTTCACTATGGTCCAGGTTTTCTCTCTCTCCTGACCTCTCTGCTCTCTGTGGCCATTTTGGATATTGGCAGTCTGCTTTATAAGGCTGCAATTACCATAGGGAGTCACTGAGCAAAGTTCTGTGTGTTTGCAGCTCCTGTTGGTCTTTGCAGTTATGCCTTATCCTCTTGCCTGTTTTGAATTCCTATTGCTGACCCCGGACTGTGATCCCGACCTCACTGCCTTCCGCCTGCCCTGACCTCCGCTTGCCTCCTCGACTTTGCCCCTCTGCCACCAGCCCTGACCTCTGCCTGTCCCCTGGACTTTGCTACTCTGCCGCTAGCCCTGACCCCTGCTTCCTTACCGACTACAGATGCTCTTACAGGACTCTGTCCCTGGGTTGTGGTCAGTTTATTTGCATCCCTACCTCAGCCCTACTGGTCCGCTTCCTGATTTGAGACGAGCACCATCACAGTATTGTTTAGTGTATAGTGTATAGTGTTTAGTAACTGTTTTGGAGATCAGTGGCCCCTCCCCCCAGGGTTTAAGCTTGCCCCTCCCCACTCTCCAAATGAACAAGTTTTTTTCATGCAGCTGGTTGGGGCAGATCCAATGTGATCATTATTCCTCTAATTATAGAGGTAAATAAGAATTTTAATCAGTTAGTGTTAGAACCTGTGATATTTAGTCATGCGTTGATGTGGCTCACAGGCTTCTTTGTTTTTTGTTGTATACATTTAGCACTCCTTTTGACACTTATATTCATTATATATATATATATGCAAATATAACTGTATGCGGCAGGTCTGCAACCCCGCCTTTCCCCATTATCACCCAGCATACAGCACTTCCACTGCAGCAAGGGATTCTGGGAAATGACATGCAAATGAGCACACAGTGTCACTTTTTGCCTCAATAACCATTTTTAACATGGTTCCCTATAGGCTTAAGCTTGCTGCATGGTCACAGCTTTGAGCACAGCCAGGGTTAAGGTGCATACCCAGAAAACCACCCACAGACAGCCGTTTCGACCTTGATGGGTCTCATCAGTGTGGGGTTGATTTTACTGGGAATGCAAGAGAGGCTATGGGATAGGCTAAACCATAATACTGAGTTAAGTTATGGTGAGTAAAAAAAGTGACAAAAACCCTCCACAGGAAAGCATGTTAAAAATGGTTATTGAGGCAAAAAGTGACACTGTGTGCTCATTTGCATGTCATTTCCCAGAATCCCTTGCTGCAGTGGAAGTGCTGTATGCTGGGTGATAATGGGGAAAGGCGGGGTTGCAGACCTGCCTAAGACATGCAGATGAGCATACAGTTATATTTGCATATTTGCTTTCCTGTGGAGGGTTTTTGTCACTTTTTTTACTCACCATAACTAACCTGCCTCTAACCTGCCTCTCACATGTCTCCCCTACAATCTATCCTAAACGCTGCTGCCCGAATCACTCTACTCTTTCCTAAATCTGTCTCCGCATCTCCCCTCCTGAAATCCCTCTCCTGGCTTCCGATTAAATCCCGTATCTCACACTCAATTCTCCTGCTCACTTTTAAAGCTTTACATTCTTCTGCCCCTCCTTACATCTCAGCCCTAATTTCTCGCTATGCACCATCCCGACTCTTGCGTTCTTCTCTAGGATGTCTTCTTTCTACCCCCTTTGTATCTAAAGCTCTCTCCCGCCTTAAACCTTTCTCACTTTCTGCCCCACACCTCTGGAATGCCCTTCCCCTCAGTACCCGACTAGCCCCCTCGCTATCCACCTTTAAGACTCACCTTAAGACACATCTGCTTAAAGAAGCATATGAATAGCACTGGATAATCATGGACACATGATACATAAAGCTTGGCCCCCTGCAGACGCATTTACTAGAATTCCCTCCTACTGTCTCTGTACGTTCTCCCTACCTACCAATTAGATTGTAAGCTCCTCGGAGCAGGGACTCCTTCCTTAATGTTACTTTTACAGTATGTCTGTAGCACTTACTCCCATGATCTGTTATTTATATTATTTGTTATTTATATGATATGTATTACTACTGTGAAGCGCTATGTACATTTATGGCGCTATATAAATAAAGACATACAATACAATACAAATAGACTATAAATGAGGAGAATGAAGTCTACAATAGTCCTGTTTGGTCTAATCAATAGTAAAAGTCCAGTTCCATAAGAAAGGATATAAGAGAAAAATTGATCTGAAAATAAATGAAAGCACAATATGGTGAAGTACTGTAAAAAAAATGTTTACTATGCAAAAATAAAATGCCACTTACAATCTGGCAGAGTAAAAGCGCATTGAGGGAAACATCCCGGTACAGCAATGGGCTCCATGTTGGCTGACGCCGCTTAGTCAGATTGTGGGTAGTTTGCGGTCACACAGCACACTCTGTCAATCCGTACCACCTCGTCACCAGCCGATGACATCAGGGGGCTGAAGGCGCCTGTGTGTTGAAGTGAAAACCTCACAGCTTTGTCTGTGGCTGTAGCCGGCATCTTCTGTATTAGTGTTCAATCTTCACAGAACTCAGCAGGGAACTAAACATTAACCCTACGCATTTCACTTCATCCCCGAGGAAGCTTTTTGAAGTTAAGCGCTTAGGGTTATAAAAAGTGCACGCTCCATTGTGTGTGAAAGTTAAAAAAAATGTTATGCATCTTCAATGGTGAACAGAGACAGAGGTTTGTATACCTGCTTGCCTGTATTAGAGAAAACTGAGACTGCTTGCCTGTGTTGGAGAAAATTGTAAATAAAGTGTAGCACGACTCGCTGTCTACAGCTTTGCAGTCAAAGAAGCAAAAGTCAGTGGCGAGAACAGCATCCCCAAAGTAGAGATTATACCTTCTTCTCCCACCCCCACAACAGATACAGTAGGCTAGACTACTTCCTAGTATCAAACAGACTGGTCCCAGTGGTCTCCCACACGGGGATCCACGATATTTCGTGGTCCGACCACGCACCTATCGAGCTGCGGTGCACTCTAAATTTACTAGACAGACCTGGAGCAAACTGGAGGCTAAACGAGCTGTTATTGAAAATCCCGAATTTACAGAGAGAGATTGGGGAGAGGATTAAGGATTTCTTCACTGAGAACGTAGGGAGTGTCTCTTCCGACACCACCCTATGGGAAGCCCACAAGGCGACTCTCAGAGGCTCCCTCATGTGCCTAGCAGCCAGGCGCCGGAGGGATCAGGAGAAACAGATAAATGTGCTACAGGATAAGCTAGCGACCCTAGCTAAGGCGCACAAGATATCTAGGAATCAGGACACAATGCGTGCCTTGGCAGAAACCAAACAGCAGTTGAATATAAAACTGGCCTCCCGGGCAGAAAAGGAGATGAGCTGGTCCAGGCGTAGATACTTTGAGAAGGCGAACAAGCCGGACACCCTATTAGCACACCGACTTCAAAACAAAATTCCTAATTATCATATACAAACTATCCGCACACAAGGGGGAGAACTTACCTCTAATCCTCAGAGGATCGTGGCAGAGTTCAAAAACTACTACGAGACGCTGTACGATGGGGGTAAGGTTACACACAATCAAAGGACGAGGGATAATCTCGGGGAATTCTTAAGAGAAGCCAAATTGCCAACCTTGAGCAGGGTGGAGAAGGAAGCGTTACAGACGGACTTCTCTTTAGAAGAGTTAACGGTAGTTGTAAAGTCACTTAAGCCTGCCAAAGCGCTCGGCCCAGATGGTTTCTCCAACTTATACTATAAAAAATACCTGACAATTTTAGCCCCACATCTATTGAAGCTATTTAACTCTATTTTACAAGGGGCCTCGTTCCCAGCTCAGATGCTTCAGGCTTCAATCTCCCTGATCCATAAACCTGGTAAGGACCCGGCAGACTGTAAGAGCTACCGGCCCATCTCGCTGATTAATACGGACGTAAAAATTTTCTCCAAATTACTAGCCAACAGAGTGGGTATCGTCCTTCCCAGGTTAGTTCATCCAGATCAGGTGGGGTTCATCGGAGGTAGGCAAGCGGCGGACAATACCAGACGGATAATAGATTTGGTGGATCTGGCACAGAAACAGAATATCCCGTCAATGGTATTAAGTCTGGACGCGGAGAAAGCCTTCGATAGAATCGATTGGCCCTACTTGAGAGGGACGCTTGGGGCATTTGGCTTTGAGGGACGCCTCCTGTAGGCCATCATGGCCCTCTACGAGGGGCCAACGGCAAGGGTGAGACACCAGGGATTCCCATCAGAGCAATTTCAAATTAAGAGTGGCACACGCCAGGGATGCCCGCTGTCCCCTTTGTTGTTCGCCCTCTGCGTAGAACCCTTGGCGGCACATATCAGAAACAACCCGGATATTACGGGCATAGCTGTAAAAGAGCAATCCCACAAAGTGGCGCTCTACGCAGATGATGTGATCCTGACATTATCACAGCCTCTCACCTCCCTGCCCAATGTTTTCTCAATTTTGGGGACCTTTAAACAAATTTCTGGGTTCAAAATTAATCAGGCCAAATCGGAAGCCCTCAATATAAATTTACCCAAACCAGTAGAAAAACTAATTGGACTCAATTTTAACTTTAAATGGCAACCCTCTATGATTAAGTATTTAGGGGTATATATCACGAAAGATTATAAGGCTTTATATAAAGCGAATTATCCCAGGTTGTTTCGGACTCTCCGTGAGGATCTCCGGAGATGGGCGGGGTACAGTATCTCGTGGATAGGCCGTATTCATAGTGTGAGGATGAATCTCCTGCCACGGGTGCTGTACCTTTTCCAGGCCCTCCCAATCCCCCTGATACAAGAAGAGATCCTCTCGCTTCAGTCCTTAATAACAAAGTTTATCTGGAATAAGAAAAACCCACGAATTAACAAAGCGATCTTGAGGAGGCCGACCTTGAGAGGAGGGTTGGGGGTGCCATGCTTGTTCGCCTACTACAAAGCAGCCCAACTGTGCCAGATTGTGCAGTGGCACACAGACCCGAACCTTCGGAGGTGGGTAGCGCTAGAAAAAACATGTTGCACACCAATAGATATTAGGAATCTAATTTGGTTGCCCAAAAAAAGTCGGGCCGTCATGCGGACTCCCCTGCAGACCATGGTCAACTCCTTGAAAGTCTGGGACGCGGTAAAGCTCAAGTGCCACCTCACATCCCTGAACTCTCTGATGACTCCCCTCTGGGGGAACCCAAACTTTGCTCCAGGTATGGATAGCTCTATTTTCTCAAAATGGATTCAAGCTGGGTATCTCCGCCTAAAAGATCTGGAGGGCAGGCAACGTGTAAAAACATTTGATCACATTAAAGAGGAGAACAATTTACCAAACACTGAATTCTTTAGATACCTCCAGATCAGGGCCTTCTACAATGAAGCCCCAATTCGGCCCCGGAGAACAAATTTTGAGCAGCTCTGTTCAAGAGATACGGACACAAGGGGACTAACATCTAGAATGTACAGGGAAGTAGTGTGCCCAAAGACGGACGACCAACCCAAACTGGCCTACATGAGACAGTGGGAAGCAGATATGGGGGAGACGTTAGAAGACGAAGACTGGGATAAGATCCTGCAGATGGCGGCCAAAAGCTCCATCTGCACCACATTAAAGGAGAACGCATATAAAGTCCTGATGAGGTGGTATTACACGCCCGCTAAATTATCTAAATTTGTCAAGGGCTACTCTCCGCTCTGCCCCAAGCAGTGCGGAGAGAGAGCAGACTTATTCCATATGCTGTGGTCTTGTACGAAAGTAAACCCGCTTTGGGAGGAGATTAAAGATTGGCTTCAGAGACTACTAGAAGTGGACATCCCCTTAGACCCGTGGCTGTTCCTGTTGGGCAGACGAGTCAAGGGGCTATCTAACGCCACACATAAATTGATCGCACATCTGGCTACAGCCACCAGATGCGAGATCGCAGCAGCATGGAAACAACCAGAGATTCCAATTATCCCCAAGATCAGAAATAGAATTTGGTTTGTATGCCGGATGGAACAGTTGACGAGTTTGGTCAACGACACCGGCTCAAATTTTCTAAAAGTCTGGGAGCCATGGTTGGCACAGACAGACATCCCGGGAATAGATATCACCACAATCCTGCAATAATAGGCGGTAGATGCGTTCTCCGGTAATGAAAGGGATCCACGACAACATAGCGACAGAGAATCCGGAGGAGGAGCGGGACCCAGGGTAGAATAGGACCCTAGTGTAGGAGGCAGCCAAAGAGGTAACAGCAGGGGAGCGTAGGTCAAGGCTCTCGGAGAAAGTGGTTACTCTAAACTACATGCACGGCGCCCGAACGGCTGAGGATAGGCGGAACACCCCTTCGAGCCCTCTAACCCCCCCCCCTCCCTCCCCCCCCCCTTCCTTCTATATAGTCAGTGTGTCTTGTCCCCCGGTTTGTCTTGTAAGTCCAGTAAGTCAAGTTTTTGGTTCATTATATAAAAAGAAAGTACGGAATGTGGTGTTGTCACTGTAGACAATGGATGGTGTTACCATGTCAGATGTATTTCACCCAATAAAATCAAAGTTATAAAAAAAAAAAAGTGCACGCTCCATTGTGTGTGAAAGTAAAAAAAAATGTTATGCATCTTCAATGGTGAACAGAGACAGAGGTTTGTATACCTGCTTGCCTGTATTAGAGAAAACTGAGACTGCTTGCCTGTGTTGGAGAAAATTGTAAATAAAGTGTAGCACGACTCGCTGTCTACAGCTTTGCAGTCAAAGAAGCAAAAGTCAGAGGCTCTGAACAGTGTCTGCCACAATCGTGCTGCGCTGGGGGGGACTCCCTGCAGCATTAATGCTCCGGTGCCGCTACAACCCGGATGGCAGCAGCGGCAGCAAATATAGTAAAGTTATCTACATATGTGTGTTCGTTTAAATACAGGTGAACTCTTTTTAAGCACTGGGCAGCGGCTTGACAACATGTTGAATATAGTCCAGAGACAAACAGTAAGGTGTGTGAACTAATGGCAGTGAATTTAGCTGATTGATACTTTATACCTGTATAACTATTTTAAAAATTTATTTTTATTTTGAAAGTTTTTATTTAATTTTTTTACTTTTTGATGATCAAGTGAAGTTTTGCCCGGTTGGGTATTTAACAGAAGGTAGGAATCACGGCATAAGTTATATACATTGCTCCATCAATGTGATTTCACCGCATAACATTCATGTGTTTACAGTATTTATTAAAATCTACCCATGGCAAAACCAGTGCAAAAATGTGCACTTAGTATGGGCTTAAGTATCTTCGATAATTCTGATGCTGTTTTTTGCTCTAACTTTGCCTCATTTATGCAGCCTGCAGACTTTGATAAAGAGATTAGTGATGATTATGTGTAGGAAAGTGAAAGAATGCAGCAAAAGCATAGTAGGTGAAGATACAAATGTAGTAGATTTATTTAAGAGGCAGGGTACTACAAGGAAAAATGCTTTAAAATCTGACTGGATACTTTGTTAGCCCCCTCCTCATATGAATCAAAAACTGAAATATATGATCCAATGGGAAAGGGATCTGGGGGAGGAACTAGACATGGAAGAGTGGAATGATATTTTTCAGACGGTTGCTACATCCTCAATGTGTATCACGATCAGAAAATGCCTATAAGGTTATGATGAGGTGGTAATTGACACCCACGAGACTAGCTAAATTCATTCCAGAGTACCCAACAATTTGTCTGAAGGGTTGTGGAATACAGGCCACATTTCTCCATATGTGGTAGGGGTGTCCACTCATATCAGCTTATTGGCTAGAAATCAAGATGTGGTCACAGAGGTTTTTTGGCTTGGACCTCCCCCTAGATCCCTGGTTATTCCTATTAAATAAACCACATCACCTCCTCACAAGACACGAGAATAAATTAATGTGTCATTTGTCTTCAGTCGCAAGACGCGAACTAGCGGCAGTATGGAAGCAACCAACTATCCCCTCAATCCTTAAAGTTAAAAATAAAGTCTGGCAGATTTGCTGCATCGAAAAATTGGTTAGTCTTAACAACGATACATGCACAGATTTCCAGAAGGTGTGGTTGCCATGGATTTTGGGTGCTGGTCAACCAAATATTAATACCCACCTAATTTTGTTGTAAAAACTGCTATATATACTGACTGTGTGTATGAATGTTTTAAGATGTTTTGCTAGGTACAATTATAACTGGATGTGTTCTTTCCTCCCCATCTTTATTTTTTGTACCCATCCCTCCCCATCTTTTATTTTCTTCATTTACCCCTCTCCCGAAATTTTTTAATAAAAATTGAGTTTAAAATCTGACCGGGACATTGGGATGAATGCAGTACAGTGAAAGTTAAGGGGAAATGTAGTATCAATAAAATCTAAAAAAATAAATGGTAGCTACTTTCAGTAGATCGAAACATACTCGTTATTGAAACATTACAAAATATGATCATAAAATATTGGGTATCAAAAGTTACAATAAATGGTCTTTTTCAATAGGTCGAAAGATTTTACTTATTTAGTGCATAGTGCACACAAGTAATAACAGCCTATAGTATCCTATAGACTATATATTTAAAAAGGGAGCTAGATTACAAGTGGGGAATTACAGACCTGTAAGCCTGACGTCAATAGTGGGGAAGCTACTTGAAGGTTTAATATGGGATAATCTTCAGGAATACCTAATGGAAAAAAAATTATTACTAATATTCAGCATAGATTTATGAAGCATAGGTCATGCCAAACTAACCTCATTAGTTTCTTTGAGGCGGTAAGTAAGAATTTAGACAAGTGTAATGCAGTTGATGTGATGTACTTGGATTTTGCAAAGGCTTTTGATACGGTTCCACACAAGAGGTTAGTGTACAAAATAAAGCAAATTGGACTCGGTAAAAATATTTGCACCTAGATTGAAAACTGGTTAAAGGATAGAGAACAGAGTGTTGTCATAAATGGAACTTTTTCAGGTTTGGCTAAAGTCTTGAGTGGAGTACCTCAAGGATCGGTACTGGGACCCCTGGTTTTTAACTTGTTTATTAATGACCTTGAAGTTGGCACAGAGAGAAAAGTTTCCATCTTTGCTGATTACACTAAATTATGTAAGGTAGTAGAATCAGAGGAGGATGACATTTCGCAACAGAAGGATAGATTGGAAACTTGGGCAGGTAATGGCAGATGAGGTTTAAAACAGATACATGTAAGCTTATGCATTCGGGAAACAAGAATAAACAGGCAATTTACAAATTAAATGGAGATAAATTAGGAGAATTCTTGATGGAGAAGGATTTAGGAGTGCTTGTAGTCAGCCGGCTTAGCAATAGTGCCCAAAGTCATGCAGTAACTGCAAAGGCAAACAAGATCTTATCTTGCATTAAACAGTGAATGGATGGAAGTGAAGTAAAAAATAATTATGCCCCTTGTAGGCGGACGCTCACAGAGGTATGCAAGGGAGACTGGTTATGGTGAAATTAAATAAGGCTTTTATTGCACCTGTTTCCTTAACATAAGGAAACCATCTAAACAAGGGGTAAACAAAGCTTTTATTCACTTGGGAGTATTTCTAGTGAAATACTATGCAGTCCACAACTCCCTTTAGATAAGCATGTCTCCCAGCCCCCAAACATATATCATGAAATGAGCAGATATAAAAAGTCTTATAAATGAAAGTCTTATCTGTTCCTTGTGGTTGAAGGAAAATTTCTCTGTTCCTGGTTGCTACCTTTTCCTCAGGGTTTGTCAGCGTTCAGGTTTAGAATTTCCCCCTGTGTCCTGAAAGCAGCACAGCTGTTTCTTCTGGCAGGCTCAAGACATTTGTCTCCATGCTCAGTCTCACAAATTGTGAGATTCAGGCACAATCTCCCTTTCTGTTTCAAGGGCAGGCTTTTCTAAGCAACCTAATCAGGCAGGTGGTGTTTGTTAATTTACTTCCAGCAGTTAACCACCACACTGCTGGATTAGAGGCATATTTCCTGAACAGGGATAACTCCCCTGTTACATACCTCCCCTGTTTGTGGGAAGCTCGGGCTTGCCACGGCCAAAGCCCATCCTTCCACTCTCATTCTAGATATCTCTGTGACTTGAATGAGAGTAGACGGAGGAAGAGGACCCTCAGTCCCGCTGGGATTGGAGCCCTTTCTCCAGTTTATTCGTGTCTCCTCCCGAAGGTGCTTGAGATCAGCACTCCTCAGTCGCTCGTGGAGGACTTTTTCTAAGTATAGTCTTTTTGCTACGTGCGCGGTCATGAGATTTCCCTCGCGTCGGGTGCTCGTTTTATTGCCAGTAAATATGGCAGCAGTTGTATGGCAGCAGTTACAGAGCGTTTAAAAACAGCCCTTTGAGTTTTCCGCTCTTGAAGCTGTCTCTCTGCACTTTTTCCACTTAATGGAGTTGCTAGTTCAGCCCCTTTGGGATTAAGTTGCAAATCCATATCCACTTCCAGAGAATGTCCCATCTTTTCAGCTTCATCAGCTAAGGATTCTTCTGGTTTTGATTCAGCAAGTGTACCTTCTTTTGTTGCCTGTTGAGTGGCTGAAGGTTTTGCTAGTGCTTGTTTAGGTGGTTCAAATTTTGCAACCTTGTTTTTCAGACGAGCGGTATTCCCAGCTCTCACTGCACCCTTGTCTTCATGGGATTTTGTGGCTGTGGGATACTGACGCTTAGTCAGGGTCAATACTTGTCCTTGTAGAACTGTAATCTCATCCGCGAGAGATCCCTGTTTTTGGAGTGCATCTTGCAAGTCTCTTCTCAGGGAATTTATTTGTACACTTTGTTTTTTCTGAGCTTTCTTCCACATTTTCACTGCATTGTGAAGCACTATGAACTTCTTTGTTTGGGCCACAGTTACTTGTTTCAGTTTCTGAACCTTCTTGTGCTCCGTTTTGTGCCGAGTCACCTGGGTTCTAAGCTTGGCCTTTAGCGATGCTTTGGTGATGCTCAGGGTAGCCTTCAGTTTCTCATGCTGCTTTGCGGGGACATACTGGGTAATCAGACGTTCCTGTAGCACTTGTATTTCTTTAACAGCCTGCAGATCGTCTTCCTGCAGAGTTCGCTGCTTCTCCTCGGACATCTGGAGGTGTGTATGCAGACCTTGCAGTTGGTGCTGCAGTCTGTGCTCTGCTTCAAACTTCTCACCTTCCAACAGTCTATTTATTTCCTTAAGCTCATGCAGCTTTTCATTCTTTCTTTGACTTCGTCTGTCAAATGAAAATTTTCTTCTTCCAGTTTTAAGTTTTCCCTTTTCAATCTTAAATTTTCTCCTTTTTCAGTCTCTGTACTATTCAGGGCCTCCTTGCAGTCCCTCCGTCCATTTACGCACATCTGCTTTGAGAATGACAGTCTCCTGGCGTGAGACTTCCTTCTCTAGGTTGAGGGTCTGAAGCTCTTTCTGAGAGACTTTGAGATCTGTATTAAGACTGACAATCGTTTCTTTAGAAATGTCCATCTCCTCAGTGAGACTATGTAGTTCCTTTCTGGAGACTTCCAGGTCTGTGCGACAGCTGTTGGTCTCATGATATGAGGCATCCAGTGCTCTGCGGAGTGTCTGAACCTCTTTCTGAGATACGTCCACCTCTGTCCGGACACTGTTGACCTCCTATTGTGAGGCGTTCAGCTCTACGCGAAGAGTGTGAACCTCTTGCTGAAAGACTGTCATCTGCTTTAGTGCCTCCTCATACTTCCGCTTCAGCTTAGTCATCATTTTATCAGATTGGCTTTGCTTTTCATCCGTGGCAGAAACAGTAGCATTTGCAGTATCTAGCTCAGTCTTGAGATCGTCCAATTCTGTTCCAGATTCAGAGTACATTGCGAGCACCGTCTTCTGTAACTCAGCATTATCTTCTCTCTCAAGTTTCAATTGTTCCCGAAGTAGATCACAGTCACGCCTGGCAATTTTCAAGGCGTCTTCAGGGCTGGTCAAGGGATCGTCACTCACTGGTTCCAGCTTCGCTTCCCTGGGATGACTGGTTGAGGGTTCCTCACTGTTGGCACCGGACAGACACTTCTTTGGGGTACACGACTTCTGCCTTGGGCCCTCGTGATATTCGGTTATCCGCGGGACGAATTCTCCATTTTCTCTAGGCTGCAGGGCATCTCGGTCCCCCTTTTTCTCCACAGAATCTGCGGACGTGTCTGTTCTTTCCACGGTAAGTGAAGAGCTGCTTTTCTTTTTCTTTTTTCGCCTTTTTGTTTTGGATGACACCGTCCCTTCAGGGATACTGGGGTCTCCATCTTCATTTGAAATTTTAGCAGCGTCACTGGATCCACCTGGCTTTTCTTGAAACTGTAATAGCTGACGGAAATATTCAGTGATCCACTGCTCCCGCTCTTTCTCCTGCTGATCATATTCGTCATCATAGGGAGCGGTCTTTTCTGTCCGTGCCGAGTTCAGGCACCCCCACCATTCTTGGGGTGTTTTGTGGATGTGACTCGGTTTCGGGTTCCCCGTAAGAGATGTCTTCCTCTTTATTGGACTGGAAGGGCCAATCTTCCGTGGGGTAGGGTTCATTACAGGAACGCTGCACCTTGTCCTCCATTTTGGGGCTATCAGGTGTAATTTTCTTCCTGACCTCAGGAGGCACTATTGCAGCTTTTGCCACTGT
Source organism: Ascaphus truei (assembly GCF_040206685.1). Classification (NCBI taxonomy): domain Eukaryota; kingdom Metazoa; phylum Chordata; class Amphibia; order Anura; family Ascaphidae; genus Ascaphus; species Ascaphus truei. The sequence continues at coordinate 213,082,687 of NC_134486.1, forward strand.
ATTTGCTAGAACCCCCAATTGTGGTAGTGCTACAGGTGGGCATATTTTTCTTGTAGAGGTCGTAGCTCTCACAGGCATCTCTGTAGACTTTTTCTTTCTTGGGCAAGTTTTACAATATCAGGAGTTCTGTGCACGCATTTTCTCTCATTAGGTATAAGGGATGTGCAGTTGGTAGGTAAAAACGTCTATTTGCTTTACACCATTTACTTGCTAGGTATAATCTCTCATTAGGTATGCTGGATGTGCAGTTGCTAGGTAAAAACTTCTGTTTGCTTTACACCATTTACTTGCTAGGTATGATCTCTCTGCTTCAGCCAAATAATGTGGTTTTCTGCTTGAGTTCAGTCTCAACTTTGGGTATTATGACATTCACTCTTCACACTTTGGGATACCTTTTACACAGTTCAGCAATTCCTTTTTTCTAGTAGGCAATTTTACCCTCAGCACTTGTTTACTGAAAATTCCCCTGCTTCAGCACAGTCTTGCATCAATTTCCACACTTTTCTGCATATACTCCATTCACAGCTGGTAGTCCTATGCGGTGTGACAGCCTTTACTTGCAGAATCAGTACTGCTCGTGGGTCACCATCTGTATTCACTGCTTCAGCTAAACATTTGAAAACAACAAACGCCTATCCCTTTTAAGGGATAACTTACTTCTTGAACCCTGACTACAGCTGGAAGGAAAAAACCCTATTTAAATGACCATATTACACTTTATTTGTGATAAGCAAATAAGGTTTACCTGCTTCAGCACGGTCTCTCTCTCTCCTCTTGGAATCGGGGAAAAGAGTCCATCTGTGGTTTTGTAAGTTTCAGTGCAGTGTAGATTTCCTGCCTGGGTGTGTCCCTTTAACTCTGGATCTGCTGCATGAGATTTTTGTTTATGTTGCTCAGACTGTTTGTAGGCAAAAAGCAAAAAAAAAAATTCACACAAAATCACAGAGGTATGCAAGGGAGACTGGTTATGGTGAAATTAAATAAGGCTTTTATTGCACCTGTTTCCTTAACATAAGGAAACCATCCAAACAAGGGGTAAACAAAGCTTCTATTCACTTGGGAGTATTTCTAGTGAAATACTATGCAGTCCACAACTCCCTTTAGATAAGCATGTCTCCCAGCCCGCAAATATATCATGAAATGAGCAGATATAAAAAGTCTTATAAATGAAAGTCTTATCTGTTCCTTGTAGTTGGAGGGAAAATCTTCTCTGTTCCTGGTTGCTACCTTTTCCTCAGGGTTTGTCAGCATTCATGTTTAGAAGTTTCATGGTGGAATATGGAAAATAGTTGAAGCGCTCAAATGCAGGTATATCTCAAAATAATAATAAGCCAGACCACTGTACCAGGGTACTAACAATTGATATAGTACCTATTGTGTCATATAATGGGTACTATCCTCCTGAAGACAGGTTGTGTGTGGTGCAACCCACTCACCATCTGTCTCATCGGCACGTTCCCCTGAAAAATATGCAAATACTCACATCCTGGTAGGGCAGGCAGGCAGGCTGTGCAGCTACTCAATGCAATACAGGGAAAAGGGAGACCAAAAAGCGCACCAGCACAAACGGAGCAGGAAGAAACCAGAACAAAAAAATGATTAAAAGGGCACTTTAATGTGGCAAAAGACCCATCCAATGCATTTCGAACGTCGCAGCGTTCTTTTTCAAAAAGTGTGGGTCTTTTGCCACATTAAAGTGCCCTTTTAATCATTTTTTTGTTCTGGTTTCTTCCTGCTCCGTTTGTGCTGGTGCGCTTTTTGGTCTCCCTTTTCCATGTTTAGAAGTTTCCCCTGTGTCTAGAAAGCAGAACTGCTGTTTCTTCTGGCAGGCTCAAGACATTTGTCCCCATGCTCAGTCTCACAAGTTGTGAGATTCAGGCACAATCTCCCTTTCTGTTTCAAGGGCAGGCTTTTCTAAGCAACCTAATCAGGCAGGTGGTGTTTGTTAATTGACTACCAGTAGTTAACCACCACGCCGCTGGATTAGAGGCATATTTCCTGAACAGGGATAACTCCCCTGTTACACCCTCTGTAAAGCATTAGTAAGACCACACCTTGAATATGGAGTACAGTTTTGGGCACCACACCATAGAAAATACATTGTGGAACTAGAAAACTTGCAGACAAGAGCCACCAAATTAATAAAAGGGATGGATAATCTCATTTACGAGGCGAGGCTAGCTAAATTAGATTTGTTTACATTAGAAAAGACGCATCAAGGAGGGGATATGATACCTATATGCAAATATATTCAGGGACTATACAAGGAGCTTTCAAAATTATTATTTATCCAAAGGGTAGTACAAATGACACAGGGTCATACCTTAAGGTTGTAGGATAGTAGATTTCACCAGGAACAAATGAAAGGGTTCTTTACAGTATGGGCAGTTAAAATGTGGAATTCAGTACCCATGAAGCCTGTGATGGCAGATACATAGATATAAAAGGTTGGCCATCTTATTAGAAAGGAAAGGTATTCAAGGATATTCTACCAAATAAGTAAACATGGGAAAGATGGTGATCCAGGGAGTAATATTTGGAATCGGGAAGAATTAGATTTTCCCCTTATGAGATATCAGTGTTATGTTATTTCACTTGGGTTTTTGTTTGCCTTCCTCTGGATCAATATACTGTAAGTACGGATATAGGATAAAGTATCTGTCTTCTAAATTTAGCATCGGTTGAACTTGATGGACGTATGTCTTTTTTCAACCTCATCTACTATGTGACTCTTAGGCTGAGTCCCCACTGGTGCTGAGCGCGCTCATGCTTAAAGCATGAGCGCCAGGTGTCCTGCAACTTGCGCACGCATGCGCAGAGGGGAGAAGGGGGGGTGCAATTGCGGGCAATCTGAGCAAGCGGGAAAGTTTAACATTTTTATTTACAAAAGCGCGAGCGTGTGTGCCCGCGCATGCGAGCGCATGCATCGCATGAGCCGGAACTTGCATATATTTATATATATGCAAGTAACCGCATCAAGCGCCACCCGCTCAGCGAGCTCAGCACCAGCGGGACTCAACCTTAGGTAGAAGGTCCGAACAATAGAAAATACTGAAGAAAATATATATATATATATATACACTCACAACAACAACCAAGTGTGAGGCGCCACAAGGCCAATAAGTGTAAAAAAAAATGTAGCTCACTGTTGCACAAAAAAAAGTATAGGGGCATCTACTGTATATAGAGTGCACAATGTGAGATGCGAAAACAATTTAAAAAAAACCCAAGGTAAGTAACAATAATATACCACACAGAAAAACGATATACCAGTGCAATTAAATGCTGAAAGCATTACAAAAATTGTGAGAGTATGTAAGAGACGTGTGCAGAGGTACGCAATGGAGACTGGTTTTAAGGTGAACTAAAAATAAGGCTTTTATTGCGCCTGCTTCTTTAACACATGAAAATCATCAAACGTATGCAAATAAGGGGTTAAACAAAGCTTCGGCTCCACTTGGGAGTATTTCTAGGTAAACATATGCAGTCCAGAACTCCCTTTAGATAGCATGTTTCCCAGCCCCAAAGATATAGTTTGATATGTTCAGATATACAACAGTCTTAGAAAGTAAAGCTTATCTGTCTCTCTGGTAGCAGTAGGGGGGAATCCTTCTCTGCTCTCCGGGCATAGCCTTTTTGTCCTATGGCACTTTCAGCTTTCAGGTTTTAGAAGTCTTCTCCCCTTGTTGTCTTGTTGTGTGGCTGTTAGTCTACAGCTCTCAAGATGTCTCTGTCCCTTCCTGTTTCAGGACACGTGGGAGCTCAGGAGTCTCTCCTTCCTGTTTCAGGAGGAGCCTTTTCTCTAGCAAGCCTCCAATCTGCCAGGTGCTGGTCAATTAACCAGCATACTGCTGGATTAGAGGCAAGTTTTCTGAACAGGGATAAGTCTCCTGTTACATACCTCCCCTGTTTGTAGGAAGCTTGGGCTTGCCAATGCCAAAACCCATCCTTCCACTCTCATTTCAGATATCTCAGTGACTTGAATGAGAGTGGATGGAGGAGAACCCGCAGTCCCGATGGGATTGGAGCCCTTCCTCCAGTTTAGTAGTGTCTCCCCCAGAAGGTGCTTGAGATCAGCAGTCCTCAGTCGCTCAAGGAGAACTTTTTCCAAGTCCAGTCTTTCTACTGACCACGTGGTCATGAGCTTACCCCTGTGGCGGGTGCTCCTCTTTTTGTAGGCAGACTGTATGGCGACAGTCGCAGAGCGTTTATGCAAATCACTTTCTCTCGCCATCTTTCGCATGTACTCCACTTTAGCACCAAATGTCCACTTCATGGTATCACAAGAGTGCCCAAAAACAGCCACCTGAGCTTTCAGTTCTTGAAGCTGTCTTCCTGTACTTTCCCATTCACTGTAGTCGTCAGTTCAGCTTCTTTGGGATTGAGTTGTGGTTCCAGCTCCATTTCCAGAGAAGGTCCTATCTTTTCAGCTTCCTCAGCTAAGGATTCTTCTGGCTTTGATTCTGCACCCCTACCTTTGTTTGTTGCCTGTTGGGCAGCTGCAGGTTTAGCTAGTGCTTTCTTAGGTGGCTCATACTTCGTGATCTTGTTTTGAAGGTGAGTGGTGTCCCCAGCTCTCACTGTACCCTTGTCCTCACGGGCATTAGTTACTGTGGGATACTGATGCTTGGGCAGAGCCAATACCTTTTCCCGTATTGGAGGCATCTGTAAGTTACTGGTCTGCAGAGTCTCACTCTGTTTGAGTGTTTCCTGCCATTCTCCTTTTAGGGTCTTTATTTCTTCCCTGTGTTTTCTCTGAGCTTGCTTCCACCTATCATTCATTTTTTTGTGAAGCACTGTGAACTTCTTCGCTTGGGCCGCAGATACTCGTCTCAGTTTCTGGACCTTTTTGCGCTCCCTCTTGTACCGAGTCACCTGGTCTGTAAACTTAGCCTCTAGCGATGCTTTGGTGATGGTCAGGGTAGCCTTCAGTTTATCATACTGCTTTGCGAGGACACACTGGGTAATCAGACGTTCCTGCAGCACTTTTATTTCCTTAGCAGCCTGCAGATTTTCTTCCTGCAGAGTTCGCTGCTTCTCCTCGGTATTCTGGAGGTGTGTACGCAGACCTTGCAGTTGGTTCTGCAGTCGGTGCTCTGCTTCAAACTTTTGGTGCATGTTGTATTCCCAAGATACATAGACAGACTTTACTTGCAGAAAAAAAATATTCTCTTTTTTTCACTTTCTTTCACTCCCGGCAGGGTGACTTAACACTCAGCAATTGGCTTTGGGTTACCCTTTACACAGTTCAGCAATCCCTTTTTACCCGGTGGGGCAATTTTACACTCAGCACTTGCTTGCTGAAAATTCCCCTGCTTCAGCAAAAAATGTATTTTTTATTTTTTGTAAAGAAAACAATAAATAAAGCCTAGCTCCTCTGGAGCACTAACTCACTTCTTGAACCCTGACTACAGCTGGAAGGCAAAGACCCTTTATCAACAACCATGTTACACATTATTGTGATAGGCAAGTAAGGTTTACCTGCTTCAGCAGTTTCTCTCTCTCCTCTTGGGATTGGGGAAAAGAGTCCACCTGTGGTTTTGTGGCTTTCTTCAGTGCAGTGTAGATTTCCTGTCTGGATGTGTATCCCTTTAATTCTGTTGTTCAGACTGTTTGCAGGAACTATGTAGGCAAAAGCACAAAAAATTTCACAGGCAGTCTCCGGGACCCCTTTGAACTTCAAGGGCCACCTCTCATCCCACTACTGACACCATATGTAAGAGACGTGTGCAGAGGTACGCAAAGGAGACTGGTTTTAAGGTGAACTAAAAATAAGGCTTTTATTGCGCCTGCATCTTTAACACATGAAAATCATCAAACGTATGCAAATAAGGGGTTAAACAAAGCTTCTGTTCCACTTGGGAGTATTTCTAGGTAAACATATGCAGTCCAGAACTCCCTTTAGATAGCATGTTTCCCAGCCCCAAAGATATAGTTTAATATGTGCAGATATACAACAGTCTTAGAAAGTAAAGCTTATCTGTCTCTCTGGTAGCAGTAGGGGGGAATCCTTCTCTGCTCTCCTGGCATAGCCTTTTTGTCCTAAGGCACTTTCAGCTTTCAGGTTTTAGAAGTCTTCTCCCCTTGTTGTCTTGTTGTGTGGCTGTTAGTCTACAGCTCTCAAGACGTCTCTGTCCCTTCCTTTTTCAGCCTACGTGGGAGCTCAGGAGTCTCTCCTTCCTGTTTCAGGAGGAGCCTTTTCTCTAGCAAACCTCCAATCTGCCAGGTGCTGGTCAATTAACCAGCACACTGCTGGATTAGAGGCAAGTTTTCTGAACAGGGATAAGTCCCCTGTTACAGAGTACTTGAATGAACATGCACGTTAATTGGTAATACAAAATCCCATAATCAATTGTATGAAAAAGATGGAATAATTCATGGAGGCTTCTGACAGCTTTTTGTGGGATTTACCACATCCACAGAGATTTCTAAGAAAGAAAAGAAAAGTGCGTGCTCTATGGTGTAATAAAGTAAAAAACAATTCAATGCATCTTCAGTGGTGCGATATGCACATACACAATTAGGTAGATAAAAGCATTGAAGAGAATATGTGAATAATCAATATCCAGGAACAAGGGATCAACTGTCGAAAGGATATCCCAAGAATAAGTGTCTGCATGGGCCGATCGCAAGACAATGTATGGCACAACAAGGCTATCGGATCATTGTCAGAAAGTCTTTGGCCGGACTTGAGGAGCAGTGCTAGATAGAAATGCCAAGTGAATCACTCGTCCGGTGAAACTTGGAACCACTTCACCGTCGTCTTCCAACGAAGTCCCTACATCAAGTCTCCGCCCTACACGTTTTGTTGCCTGGCATGGCAACTTCCTCAAGGATTGAGGATGAAGGATTATATGTAATATATAAATATATAATAAAAAATATATAAATAAAAATTGAAGAGAAAAAATAATGTATATAATGTATACATAAAAACATGATCATGTATACATACATAAAAATAAGGAAAATAATTACTGAAAAATGAAAAAAAACTGTAAATAATAATAAACTCAACCAGAAAACAGAGAGGAAAACACTGAGATTGAAGATAGGGATATACAGAAATTAAACTAGCGTACTGTTGCCCAGATATCAATTAAATCCCATAGGGAACATGGTATCAAGTCTTAATATCCATAGAGTTTCTCTCTCAGACAGGGATCAAAAAGCCCCCCCCCCCTCAATACCCTTAACACTCCTCCCTCTCCTCTCTCAGCTCTGCTCCAGACACTGACAACCTGGTCAGGAACAACAACTTTGTGCTATTCTCCTCTATTGATCTACGTACCCACTTTCTCTCTGCCGTTCTCGCCCTTCTAATCCTAGACCCTTACTAAATTGCCACACGCATGCTGCGTTCCTGCACTCGTTCCTCTTAGCGCCTTTGGAGGAAATCTCACACTCTCGCAGACTTCCTTCAATACAAATTTATTTTATCCTGTTTCAACTCTGCCATCTCACAGGCTAAACAAACCTACTTTTCTTCACTAATCAACACGCACAAGTCTAACCCACACCTACTCTTCTCTGTCTTTGACTCCCTTATCAGACCATTCTCTGCTGCCTGTTTTTCTTCCTCCATCTCACCTCAGGACTTTGCTGACTATTTCAAGGAGAAGGTGGAATCCATACTTCAGGACATCCCCTCTGTATCCTCCATCCTCCCCCTCTTTCTAACTCTCGTCCTGCCTTCCTCAACTCTCTTTCCACTGTCACAGAGGAGGATGTATCGTTTCTGATTACCTCTTCTCCCTCTACCACTTCCCCTCTTGACCCCATTCCCTCTGATCTCCTAAAACCACTTGCTTTTACTATAATCCCTACACTCACACACATTTTTAACTCCTCCCTCTACTCTGGTACCTTGTCTTCCTCATTCAAACATGCAACAGTTATACCATTACTCAAAAACAGCAAGCTTGACCCTACCTGTCTTTCTATCTATCGTCCTGTCTCCCGCCTGCCTTTTGCCTCTAAACTCCTTGATCGTCTTGTATTCTCTCGCTTGCTCCATTTTCTCACCATCTATTCTCTCCTAGACTCTCTACAATCTGGCTTCCGCACTGCTCACTCCACTGAAACAGCCCTCACTAAAATAACTAATCACCTTCATGCTGCTAAAGACAAAGGACTCCATACTCTAGTCATATTACTCAACTTCGACTGTGCAGCATTTGATAATGTGGACCACCCTCCTTTACATTCTCCATTCTCTTGGTGTCCATAACAAAGCTCTATCCTGGATCTCCTCATACCTCTCTCATCATACTTTCAGTCTCTTTTGCTAACACCTCCTCCTCTATTGATCTCTCGGTGGGGGTTCCCTAGGGCTCTGTCCTGGGACATCTTCTCTTTTCACACTCTCTCTAGGTGACCTAATCACATCTCTTGGGTTCAAAATATCACCTCTATCCAGATGACACACACATTTATTTTTCAACCCCTAACCTCTCTGCTATATCATCTGGTGAGTTCCTGATAGTTTTCTTTCTACTTTAGCGGCAGTCATCTCGATCCTGCCTTCTCCCTCTGCTATATCATCCTGGATGGCCCTCCACCGACTTAAAATGAACATGTCAAAAATGGAGATCCTCATATTTCCTCCCAAACTTGGCCCTACTACCACCTACTATATTAGTTTTGGAAGCACTATCATACACCCAGTAGCACAAGCACTCCTCTCTCACATTCAAAAGGTAGCTAAAACCTGTTGTTTTGTCCTCCGCAAGATTACAAAGATACACCCTTTCCTCTCAGCTGCTAAAACTCTGACACAGGCCCTCATTCCCTCCCGTCTCAACTACTGTAACCTCCTGCTGTCCAGCCTTCCTGCCTCTCACCTGTCTCCCGTACAATCTATCCTAAATGCTGCTGCCAGAATCTCGTAACTTTTTCCTAAATCTGTCTCAACGTCTCCCCTGCAGAAATCCCTTCCCTGGCTTCCTATCAAATCCTGTATCACACACTCAATAATCCTCCACACTTTTAAGGCTTTACACTCTTCTTCCCCTCCTTACATCTCCACCCTAATTTCTCGCTATACACCATCCCGACTTGTGTTCTGCTTAAGGTTATCTTCTCTCTACCCCTTTTGTGTCTAAAGCCCTCTCCCACCTTAAAACTTTCTCACTGACTGCCTCACACCTCTGGAATGCCCTTCCCCTAAATATCCGACTAGCACCCTCTCTATCCACCTTTAAGGCTCATCTTAAAACACACCTCCTTAACAAAGTATATGAGTAGCTCCGTGGCTGATTCTTTATACCTCATACATCGACTATGGCCCCTTGCAGACACACTTACCAGAACACCTTCCTTCTGTCTCTTTACATTCGTATGTACCAATTAGATAGTAAGCTCTTCGGGAAAAGGACTCCTTTTCCTAAATGTTACTTTTATGTCTGACGCACTTCTTCCCATTATGTGTTATTTGTATTATTTGTTATTTATATGATTATGTCACGTGTATTACTGCTGCGAAGCGTTATGTACATTAATGGCGCTACTGTATATAAACAAAGATATACATACAATACCTACATACATTGCTAGGATCCTTTTTGTGTTGATACAAAAAATGTCCAGAGACACTATGATTAATGTTTCTTTTCATAATGTTAGTGCTGAGAGCATGTATAGTGCAACACACATGTTGTGGGCCACAAGAAAAAAAAGTGTATGAATATATATAATATATTTGCTTTAGCAATGAATGTGTCCCTTTATTTTAAATGATTCGCCTGTTATATGGAAACAAAAATAATTTTCAGTGACCAGATGCTTACACGTCAAACATCTACTCTTATCACAACAAAAATTACCTAATTTGTCAGAAGAAGTTGAAAAATTGGAGGATTTGGTTTTATTGATATTACTTGGAACCATGATACTATTAATATTCCTTGCTTTCCTAAAAACAAGGGGGGAAGTGGTAAGTAAATTGAAACCCAAAAGAGGATTACACAAAAGGATCTTCCAATATTTATTTAAGATTTTATGAATAGATTGTGATGATTTATTGTATTTAGTCACAAATCTAAGCGATCAATGATAGTTAGCTGCCTCCATCCCTGGGTCCAAACCAGGGTTGGATGGCCTAGAAAATTAATCTCTATTAATAGTTCGATTGGCCTTCGTTTTGGCCAACACATTTTTTCTATCCATAAGTCTAACTGTGTTGAAGGATTCCATGATAGTATTACTATCATAGCCTTTAGCAATAATTTGTTTTATGAGGATTTCTGATTGCCTCAGAAAATCCGTTTCAGTAGAACAATTTCTCTGTATCCTATTGAACTGGCTTGACAGTATGTTGTCTAGCCACTTCCTATGATGGTTACAGGAAGCATGAAAATAACTGTTCACCGCTACAGGTTTGAAATGTGTGTCCGTCTTGATCCAAAAAAAAAAAAACTATAGAGGAGGAACAGGTGGAAAAAGTACATTTAAGCCCCATATCATTATTATTAAATATATTCAGTGTTTTCTATTGTTTGGACCTTCTACCAATGAGTCTATAGGATAATATAGGCTGTTATAACTTGTGTGCCCTAAATAAGTATAATGTTTCGACTTATTGAAAACCACCACTTATTGTAACTTTTGATACCTAATATTTTATGGTAATTTATTGTAATGTTTCAGAAACTAGTACCTGTATATTTCAACCTACTGAAATTAACTACCTTTTTTCTAAATGTAGCAGGGTTCCCCCTGGCCCCCCCTTACCTCCGCTTAGCGGGGGGACCCCTGCGCTATGCCAGGGAGCTGCAGGGGCGAGCGCATCGCCGTGGGCTCCCGGCGGCATCTACAGCCAGGCACCACCATCTTTAAAGCGTTCGCACATGCGCAGCAGAGTTGCGGCGGCCATTAATGAGATTGCAGATGGGCAGAGGTGGTGCTCTGTAGCGCCGGGACATCCCCAGTCGGTGCATGCGCAGACAGAGCCTGCAGCAGCCATTACAGACTTGCGCAGGCGCAGATACGATCTCGCACTCGGCCTCAATGTAAAAGACTTATGCAAAGGACTACAACACCCAGCAGCCTCTGGGGACTGCCCTATGATCCCTATCACATGCAGCCAAACAGCCAATAGTGCTTACAGATTCTCCTGCTGCAGTTAAATACATTGTTGTGTGCAGAAAGACAGGAGTGAGTCAGAACTGGGAGCAGGTTAGGGAAGGGTGTGTGTAGGGAGCAGTAGCCCCTGCCACTAGGCCAGGTTACCCCCCTAGGCCCCATATAGGCCATGAGCCATACCATAGATTGTGGTTGCTACAGAGACAGGCCCTAGGTAGGGACCCTGCCCCTTTAGTTATTTGCTGAGTTCATGGACACATTGCATTTGCTGTGCAGCCCTGATTATTGTGTCTGGACGCAGACCATCGCTCAAGATAGAGACTATCTTCCTGGTGGGATTGTCTGGCGGGACGCCACCCCACGCGTCAAGAGCGGAAGCATCATGCATCACGTTTTCGGATCCATCAGCCACATACAGCATCTGCGCGTCCGGGTGTGGACACACCCGGCAGGTACCATCAAGTCACAAAGTGCACCAACTACACACCTCATCTTAGTGGGCAGCGCTGTTCCACACTTGGGTGGGGTTATGGGACTTTTGAGGCACTTGGGTGGATGGTGGTTGGGTTGAGGCCCAGTGAGGCCAGGTTAAAGGGTGACACTGCTGTGATGCTGTGATGCTATATTGTGTATTGTGATGTGTTATAATTTAGTTGCATATAGTAACCTGTTTTATCCATACCCTGGGGTAAGTACCTAATGTATGTGGTTCCTGTGTCAGGGGTTATTCTACACACTAGAATCCCTGCACAGGTGGAGGCGCTGTAAGCAGTATGTTCCAGAATACACCCCAGGCTCCCAGTGCCAGAGATTCAGGCCTCCTGTGAGCCTGACAGGTATTGCACCACACCTGGTAACATATGTAGATTTCCCCACATGCTCCCTATCTGCGATTGGGGGGGGGGGAGGGTGTTACATTAAATTAAGTTTACTGATACTACATTTTCCCTCTACCTTCCCTGTATTCGATTCGTCACAATGACCTGGTCAGATTTAAAAGCATGTCCCCTTGTAGTACTGTGCCCCTTAAATAAATCTACTACATGTTTATCTTCACCTACTATGCTTTTGCTGCATTCTTTCACTTTCCTACACATAATCATCACTGATTTCTTTATCAAAGTCTGCAGGCTGCATAAATGAGGCAACGTTAGAGCAAAAAACAACATCAGAATTATAAAAAGATACTGAATCCCATACTAAGTGCACATTTTTTTTGCACTGGTTTTGCCATGGGTAGATTTGAATAAAAAAACACATGAATGTTATGCAATGGAATCACCAGCATAATTTGCTGGAGCAATGTGCATAACTTATGCCGTGATTCCTACTTTTTTCTGTTGAATACCCAACCGGGCAAAACTTCACTTGATCAAAAAGTAAAAAAATGAAATAAAAACTTCCAAAATCAGTAATAAAACTATAAAAAAAATTATACAGGTTTATAGTATCAATCAGCTAAATTCACTGCCATTAGTTCACACACGTACTGTTTGTCTCTGTCTCTGGACCATATTCAATATGTTGTGAAACCACTGCCTAGTGCTTAAAAAGAGTTCACCTGTATTTAAATGAACATATACTAATAGGGTGACCCCCGCATCAGCTATAGGATCGGTATAGTGGCGGTGCTCCCAAGGTAGGTTTATATGAACATCTGGAAATTGGTAGAAAAACAAAGCACTACTTGCACCAGAGATTGAAAAAATAGAGTTTAGCTGAGTGCGTACCCATAAAATAACAATTTATTGGATACAGGTATAAAAAGCTACATAATGGGGCACACAGGACCCCCACCAACGTGTTTCGAGCATGAGCTCTTTCTCAAGGTGACTAAAGAGAATATTCACCAGCAGTTTAAGTATCCTCAGTGCGCGCCATCCTCACCAATCCTGTTCACTTCTGAAACTGTCCGGAGCAACACAGGCATGGTGACGTCATTGCGCACTGACGAAATGTCAAAATAATAAAGCTTTATTGACACACGAACAAACACATAAACAATATACATGCCCGGTGAGAAAAAAATGATTTTAGTTAATCAGAAAAATATAAAACTCTGTAAAATAATTAAAAACAGACTTCCTTTGTCTAGAGACATAAGCTTTTGTTAAAAAACACTTGTAACTATTTCTGAAGATGGCAAGTTTTAGTAAACAGGGAGAAGATGTAAACACTGCTCACAAACCCAAAGTCTTAATAAGCTTTTTACATAACTTGAAAGTGAGAAATATTTATGTGTAAGTGAATTTCTTTTCATTACATAACTTTACTATAGTATTGCATTTCGAATATTGCATATGGAATAGTGTTACTCCCCTACAGCAGACCCGATGGTCTAAGGGAGTTCATACAGTAGGAGTTTAGCTTAATTTCACTGTGTCTGCCGACACCAGCAGGCTTTGAGTTATCCTACATATATATATATATATATATATATATATATATATATATATATATATATATATATATTTTAACCTGCCTTTGAGCTTATCTAATTAGTAGATCCAAACCACAGTTAATGGAGCAGAGCACCTCCTGAGACGTAGAGGGTACTGATCCCTATCGCTCATAGTCGTCTCAGTGTGCTCCTGTTACGTTCATAGGGCGCACGGGGCTGATCAATACCAGCCTGGATCTCACACTGTTGGTCACCAGACTTTGCAGGGTCGTGAATGGACTTGCAGCTAAGCCTCTTCATTAGCCTGCTTAGAGCTACACTGGTGCAGGTATTTGTACACCACTCAGTAGTGTGTGTCTGTAGTTGTATGCTACCTGCATACAACTACTTTACCACCCTTACATCAGTTTGTTACTGGCTCACTTATTATATTGTGGTGCTCCTTTACTGCTTCACCATTAATGTATCAGGTTCTAATACTTAACGAATGTGATCAACGTGGCAGACCAGGCTAGGGTAACTCACTAGGAGAAAAATAGAGGTGTATGACCCCCTAAGTTAACCAGTGCTCAGAGTATATATCAGTCCACAACAATGATAAAAAAGCTGCTTGTCCGGATGGAGACAGGAGTAAGGCAGCTGAATGATAAATAACCCCTATTAGGGATGTTGTCTCGTGGGGACTGTGAAGGGTTGTCTGGGAGAAGTCCTAAGACCCACCCAGACCCCATACATTAGTCCCACTTCAATGTATCAAACACATCACCTGGGGAAGCTCCAGCAATGAAAGAAATCACTCACTGTGTCTTTTAACTCCTCCGGTCTCTTTTCTTTGTCTGTACTTGGCGTGCTCCAGCTGATGTGAAGATACAGGAACAATTTCCTCGCTGGGGAGGAGGTAGAGCAGCGGGCACTGGAGTTAGGGTACAGTAACTCACTATCAGCCTGCTTACCGTATTAAAACGTAGTCTGTTATACATATATTTACACTTAGATATATGCAGCAGAATATTTCATTTGACTAAGAGGGCACTGATCCTGTATGCTCATATTTTACCTAGGTGTACTTACATTGTCTCCGCAGTGACATGTCTATGTTTAAATGAACACACATGTGTAGATAACCTTACTATCTTTGCTGCTGCTGCCATCCGTGTGGTCGCGGCATCGGAGCATTACTGCTGCAGGGGGTCCCATTTGGAAGCATAGACCCCCGCCCCCCCCCCCCTCCGCAGCGCGATCGAGGCAGACACTGTCCAGCACCGCAGACTTTTGTTTCTTTGACTGCGAAGCTGTAGACAGAGAGTCGTGCTACATTTGTATTTACAATTTTCTCCAACGCAGGCAAGCAGTCTCATAGCATATTGTATACAAATCTCCGTCTCTGTTCAGTTGTTATAAAAAGCAGTCTTGTTGAATTAGCTGTAGGACTAACAATTATTTGAAACTGAAGTTCCCTAATTCAAACACAATAGTGTCTGCTCCTGTTTGTGCGTTGTGTGTGCCCCAATACAAAGCGCCAACGGGAGCAATAATGGCTGATACATCTGTATATTTTAATAAAGCATAAATCGGGAATTGGAAAAAAGTTTGTCTTGCAGCTTTCTGTAGTAGGGGAATGAACCCTCTCAAATCAATTTTGAATTAGGCTCTTCTAAATAGAAAATCATTCCCTCAATGTAATTTACCAGTTTGGAGTTTGTGGGCAAATTATTTGTACATTTCTAATTGAAAAAGTACCTGAATAAATGCGACTTATTAAAAAAAATAATTAAATGGACATTAATTACAAGTTAAGGGAATAGTAGAGCTTTTCTTGCTAGCAACTAATGACAATACCGTGTGCAATGTTAAACCCAAAGCATACTGTATTTTTCCAATTTGAAAAAAGTGCTTTTCAATAGGCATTAAATATTCTAGCTGGTACTGTAGATATAATTATATAATTCATTCACTCTGGATAGCTATCTCACACATAGGGCCTCATTTTAGTTGCTTTGATAACTTTGCTTCCATCTGAAACGGTTTAGCATATTCCCACCGAACAGTTTTTATTTGTGTTATCACGGTATTCAGAAAGAATCTGAGACCATCACAAACCGTGAGGTAGGAAAATGCCAATACCGCTCGGCATAGCAGTGATGAGATCTCAGTCTTTCAGCTCTCACAGGCGATTGCACTGCTTTTATTTACATTTTCATACTAGTGTACGGGAGCAGGGGGTCTCTGAAGCTGAACTGCGTTAATTTCAGGTCTGGGGGACCCCCTGCTTTTTGAGATACTAGCCCAGCTATGGGGTGCCGGTATCTTCTATGCATTTAAATGTCCCGGTCACGTGATGCGGGAGATTTAAACATTGCATGGGTATACTGGCACACAATACCGGGGCCTGTATCTCGGTAAGCCGGGGGTCCCCGAGGCTGAAATCAATGCGGTTCAACTCAGGAGACCCCCTACTCCCACACACTAGTATTAAAATGTAAATAAAAACAGCTTCATTACCTTAGTGGCTAGCCATGAAGAAAAAAATATAGAACTGGACTGCCGTCGAGATAAGTACAGTAGAAAAGCTTTATTGGCACATGTCATGCACCGAGGGGAAGACCTCTTACGTATTTTACACAGGTGCCTGATAAAGTGCTGATAAAGCGCTGGCGCCTGCGTGAAACACGCAAGAGGTCTTCCCCTCGCTGCATCTCATGTGCCAATAAGGCTTTTTTTCTGTACTCATCGCGACGGCAGTCCAGTTCTATATTTTTTTCTTCACGGCAGCTGCACTGCCATACAACCATGTCTCTCCAGTGATTTCTTCACGGCAGGAGCACACTGACAGTACCCCGTGATCTGTGAAACGGAGTGAGTAACTTACCTAGTACTCTTTTGCATATCTTCATATAGATCTAACCACGGACTGAAACTTCACTGGGTTTCATTTGTTTCACACAATTGCAGATTCATAACATATGCTGTATATATCTAGGCTTGTGACCCTGCTTCCAGTGTGGTCCTAAACCTCTCATTAGGTTGCATAGTGGTTCTTCATGCTATCAGTTACAAGTACTGAGTCCGTGGGATAATTATCCTGGTTTACAGACACTGTTCGGGACATGATACATATTCTATTTCAAAAGAAAAAGTGTTCTCACTGATGAACTTTTCATTATTACATTATTGTAGACCATTGTCTTAGAAGCATCGCTGGGGGTTCTTTCCATTATCTGTGCTAGAATGACTGCGTCAGATATTTCCAGCGTTCTTTTTGCATCTCACTCTTACATGTTAACCTTTTTGGTTCCAGAAGGTGGGCAGCAGTCAAGTTCCACAGGGCCTTCTAGTATTGCAAACGTGTGATCACTTGGATAGCGATCACATTGTCACAACCATTCCCTTATGTGGGGAGTGGAAGGAATCCTCCTCCATTCTGATTGTGAATGCAATCTTTCCTAGAAATGAGCAAAAGGGCAGAAAATCACTAGTATGACAACCCATGTGATTTTCAGTGAAATTAATAAAGGCTCTGTAATGGACCTGGTTCAATCACTGTCATTTTAAAGCCAGTGTATGCCATATGTCTGAACCTTTATTATTACATAATAATGTCAGAGAACCAAATGTAGAGGGCCAAGTTGCAATTGTGAGCAACATAACATAAAAAAAAATATTTTTAAGACCAAAAGTACTATTTTTGTTTACTTGTTGAAAACGTTCCATTTCTTTGTTTGTATAGATTCACTGAGAAGTTTGATATACATTCTTCTATCTAAAGTAGATCAATCTTTATTTTTTCTTTACAGAGAAGAATGGACAGAAGCAATTCAAGCAGTAGCAGATAGGCTTCAGAAACAAGAAGAGGAGCGAATGAGCTGCAGTCCAACCTCTCAGATAGACAATATTTGTGAAGAAGAGATGGACGCTTCTACAACTCATCATAAAAGAAAGGTAGAACATGATTTCCCTTGAACTAATCAAATTCCAAAATACAAATTTGAATATAGTGCTTTCTTCTGATTTAAAATTTTAGATTCTTCCATCTAAATAAACTACTGTATGTACAGCAACTTGCAGCCATACAAATGTAACGGTTGCAGGCCCCCCACCCAATCTCATATTGGCCCCTGTGGGTGTAATCTGCTCCCAATTACATGTATGTGTGTTGTGGTGCACCTGCTGGTAACAGGACCCCTGAGTCTCCCTCTGGTTGGTAATGGGTAATATCACCATGACAGGCGTCTGAGGTAGTGTTCTGAGTCCTACTCACATTCGGTACAGCGCCTCCACCCCATCAGTATCCCTACGGCAGCAGGGAGGAGTATCTGATGGGGAACTCCTTCTTGGTGCATCCTCCTGGTAAATAACTCCACACTCACACAGGAGGGATCTTGTGAACCAGGGCATCTTTAATGTCATCTCCTGTGGCAGACTGCCCATCATAGCGGTCGTGCTTAGCCGCTCATCTCCATGAGGTACTCCCTGCAGAAGGTTCCTCCTCTCTTAATTGAGTTGCTCTCCACCTCTCCCCTAAGGGAGACCACCAGCTGTGCCAGGTCCCTGGACACAGTGTGTAATCAGCTTGCACTTGACTCTCTGACTGACAGACTTGAACTGCTGCAGACACTTCACTCAGGACATAAGAACATAACCAGACAGAACAGACTAACTTTAGGCAGTTCTGTGTCTTATATAGACTCCAGAAAAGACCCACCTCTGTGTCACTAACAGTGGACACAAAGCATGTTGCCACTTCCTTTGCTACATATGACACTTCACCAGGGTTTGAGGGCAAACCTCCATGATAGTTATTGGCAACCCTGCCTACTTACCAGGATTACTGCCAGCATGAGAGAGATCTGTACACCAATTTTACACATGGTTACACATATCAAAAACAGTAACCTAAAGTAATCCATACGCTGTGCCCTCTGTAAAAAAACAAAAACAAAAAAAACCCACTGTTCTATTCAGAGCAGTGAAACTACCACATACTGTAGCCTGCCTGGCATCACTTGTGGAATGCTATTTTGACTGTAATGGTATTGATATTTATGATTGCATTTCATTCTATCACACTATTAATATATGATATATTATCGAGGCATAATTATATGCCTCTTTATTTTTTATATATATATATATATATATATATATATATATATATATATATATACACACACACACATTTATATTAGATAAGACGCTTTTCTATTTAATCATTCTTTGAAAAGGTTATTGTAATTCAATTATTCATGTGCTATTACCTACAAAAAAATAATGGAAGCTGTTAATTGTACTTTTGATTTGATTGTTTATGACATGCCAGATGTCAGACTCTTGAACTAGTACATATGATACATGCATTATATTTGATCAACAGATGTTTCCCTAGCCAAATATGTTCAAGCAAATGGTTCTTTATGTACAATTTTCATAATAGTTTGTTTCTGATATATACTGTCAAGCACTATTTTTAGCCCTATGGTATTTAATTTAATATCCACAAAGTAAAAAATAAACAATGAACAGAAATGATGTATCTATTATTTATAAAATGTTTTACCAGGATATAATACATTGAGCGTTACCTCTCATTTTCAAGTATGTCCTGGGCACATAGTTATGTTGACAATACATTCTGGCGGTAACGACCAGTGTTTAAAAGTTATGTTTACAGACATTTAGAGACAATACATGTTATGGTCATATGTAACAGTTAGAAACAAGATTAAAATGTAAGACAGCTGAAATCTTGAAATAATGAAGACCGGGGGCAGCTTTGAAAGTCTCTGGTAGGTTGTTCCAGTCCTGAGGTGCACTGTAACAGAAGGAAGAGCTGTCTTTTGTTGTCAGATCTAAGGTGATAAGTGCTGTGTGTAGTATGGGTGAGGAGCTTGTTCAGATAGCCGGGTGCTTCTTATTACATTTACTCAAGAGAAGCTCCGTAAACACTTGCAGAATTTCAAATGAGTCTCTTGTTCTTATTTCTATGCATCAATAGACTGGTTCAAAGACACACACATATTTGTAATGATACTTTAGGTTCATTGGTTAATAAGTTCATACACACAAAACAAGACTAGAGGGCCACCATGATAAAATCAGAAAAGTTTAGTTTCTTCTTCAAATTCGAAGAAGTAAAACTGAAGCAGGAGAGACAACTGCTGACACTGGGTATCTGTTGTAACATTGTGTTGATATTGTAGTTTGACCAAGAGAAGTAAAAACGCCAGTCAGAACTCAGGAAGAAAAAACAACACAACTCGGTATTCACAGAAATTTATATTCATATAGTAAATTGTTGCAAACCTTTACATTGCTCAAACAGTGCCAATATAACCTCAAAATGCTGTGTTGATATAGCACCACAAAGTGGACTGTATACATGTGTAATGGGTTTTCCCCCCCCCAATCTCACATTGGCTCGGGTACTCTAATAACCAACCCCCATTACGTGTAAGTGTTTGGTGGTGCACCTGTAGGCAACAGGACTCCTGAGTCTCCCGGTTGATGTTATTAGGGGATTTCCAGCAGGACAGGTAGCTAAGGTAGTGGGTGCGAGTTCAACTTACATCATGTGCAGCGCCTCCACCTCATCAGGATCTGTGCTTCCGCAGGGAGATGGTCCTGGTGAGGAACTCCTTCTTGGTGGTGCCATCCACTGCTGAGTAATTTCACACTCACACAGTGGGGGTATCGGTAACAAGGTCATCTTTATTGTAGACGGTGATGTAGCAGACTGCCCCATGCAGCTGCCGGCTCTAGCCGCACATCTCTCCGTGATGTCCCTTCGCCAGGTACGCCCTTCCGAATTGAAGTGGGATTCCCTCTTCTCCTAGGGAGATCCTCTCTGCGCCAGGTCCCTGGACACAGAGTGGCTTAGACAGGCCGATTGGTCAACCTGGACCGCTAGTTACTTCACTAGGGTCACAAAGTGTTCCTACAATCCCTTATGCAGGCAATACAACTTCCCAACAACTTTCCACAGCTGCTGGAACACACTATCACTAACTGTGTTGTGCCTTATATACTTCAGGAGGCAGGCGCATCCCTGATGTCACTATCCAGGGACTCAGAGCATACAGCCACTCTCCTCAATACATAGGGCACCTCACCATGGTGTGAGGGAAAACCTCCATAACTACTGCTGGCATACCTGTACTTACCAGGACTTACTGCCAACAGAGAGGAAAGTAATATACCATTATTATGCATGGCTATATACTCCCCCTGGTGAATCCCCACCGACCCGGCTGGGGCCTAAATTTGGTGTACCTTGCTCCAGGAAACACTGAAAAAGAACACACAAATTAAGCGTTAAACATTATCACATTCACATAATAATGACAGAACATCCGCTCACTGACCAGCAGAGAGCATCAAAGAAAAAGGCAGACCACTCTTTGACGGGACCTAATAGTAGTGTCGAGGGTCTGGTTTCTTCACCTCCTGCCCCGCTCTCTCGGGGCAAGCCTCGCTCATTACAATACACCACCTTGTGCATATAAATGCTGCGCCCGATTTTCCAAACCCTCATCAGTTGGGAAACCCTCTGCTCAGCCTGAACTCCCTTAATGGCTCCTCCCTTATTAACGATATAGTATTCGATATCATTACGAAGCCACCTTTCTCGATTGTCCTCTATTTCCCTCATCAGAGGTTCAGGGACATATGGGTATTCAAGCCCATGGGACCTTTTATATTTGGCTGCAATAGCCCGTTCAGCTCGGCAGGCCCGGGTTAACTTAGTTTGCCCAGCCTTTCCCGGTAACACCCATGACAGGGGCTCATCTGACTCCACCGGATCATCTAACCCTTCAGATCCCTTTGGGGTAATAAGACCTCCTTGTATTCGGTCCCACCTTACTCGTAGCTCCTTGAGATAGGCCTCATCGTCAAAATCCCCAGGAGCCCACCAATGGTCAACCACCCCATCCCTTTCTAGAATGAAACGGGTGCGGTCTATCCAGGCGACATAACCCTCATATAATGGTGCCCACCACCTAGTTTCCCGTACCTCCCCTGAGTTGAGTTCTAGTGGCTCTTCCTCCTCAGGCCCACCCGATGATACCCCTGAAGTACCCTCAGATGGCGCAACCCTTTCCTTACGCTGTGACCAGTGTCCACCCGTGATACTCAGCATGCTAGTGCTATCACTGGGTACCGACTCTCGTCGGGAAATCCTCCCCCCACCCTCCGACCCATCATCCGAAGTTCCCCAGTCCAGGCTTCCAGTCCGTTCTTCGGTAGGACCCCGGGAATCCCCTGACATCCCCAGGCTAGAGGTTGACCCTAATGAACAGGTGACAGGGACAGGGGATTGAACTAGGGCCTTGGGGCAAACTTTGGGTATGGACGGGGTTGGGGGACGGGGCCGGACGGTAGGTACCGGCAGGGTCACGGCCTGCTCCTCCACTATACCTGACTCACGTCCGCCACAATGTCCATTCTTTCCTTCGGCAGCTGAGCCTCTCGCTCTCCGGTTCGAGCGCCCACTCCGTCTGTCCGTAGGGGATCGACTCCCACTGCTCGACCGTAGAGGCGCAATCGCCTCCCACTCGACACCGCTCAGGTCGTCCGGAACTGCCTCTGGACACGCACGTGCTGCGACGCCATCTTGGGTTGGGTCCCCAATCGAGACCTCTTCCTCCACGAGGACATCCGGCAACGCTCTTCTGCTGCGCGGTCCAGCCTGACCCTGGATCCGCTCTTCGTTCACCTCCACCCCCGGAATCTGCGGTGAGCACGGAGTTAACCTACTGCTCCGCAGGGTCGGGTGGATCGACCTCCTTCCGACCCGCTAGTCACCACGGCAGTGGGACTCTGGCGATCGGGTTGGCGCGGTACTGGAGACACACGACTCCGTGTCTCCACACCACGAGGGATAGCATCTCGCCACGGAATACCACTAGTATGGTACTCCGCCAACAAGTCCTGTGCCTCTGCCAGCCTGGCACACTCCTCGTCCGAGGACTCTAATTTACAGTTCGGGTGGGGTATCCCAGTAGGGGACCGTCGATGGGCTCCTTTCCGGTCACCTCTCCGATGACTGACTGGTTTTCTCGGCCTTATGAACTCGGCTTGATTCCGGCTCCGCGGGACCTGCACTCGCACTCCACAATGCACCCGGAAGCTCCGCTGCCGACATCGGGGTAGGATCTCTCATCCCCACAGCTTGTACCGGCACAAACGTTGTCATAGGCCACATATATTGCAGCCCACAATGAGGGCATCGAGCCTCACTGCCCACGGCTCCGCCAGGCAGTCTGCACTGCAGGCAGAGACAGACCACTGTCTCCACACCCTCTACGCGGATAATCAGAAAGCCTCCTGGAGCCGAATAGGGGTGGGTATATATCAAGGGTCTCTGTTCCACTTTCTCCACTTGCTCAGCCATGGTCACCAACGGAAGCACTCGTCCTAGCGGTCTGTATTGATCAATGGCTCTTCGCAACTGAAGTGCAGGGGATGGTTGAGCAATCCTTCCCCCCACTTCCTCCATCGGCATCCGGTTGAACTGCAGACCACTCCCCCTGGTTGAAACTAGGGGGATGTCTCGCCGCTTTGTAGGCTGACCCAGCACTGGGGCGGAGTGAGTCATAGTCCATGAGGGCGCGGCTCCAGCTTTCGCGCCAAACTCCCCAACTGGGTGGAGTTTCCTCGTTGCCGCCAATCCTGGCCAACAATTAGCAAACTGCAGAGTTGCAAGACTTTCTGCAGCTGGCCCACGCGGTGTCCCGGGAACGTGGGAACCGCCATTTTGGTAAGTACTGTCCTTCATATTTGAGGTAGCGTCTGGCTGTTTGTTTATTGGTGTGTAACAAAGTCCATTTCGTTCCTCCCATCTCGCAAGGCTGTCGTCCTCACTATTCTCGGGGGTATCTTCCCGAGAACATAGGCATGACAAACACGGCGCAGCCACGGCTTTCACGCCATTCCATAACAAACACACAAGAGTCTCTCCTGTAGCTTGTTCTCCTTCCTCATCCCGGCATCCTGGACCTTCTGCTGTTTGCAGATCCTCCATTCTGACGGTCGCTTCTTGCTCACTGTATACTGGAGTATTGTACATGGAGCTCCGCTCTGCGGGGCAGCTACCACATCCGTACAATAAACATGCCTTGTGCACCACCTTGTGTACCTAACATAGGTCTAACTCGTGTTTGCACTACCTCAGGCTAGGCTCACTCTCTGTGTCTACTGTATATCCTTCCTCCCAGTCTGTGCTCCCTTCGGTAAGTGATCTGGAATGGCTAGAGTACTCTGGGGCTTCCATGCAGTACTTGGGCGTCTACCTCTCTTGGTCAGCCTAGTGCAGACCCTCTCCAATAGTCCTGACCTAGTTAACAGGCTATCCCTTCAGGCGTCCTACCCCTAGCGCGACCTCAAGGTGACTCGGACAGCTATAGCCCCTCTCCAGACCCACTAACTCCTCTCAGGTTCCCAGGGTATCCCTGCGGTTCCATCCCAACGCAGCACAAAGTGGCAGCATACACTTTCCCTGTTTCCTAGTGTGTGCCTAGCAAAAGCCTGTCCTGTTTAATAGATATATATATCTCAGCAGCGCCTCCAATTGTAACGGGTTTCCCCCCCCCCAATCTCACATTGGCCCGGGTACTCTAATAACCAACCCCTATTACGTGTTAGTGTTTGGTGGTGCACCTGTAGGCAACAGGACTCCTGAGTCTCCCGGTTGATGTTATTAGGGGATTTCCAGCAGGACAGGTAGCTGAGGTAGTGGATGCGAGTTCAACTTACATCATGTGCAGCGCCTCCACCTCATCAGGATCTGTGCTTCCGCAGGGAGATGGTCCTGGTGAGGAACTCCTTCTTGGTGGTGCCATCCACTGCTGAGTAATTTCACACTCACACAGTGGGGGTATCGGTAACAAGGTCATCTTTATTGTAGACGGTGATGTAGCAGACTGCCCCATGCAGCTGCCGGCTCTAGCCGCACATCTCTCCGTGCTGTCCCTTCGCCAGGTACGCCCTTCCGAATTGAAGTGGGATTCCCTCTTCTCCTAGGGAGATCCTCTCTGCGCCAGGTCCCTGGACACAGAGTGGCTTAGACAGGCCGATTGGTCAACCTGGACCGCTAGTTACTTCACTAGGGTCACAAAGTGTTCCTACAATCCCTTATGCAGGCAATACAACTTCCCAACAACTTTCCACAGCTGCTGGAACACACTATCACTAACTGTGTTGTGCCTTATATACTTCAGGAGGCAGGCGCATCCCTGATGTCACTATCCAGGGACTCAGAGCATACAGCCACTCCCCTCCATACATAGGGCACCTCACCAGGGTGTGAGGGAAAACCTCCATAACTACTGCTGGCATACCTGTACTTACCAGGACTTACTGCCAACAGAGAGGAAAGTAATATACCATTATTATGCATGGCTATACATGTAACTACTGCTAGTGAAGAGCAGCCATGTGTGGTCATTTTGTGAAATCTGCTGTTAAAAATAGTCCTACAGGCAAATCAATATTTTTTTTTCCCATTGAAATGCTAAATACTGGATTTGGTAATAGCAAACAATGTAGAAGTAATAACAAATATTTAAGTCTCGGAATATTTGGGAAACCGTGATCATAACATGGTCTCATTTGAAATAAATGATCAAAAGCCATATTACTTGGGTACAACAAAGACTTTAAACTTTAGAAAGGCAGATTTTAATAAATTGAGGACTAATCAACAAGGAATAAATTGGGATGATGTTTTTGCAGGGAAACAAGTGGAAGATAAATGGGCAGTCTTTAAAACATTGTTAGAAAAGCACACTTATCAGTGTATACCCTTGGGTAATAAATACAAAAGAAACAAGTGTAAACCAATATGGCTAAATAAACAGGTAATGGAGGAAATGGAAAAGAAGAGGCAGGTATTTAGATTCTTAAGTCAGAAGAGATGGAGGCATCATAAAATAATTATAAGGAATGTAACTAAAGTTGCAAATGGGCAATCAAATTAGAAAAAAAGAAAATGAAAAAAGGATTGCAATTGAAAGTAAGATCAATTATTATTTAAATACCTTAACAAAAAAATTAGAAAAGAAAATATAGGACCCTTTCAGTGTGAGATGGGCAGGCAAATTATTAGAGATAAAGAAAAAGCAGAGGCATTAAACCAATTATTTTCCTCTGTATTTACCACGGAAGAATCAATTTCAATAGTAGTGCCACAGGAGGAAGCCACAGCCTCTATATTAACGAACAATTGATTAACTGAGGAGGAAGTTCATAGGCGGCTTGATAAAATTAAAGTAAATAAGGCACCTGGCCCCGATGGCATACATTCAAGAGTTCTTAAGGAGTTAAGGTCAGTAATAGCCAAACCATTACATTTAATATTCAAGGACTCCATTTCCACAGACACAGTACCACAAGACTGGCGTAAAGCAGATGTGGTGCCAATATTTAAAATGTGAGCTAGATCACAACCGGGGAATTATAGACATATACGCTTGACATCCAATAGTCGGGAAGCTACTTGAAGGTTTAACACAGGATAATATTCAGAATACCTAATAGAAAGCAACATTATTAGTAATAGTTAGCATGGATTTATGAAGGATAGGTCATGCCAAACTAACTTTCTTAGTTTCTTTGAGGTGGTAAGTAGCAATTTAGACCAGGATAATGCAGTTGATGTGGTCTTCTTAGATTTTGAAAAGGCTTTTTATACGGTTCCACACAAGGTTACTGTACAAAATAAAGCAAATTCGACTCAGTAAAAATATTTCGCATGGATTCTAAATTGGTTGAAGGATAAACAACAGAGAGTTGTAATTAATGGAACTTTTTCATGTTGGACTAAAATTGCGAGTGGAGTACCTAAAGGATCGGTACTAGGACCCAGGGCCACAAACAGGGGGGGGGGCTGCCGTGGTTGGAGTCCCGGGCCCGGAGTGTCAGGGGGCCCGGCCGCTCGGACACCCTGTGCGGCCGTCAGGGCCACCAAGAGGGGGACAAAAGGTAATGGTGTTCCGGGCTGGAGGCTGGGGAGGCTCGGCGGCCGGTGCTGTAATTGGCCTTGACCTCTGGCTAGGTCAGCAGCCGGTCCCTGGCTGTCCATCAGATGCAGTCCTTCCTGTCCAACACCGAGCTGACTGCTGTCAGTGTGCCTCAGCTTCCAGTGTGCGCTCACTGGAAGCTCGTCGTGGGATACAGGGTGAGGAGGTCTGCAGCTGATGGAGAGTTGGGGCCTGGCTGCAAACGGCCGCCAGACCCTGCAGCCACCGGTTCCGACCATCCCCAAGGTATGTCTACTTTTTTAAATATGTATTGGGGGGGAGTGGGGTCTTTTTATATGTATTGTTTTTTTTTTTATATGTATCGGTGGTCTTTTTTATATGTATTGGGGGGGTTTGTATATATTTGGGGAGGTGGAGGGGTTGTATATATATTGGGGGTGTTTTTTTGGTATATGTTTTGTGGGGGGGGAATTATGTGAGGGGGAGGGAATTGAGTGAGAGTGGTGTAATTGATGGAAGGGAGAGAGGAGAAAGGTGGGGAGAGGGATGAGGAAAAGAGGGAGTAGGGGAGAGAAATACATGTGAGGCGGGGGGCAGGGATTGAGGGAGAATGGAGTAATTGATGGAGTGGGGGCAAAGTGAGAGGTGAGACAGAGGGGAGAAAAATACTTGGGAAAAGGGAGGGAAATACTGTAGAGGGGGCTCACAGGGTGTAAAATGGGGGGCTCTTGAGGTGTGAAATAGGGCTTGCAACACTGCCATTTAAGTGAACGTTGCGCCCTAAAAACAAAATCATGGTAGGTGTGCTATGGGTAGAGGGGGGAGGGGCCTGCTCCTTGCATTTGTCCTTGTCCAAGAATTCTGTTGGTGGCCCTGCTAGGACCCCTGGTTTTTTAACTTGTTTATAAATGCCCTTAAGGTTTGCATAGAGAGCAAAGTCCCCATGTTTGCTGATGACACTAAATTGGGTAAGGTAGTAGAATCAGAGCAGGGTGTAATTTCTCTCCAGAAGGACTTGGATAGACTGGAAACTTGGGCATGTAAATGGCAGGTGAGTTTTAATATAGATAAATGTAAGGTTATGCATTTGAGAAACAAGAATAAACAGGAAACATATATATTAAGTGGGGGATAAATTAGGAGAATCCTTGATGGAGAAGGATTTAGGAGTGCTTGTAGACAGCAGGTTTAGCAGTAGTGCCAAAAATCATGCAATAATTGTAAAGGCAAACAAGATCTTATCTTGCATTAAATGGTCAATGAATGTAAAGGAAGTAAACATAAATACACCCGTTTATAAAGCATTACTAAGACCACACCTTGAATATGGAGTACAATTTTGAGCACCACTCCATATAAAAGACATTATGGAACTAGAGAGAGTGCAGAGAAGAGGCACCAAATTAATAAAGGGGTTGGATAATCTGATTTAGAGGCTAGCTAAATCAGATTTGTTTACATTAGAAAAGAGGTGTCTAAGAGGGGATAAGATAACTATATACAAATATAATGAAGGCATATATGTGGCACACCAATGCTTAAAGATATAAATAATAAACAGTTCTTTCTTCTTTGGTGTTCACCCTCTGTTGACCCCGGGGTCTCAAGGCTGGATCCACATAAATGTAGTAGAAATTGGAGATAGCGGTGGCACACAGGAGACTTTAAATGGAGTTCAAAAACCTTCTGCTGTATTTAGTACATCAGAGCAATAACAAAGCAGTAACGTTTCAGGACAATCCTGTCCCTTCCTCAGACCTACACCTTACAAATGATTATCACAAACAACTATAAATACTCCTAGGGGCTGAAAAAATCACCTAACCCCCAACACCTGTGAGACAAAGCTGAGCAGCCACTGCAGCCAGATTAGCCTGATACAACGTTGCTAGGCAACGCGCCGTCTAAGTCAACAAAGAATAGAAAAAATAGAAAAACACACCGAACGTTTTTAAGCAGCACAGCATTGCAACTATGTGTAGCGCATGTACCACCCCATCCCCTCCCCCTCCTCTGGGAGATACACGGCTAGTTACTGTCTCTGTGTGGTGCTGAGGCATACCTGTTGGTCCAGGAAAGCTGAGTGGATCTGCGGTGTAGTGGAGATCAGGACAGGCTTGTGATGTCACCTGGTCCGGTGTCAGCGCTTCTAGCTCCAGGGAACTCAGGGGGCAGTCTCCATTTGAAGCATTATCTCATACACCTCCTCACTGACTCAGTCCAGGCAGGTATATGCAGTCATGTGAAAAAGAAAGTACTCCCTCTTTGAATTCCATGGTTTTACATATCAGGACATAATAACACTCATCTGTTCCTTAGCAGGTCTAACAATTAGGTAAATACAACCTCAGATGAACAACAACACATGACATATTACACCGTGTCATGATTTATTTAACAAAAATAAAGCCAAAATGGAGAAGCCATGTGTGAAAAACTAAGTATGCCTTATGATTCAATAGCTTGTAGAACCACTTTTAGCAGCAATAACTTGAAGTAATCGTTTTCTAAAGAAAAAAGTGATCTGCGTCAAAAAATTGTGATATTGTGCTCTTAGTGATCTAAGTGATTAAATAAACAATGGTAACCTGTTTACAATAAAGGAGGTTATGCTGCTGCGCTCGTGGTACCGCTCCACAACCAAACTAGTGCAAAAACAAAGAAAGAGACAGCGCAAAAAACCTCATTGTGCAACATATAAACAAAATTGTCTTAGCAAACTGGTAAGTATCACACGTACATCAATATGGTTTAATTAGGCAGAACATGTTATGGACATGTTACCAATCTATACTCTGGATAGGGGACGTCTAGTCAGCTCACTTCCCGCAGGTCTCGTGGAACAGCTGCAAACCAGCAGGATACAAACACAGCGATCGTCGCCACAGGGGAACTGCCGCCACAGAGGAAGAAACCACTCCGGTTCCGGACACCGCAGTGGAAAGTCTCACAGCCTGCAGTTAGCTCCTCGATCGCCAGCTGTAGATGCAGTGACCACCGCCACACAGGAGGGAGATACTCCGGCTCTGTCCACCGCAACGGGAAGCCTCACCATCAGCTGCTCACTCCTAGAATGCCAGACGCGCATCCGTGACGTCACCGAGCGGCGTCAGCGTAGGATCAGTGTCGCACGCGAGTGAGTCACTGCGTGGGGGAGATGGAAGTCCCGCAAATGTCCAGAGTCAAAGATAGACTTACAAATATTGGCATAAAAACCTCCAATAAGAGAAAGATGAATGCGCCCTCAGTCCTGCCAATATTTGTAAGTCTATCTTTGGGCATCTTTTTAGAAAGAGAAAAGGTATACAGGGATATACCTAATAAGTAAACATGGGGAGGAGGCTGATCTAGGGAGTAATCTGATTGTCAGTCAGGAAGGAATTTATTTTTCCCCTTATGAGATATCATTAGATGATATTTCACTGGGTTTTTTTGTTTGCCTTCCTCTTTAAATATACTGTAAGTACAAATATAGGATAAAGTATCTGTCGTCTAAATTTAGCATAGGTTGAACATGATGGACGTATGTCTTTTTTCAACCTCATCTACTATGTAACTATGTAACTATGTTTATATTTAAAATGCTAATTATGTTTTTTATTTGTTTGTACAGACAATGAATGATTTTGACTACTTAAAATTACTGGGCAAAGGTACTTTTGGCAAGGTTATTTTAGTTCGGGAGAAAGCAAGTGGAAAATATTATGCAATGAAGATTTTGAAAAAAGAAGTAATAATTGCAAAGGTAGGATTATGATAAATGCTTTGTAATTGTAACTTGTTTAATAATGTTACTTCATTTTTAATGCAAAATAAAAACAAATTCTAATCAAGAATAATCCTAAAATGAAACACTTACGTTTTCACTCACATAATTTACATGTTATGATTACTAATGACAGAGGTGCAGCCCCATTTGTATTAGCTCTTAAAAACATTGTGTAAACAATTTAACAATGCAGTTGGCTTTCATAAAGAAATGTAATCATGCTTACACAAAGTTCAGATGGGTTGTTTTTTCTTTTTAAGTGACATTTTATTTTTATTCTGTGTTTTCTCAGTTATTTTTTTAATTAATAATACATATAGAATATCTACAATATATGAAACCAGAAGGCACATTATAAATACAACAAGAATATATAGGTGGAGATATAGTATCTAAAGATGGGGTTTTGCTATGCCAAAGAATGAAAATTATTAATTCCTAACGGTACAGAAAAACAAAAGCATAGCTAGTAAAATAGGTCAATATAAGAATATGTGACTGATCAAGAGCTAGAGTATATTTTTCCCCTCAAAATTATTACCTAGCGTAGAAAAGGAGGAGCCCATGGTATTGTTTCGTAAGAACCATGTCTGTTTTAATGTTAAGCTTGAATTATGTTAAGCAGTTCACTGGTGGGTCTTTACATTTTCATAACTTCCCATACACTTTCTTGCACTCTTGAAAAGTTTCCTCGAAGTTGCCTTTTCATGGGATGCTGTATATCAATGAAGATAAATGTACTTTATTTGCAGTTACAGTTATTTATCGAAATGTTAAAAAGAAGAGCTATGGCTTTGAGACTAATAAGCCAAGGACATAAACATAAAAATGGGAAATGCCGGGGCACCTTTTCTGCAACCTATGAACCCATTGTCTATGAAATAAGATTTTACGTTTAAAGTAGCCTAATGATGTTCAGTCCATGATCAGAAGAGAAGAGGAGGACTTCCTCTTCTGTTCCTGAAATTGTACCATGGGCAGTTCAGGCCGTCTACCCAGGAGACAGACTATGCATAATACTCTGGTACCATGAGCTGTCCAAAACAGAAAAGCAGCAGTTTGTGCTTATGCTTCATGGAAATCTTTTGACCCCCTTTGCGTAAAAATGTGCAATCAGTACTGTATACATTTTTCATAATTATTATACTCACCTCCTAGACTTTAAAACTGATTGTTTCATTCTATTTTAGTAACACCAGCACACAGACCCATGCTACACATGTCGTCAAAGGTGATTTTTAATTTGTATGAAGTGCATCTTTCGTAGGGCTACCAGGAGCCTATTGTCTTTACTCGTGTTTAGACAAAGGGCATCAGGGACAATAGTTTTTCAAGTATAATCTAATCCTAAATTAAGATGAGGATGTGGAATCCAAAATTAGATACAGCTTTCATTTGGAGCTCATAACGAACTTGAAAAATTAAAGATGTGGGTTTAGAGCGGCAATCATGACTTTTCCTTCAAATACTAGATATGTTTATCCTCATCAATATTTTATCCGAAAATAGAAAACAATTGAAGTATATCAAAATGAAAGGCGTTATCAAGAGAAAAAAGGAATGTAAAAAATAATAATTTGGCTTACAGTTTTGTAAGTCATCATACTTTTAATTTATATTTAATAGAATTAAGAATAGCGTAGCTTACATTGTTGATTTACAGTACCAGCTACCATTAAACCATCGCACCAGAAAATTGACGTTTTCTCTTTTATTACACCCTTAATACAGCATGGAAGTTTTCAAAAAGCCATATATAACTAATGTTCTCTAATCTTCAGGATGAAGTTGCACATACGCTCACAGAAAGCAGGGTATTAAAAAACACGCGGCATCCTTTTTTAACAGTAAGTAACCACTTATTTCTTGTTATAAGAGAAATCCGAGCAAACATTTTACACCTAAAGGGAAAAAACTGTAGACTATTGTTTAAAGATAGACAAGGTGCAGCTGTGACTGTATTTGAACATTCTGTCCTATTTTAAAATTAACTTGCAAATTAGCAAGTGTACAGATAATGAACATAGCTATTTTCTGTACTTTTTCATATTTTAACACATCTTCTCATGCAATAAAAGATGAAAAAGGCATTGTTTTGAAAATGATACATCCTAAATGTTTTTCAACTTTTTTTTTTTTACAAAGATTTCAAATCAGTCATGTCAATTTTTATATAAAGGAAAAATGAAAACAACAGTCATCACTTTAAAACCCCTTGAACCCCCCAGTTGAAAAATCAGTTGTGTTGGGACCAATCGTAGTTTTACAGTGCTGTTAGACCAGCAGTTGTTCTCAGCTGCTTTCACCCTTTGATGTAGCTAGCAATGCAATGCATTACAATATATATTGTTTTATGTATTAAAAATGAAATATGGAACATTTGCAGTATTTGTGTGATTTGATGTAACACCACAATGAAAACAAATCCATATTATGGATGTGAAAGACTGGTTACCCCATTAATTAGATGAATAGATTAATAAAGAATCTTCCTCATATACAATAGGATATTGATGTAGAGACTGACGCTCAATATAAGTGGTTAGATTCACAGAAAGACTGTAGACATAAAGGTAGATGGGAACTTGTCATAGATCCATATCATCATGTATGTAAAAAGGAATTAAGGGGGGGCAAAAATAAAGGACCTAGCGGTCAGTCAGCCAGACTACCGCAGATTTGGTCCCACCGCACACCCCACTTAATAACCACACACTTCCCCATATAGGGTCCAAGGTAAGAATATAAGGGCTATTGCCCGTTACCTGCCCAAGGGGGTACATTGAAGTCCAGAAATCATCTGTAGGGTAGTTCCACTGCGTGCAATCCTGGTAGGGTAAACAACAAAAATGAAGAGAGCAAAGGAGCACTGTTGGTAAGAGAATCCAACGGAAAAATCCTATAGGAAAAATAAAGGGCACAACTCCAGACTAAAACTGAGGGTAATTTATTCCATAAGTACACAGGGACAGAAACACAGCCCACGCACCAACGCGTTTCGTCCCGTGGGGACTTTATCAAGGTGAGGTCATATACAATAGGGCCACCAACACTTGATACTTTTGATCGCCCATGTTTGACAACATACCATTGAAAGATAACGTGATGATCATTCTTCAAGATAAAGATAACGTGATGATCAGGTCTTTTTAGAGTTTTTCATTATTTTTTTAGAATTAAACTACAGTACATATCTTACTGTGAATTGGTGGATCTTTTTCCTTTTCTTGAGAAACTACTCGTATTCTTTATTACACAAAACTAATTAGGCACTCCAAAACATTACTAGATAATATTATTTATATCAAATCTAAGATTTAACACCATCGATAAAGCTAACTTTTTAACTCATCTTTTACAAAAGTTATCAAGAATGTTGTACAGAAATTATAGGTACAATATATATATACAATTTATATGGAAGTGCAAAGTTCTAGAACAGCAAAACCCCTACTCCTTTTATTTTTTACCAGATGGGATCTGGGTGGTCCCTCTCCTTTTATTTTTTACCAGATGGGATCTGGGTGGTCCCTCTGTGGTACACCACACTTTTTCCAGATCTGAGGACTCTCCTCACACCCCACCCTCCCCAATTTCCAAGATATTTACTGGTGAAGATACCAGGTTTAAATCTTCCTCCTGTGTAAGTAATGTTGCCACCAAAGTGGGGACCAATATGAAGCCGTAACATCATTGGTTGCGGCTTCCTCTTACACAGCCATTTACACCCCACCATGAAATCAGGAAATAATACTGGTAACTTCACTAGCAAGTATCTCGGGAGCGGGTATCCCCGAAGCTGAAAATAGGGGGGGATTGCTGCTTTAAAGCACCAAATAGGCTATTCAAATAAATGTCACTGAAGGCCTAGCACCGCTTAGTAATTGTGGTCAATTTTACATCAATATTTCATTAGCAGCAAACCTCTTTAGCATGCAAGGGTAAGGGATAGGGTATTAGGACTATTAACCTCCTAGTATTCATAGAAGTTATAAGTGCATGCATCGTTCAAGTCTTCATGACCATTGTAGGTACTAAGGGGTTAATAGAAACAATTATGAGGGAGATTAATTGTGCTCTGATGCAGTTTATCTCACAGTGATCCAGTATTAACTGTCATTCAAGCCCATGGCAGTTAATTCTGGATTACTTTGTGATAACCTGTATCGGAGACTAAATCATAGCGTATGTGTCCCTTCACTAATGAAGATGCAAAGTACCTTTGATAACTAAATGGCTCGAATTTGCAAAGGGGAATTATAATTGTGAACAGATCACCAGCAATTATTGCTGTTTTTTCCCTTTGCCAAAATGCCACATGCAAATTAGCTGTCTCATTGCCTTTCTATTTTGCATACATAATTTGTATTGAATTAAGTAAGAATTTTAAAAATTATTCAAACAAAGAGAAGCAAACATTTTTTTGCAAAGACAGGTTATCAGATGTTATTGATTATGGCCACCAAATTAAACTTTAATGTAGCATGTATTATTTTGAATAAGGAAAAAAGAACAATGCTTTTTATGGATATCTACAAACTTGGCCAACGTGAAATTTAGGCACCTTTGAAAGGTTTCCTCTGTTTTTAGCAGGTGCGAAAGGCACATGATTTGTCTTTGCAAAAACTAAATAAAAATGCCAAGGCAAAAGCATCCAGTATGTAAATATATATATGGGGTAAGGGGAATAAAGAACATCAGCCCATATTTACCAAGCAGTCTTCAGAATTTGATCATATGACATGCTTTTTTTTATAAACTTAATATTTTGAAACATATATTTGTAGTGACATAATTTGTGACCTAATATTAAAGGGTTCACGTTCAGTATGCTGGTCAGGGACCCTTAACTCTTCAAACCGTTGTCAGTATCTGGGAAATCCATAATCATATTCACATTTTTTATTACCCAATATCCAAAAGTTTTATAAGGAGCAAAGCATTTCAACAACAGGATCTGCGAACCATGATGAAACTACATAGGGGCTTATTCTATATACTGTGAAGCGGACATTTTCACCCACAATTCCCCATTTAAGTCAATAGGGAATTTTGTCAGAAAACAGCCCGATAGTCTTCTTCAGAGTATATTGCACAAGCCCCTTCATAGAAAAAAAAAGCTATCTGGTTGCAAATAAACTGTTTCCGTCACCCTAGTACAGGAGTCGGCAACCTGCGGTTCCCAAGCCGCATGCGGCTCCTCCAGCACCTACATGCGCCTCTCCTCCATTCGCAGGTCACCGCTCCCCAGATGCTGCGCCCCCCCCATGTAGTGTGCGTGCATGTATTTGGGGGTGGTAGTGTATGTATTTATGTATTGTGTATTTTAAATGACAAACTGTTTTGCATAGAAAAACAATGAAAAAAACGAAATAAAGGGACTTATTATTGTGATATGCATTTTATTCCGCCACATATTTTTTCTTTTCCCTAATTCCGATTAAAGTAAGTTTGTGATATGTTAATGCTTATACAGGATATACCTACAGATGCAGCGGCCGTTATTCGAACAAATCACAGAGCCGTTTTCGTGTGCGCTGTTGTACTCCACGTGGCATTAATGCCGCCAATCGCCCCAGGCACACGTGTTTATTGTGGTTGCTTTGTTTGAATTTCATGGATTGTGTGCAATTAAATGCAATTAAATGCAATTAAATGAATGAATTGTAATGTGTACAGTACTGTGCTACTGTGTCAATTTCAGGTGTTTAAAAGC
Source organism: Ascaphus truei (assembly GCF_040206685.1). Taxonomy (NCBI): domain Eukaryota; kingdom Metazoa; phylum Chordata; class Amphibia; order Anura; family Ascaphidae; genus Ascaphus; species Ascaphus truei. The sequence continues at coordinate 213,118,629 of NC_134486.1, forward strand.
CAGAACACTAAAATGCAATTTTCTGCACTCGCATGCTCTGCGGTACGGTTGGAATGGGTATTCCGAGGTATACACCGAGTGAAGTGTTTCAAAACGGCCGCTGCACCTGTATACAGTGTTTACAATATATGTTTGTGGGGGTGTAATATTCATGCATGTGTTGCGGCTCTCAGAATATTTTGGACAAAGACATTTTTTATAAAATGGCTCTTCTTCCTTAAAGGTTGCAGACCCCTGCCCTAGGCCATATGATAGCTTATTGCATGTCCCTTCACTAAAAGGTAATTAATTAGATTTTGGTGCTAGTAAATTCTGGCAGGAAAAAAAATAATACAACAAGCAACAGAGAAGCCTAATGCTACATCCAATATGACAACAATACACAAAGCATTGTAAGCCTGTGAACAGGGTCTGCCTTGTTGTGGCGCACAGGCTTACAATGCCTCGGCCAAAGTGTTAAACTAAATGACCCTTTTTCAAGAGAATATATAAGTATTTGACTGTGTATTTTTGTCATATTAGATGTAGCATTGGACTTTTCTGTCGCTTGTTGTATACATTTGTCACGTTCATTAGCTCTCCTTTTTGACACTTACATACATACAGTTAGGTCCGGAAATAATTGGACACTGACACAATTTTCATAATTTTGGCTCTGTACACCACCACAATGGATTTGAAATGAAACAACAAGATGCAATAGAAGTGCAGACTTTCAGCTTTAATTCAAGGGGTTGAACAAAAATATTGTATGAAACGTTTAGGAATTGCAACCATTTTCATACACAGTCCCCTTATTTCAGGGGCTCAAATGTAATTGGACAAATTAACACAATTATAAATAAAATGTTCATTTTTAATACTTTGTCGAGAATCCTTTGCAGGCAATGACTGCTTGAAGTCTGGAATGCATGGACATCACCAAACGCTGGGTTTCCTCCTTTGTGATGCTTTGCCAGGCCTTTACTGCAGCTGTCTTCAGTTGTTGTTTGTTCGTGGGTCTTTCTGTCTTAAGTTTTGTCTTCAGCAAGTGAAATGCATGCTCGATCGGGATGAGATCAGGTGATTGACTCGGCCATTGCAGAATATTTCACTTCTTTGCCTTAAAAAACTCATGGGTTGCTTTCGCAGTATGTTTTGGGTCATTGTCCATCTGTAAAGTGAAGCGCCGTCCAATCAACTTCGCTGAATTTGGCTGAATCTGAGCAGACAATATATCCCTATACACTTCAGAATTCATCCAGCTGCTTCTGTCTTCTGTAACATCATCAATAAACACTATGACCCAGTGCCATTGTAAACCATGCATGCCCATGCCATCACACTGCCTCCACCGTGATTTACAGATGATGTGGTATGCTTCGGATCATGAGCCGTTCCAAGCCTTCTCCATACTTTTTTCTTCCCATCATTCTGGTATAGGTTGATCTTAGTTTCATCTGTCCAAAGAATGCTGTTCCAGAACTGGGCTGGCTTTTTTAGATATTTTTTGGCAAAGTCTAATCTGGCCTTTCTATTCTTGAGGCTTATGAAAGGTTTGCACCTTGTAGTGAACCCTCTGTATTTGCTCTCGGGAAGTCTTCTCTTTATGATAGACTTGGATAATGATATGCCTACATCCTGGAGAGTGTTGTTCACTTGGCTGGATGTTGTGAAGGGGTTTTTCTTTACCATGGAAAGGATCCTATGATCATCCACCACTATTGTCTTCCGTGGACGTCCAGGCCTTTTTGTGTTGCAGAACTCACCAGTGCATTCTTTATTTCTCAGAATGTACCAAACTGTTGATTTGGCCACTCCTAATGTTCCTGCTATCTCTCTGATTGATTTTCTTTTTGCAGCCTAAGGATGCCCTGTTTCACTTGCATTGAGAGCTCCTTTGACCGCATGTTGTGGGTTCACAGCAACAGCTTCAAATGCGAATCCCACAAATGGAATCAACTCCAGACCTTTTACCTGCTTAATTGATGATGAAATAACGAAGGAATAGCCCACACCTGTCCATGGAACAGCTTTTGAGTCAATTTTCCAATTACTTTTGGTCCCTTGAAAAAGAGGGGGCTACATATTAAAGAGATGTAGTTCCTAAACCCTTTCTCCAATTTGGATGTCAATACCCTCAAATTAAAGCTGATAGACTGCACTTTAAGCCCATATTCATTATTTAACTGTAACTTGAATTTATTTTGGTACACAGCCGAAATAACATAACTTGTATCAGTGTCAAATTATTTCCGGACCCAACTGTATATATTTTGTGGGGGCTCAGGGATTCCTAAAAAGAGCTTGTGTGTTTGTTAATGGAAAAAAATAAGCCTTTGAATAGGTAAAGGTGCATCCATATAAACTGTAGGTATCCCTGGAAATTCTAAATTTCGACAGTATTTTCTGTGAAGCATATCAAATTTAGCATTTTATTGTAAACTTTCACTTTCCCTTAACATATTTTTCTTTTTTCCTAGTCTTTGAAGTACTCATTCCAGACAAAAGACCGTCTGTGTTTTGTGATGGAGTATGTAAATGGAGGAGAGGTGAGTCAGTCTATTGTGGAATGCAGCTTGTATTATCTTGCTAATAGGGTCACCAAGAAAACATACTGGTATTGAAAACAGTATATTTAAATGATTTAAATTAGCATATATTAGCAAATGTGACTTAACCTGACTTTAGTGATCTTTGAAGATACGTTAAGGCTTAATGAGACATTAACTTAGTAATGGTCCTCAATCAATTTGGATTACATTTGAATTGGATTAAAGGCATGTTAAAAGCATAGCACCCTTTTGTGGATCTTTGTCATGGTGAGCAGAGACTTGAGAGGGGTTTGATTTAATCTGGCTCTACTCCCTCTTGTGTGATGTCACTTGTGTGTTCCATTACTTTTATTGCCTCTTTGGTAAGAATTGAGAAGCACCCCCCAATTTTGAAGCCCCTCAGAAATGCAATTTCTAATTCTTTTTCAAAGAAATAAAAGTAGTCATAAGGTTACATTTATACTGTATAAGAAAATCAATTAGATTGATACATTTTTTACATTTACTCTGTGGTCTGGACCCTCCGGCACTGATGGATCACGTGATCATTATCGGGTTCTGGCGGCCAGACTGGAAGGGAAGGTAAAGGGGAGGGTACCCCCCTTCAGTGTCATTCGTAATCAACGCTCCATGAAAGAACTAATTGCAAACAGACCCTTAAAAATTAACAAAAGGCCATGATGTACAGCATATGTCATGAGGGGCCTCCAGGGTGACATTTTTTATGACATACGCTGTATATAGGGTGACCAGGTTTTCAAATGTAAAAACCTTGGGCACATTAAAAAATATTTAGAAAACAAATTAAATCATAAACCACGCCCCCCTCTTTTTTGCTTTCTTCCCCCTCCCTCATCCTCTCTCCCCTCTCCTCCCTCCTCCATCCTCTCACCTCCCTCTCACCCCATACTCTCTCCTCCTTCTCTCCCATCCTCTCTCCCCCCTCTCACCCCATCCTTTCTCATCTCCCTCCTCCCATCCTCTCCTCCCTCCCCCAATCCTCTTCTCCTTCTCCCCCCATCCTCTCTCCTCCCTCTCCCTCATCCTCCCTCCCCATCCTCCTCTCCCTCTCCCCCCATCCTCTCCTCCCTCTTCCCCAGGCCTGCACAACTTGTAAAGTGAGAAGGGCCAAACTGCTCCAAGGAAAATAGATTTGGGCCGCACAGGTAAAATCATCATCATCATCATCATCATCATCATCATCATCATCATCATCATCATCATCATCATCATCATCATCATCATCATCATCATATCTCCCCCAGCACCCCTCCTCCTCCTCCTCCTCATCATCATCATCATCATATATTTCCCTCAGGACCCATCATAATCATCATCCTCATATATCTCTCCCAGCACACCTCATCATCATCATATATCTCTCCCCCTCACCCACACACATAATACTCCCCCTTCACATCACACACAATACCCCCCTGCACACCACACACATCCCACCACCCCTGCATCACACCTCCCTCTCCCCCCTGCATCTCACATCACCCCCCTGCACCTCACATCACCCTCTCCCCCCCTGCATCTCACATCACTCTCCCCCCCTGCATCTCATATCACCCCCCTGTATCTCACATCATCAGTTGAGGCGGCGGCGGGCAGCAGACCGAACACGAGGGAAGAAGCACGCGCGCTCACTAGCAGCAGACTCCTACCCTGCCGTCCTCCTCTGAGACTCATGAGAGCGGGCTCGGGGGGGGGGGAGGAGGATGAGAGCGGGCTCGGGGTGGAGGAGGGTGAGAGCGGGCTTGGGGGGGGAGGAGGGGGAGAGCAGGCTCGGGAGGGAGGGGGAACGTGGGGAAAGCCGCACAGTGAGTGCGGGCGTGACGCGTGTTGTGCAGGCCTGCCATATACACACATACCAAACATGCAAAATTAGTGTAACACACACATACCATATACAGATATACATTTATATTCAGCATATACAAACACATACATGCACATAATGCATGAAACACACACATATGCATTACAAATACACACACACTTACCAACACAAACACACACACACACACACCAACATAGACACACACATAGACACACACACATATTTACCAACACAGACACACAAATAGACACCAACACAGAGACATACACACATACAGACACATGGAAATGGAGATCTAGAGAGGAGCAGCTATGGAGTGCTCTGCTGCACCACCTTCTGCCCCGAAGCTTTAGTGGTTAAGCAGCCAGACAGTCTGGCTCTCCTCCCCCCTCCTACCGGCTACAGCTGTTCTAATCTGATGACCCCCGCTCACTGCAGCCTGCATCCTCCTCTGATCTCCACCAAACCTCCGCTCTCCTCCTACCCGCCCAAACCAAGAGGACACAGGGACAAATCATTAATAACCGGTACTGTCCCAGCTAAACCGGCACATTTTGACAATTGTTAGGACACCGGGACACCTCATCAAAAACCGTCACTGTCCAGGCTAAACCAGGACGTCTGGTCACCATTGCTGAATATCAATAGGGCACTGAAGGGGTTAAATCAAACATGTAACTGTTTTCGTTTCTTTGAGAATAAAGGCCTAGATTCACCAAACTGAATTAAAAAAAATATTCATGGGTTTTATATTAAATGTGCGGTTTTTAATTAACAAATATCACTTGATTTAAGTAATAATCCCATTAATGGCCAATAATGCCCTGATCTGAGGGGATTATTACTATTATAGGCTAATTGTATGATTTTTTTTATAAATAATATACACTTTTGTATAGTTATATTGATTTTTATAAACATATTCTACATTTTCCACACACACACACACACACACACACACACACACACACACACACACACACACACACACACACACACACACACACACACACACACACACACACACACACACACACACACACACACACACACACACACTGCAACCCCTCCTCTATACACACACAAATACAGACTCTGTAGTCGCCCCCATACACACAAACACAGACTCTGCAGCCCCCTCTATCTTCACACATTGCAGATCTCCATCTACACACTTCTCTATAGCAGGGGTTTGCAAAATGGTGGCACGCTGTGCTTACACAGGCCCCGCACTCTTCCCCAAAGCATTTAAATTAAATGCATGGGGACTGCACGGGGCCTCTGCAAGCTCTCTTACCTTGTCTCCGACTGCGCATCGACATAGCAATGTGGCGTCAAATGACCATGTGGCGTCATTTGATGCCAAAGACATGGAAAGAGGAGGGGGCATGAGTAGGGGGGAGAGAAAAGACATGGGGGCGCAGGGGAAAAAGTTTGCGCAACCCTGCTCTATAGGATGGTAACTCTCCTTTCTCCTTGTTCTCTGCAGGCAGGGAGGAGGTCTATTTTGTTCTGGTATCAGTTGAACAGCAATTCCACTTGGTTAGAACCAAGTAGAGCAAAGAAAAACCAGACAAACAAATATAAAATTAAACCAACAACAAGTGCACTGGTAATAAAATTAAGTGCACTAAAAATGAACGGTTAATATAAAATAATCCAAAATGGGGGATACCGAGCAGAGCAACCTGCCTGACATCCACTGGGAGGCAAACTCTCAAACCGTCCCAGTGGACTCTGCCCAGATACGACACTCAGGGAGGAGGCGGAGTCAGTGTCTTGCTTGTACCTCCTATCCAATTACCTCCCCTGTCTGTGAGCTGTTTTGAGTTACTGCATGCCCGGAATATTTTTCAATATTGTCCTGCATTTCATTACAGTTCAGCCTATAATTAAATAATAATCCCCCAAGAGCAGGGCATTACTGGCCAGTAATGCCTCGGCACCCAGCCAGGGCATTATTGGCCAGTTATGTCCCTGTTCTTTAGGGATTATTACTGAATTATAGTCTTTTTTCATAAATAATTGACACTTTTGTATAGATATATAGATTTATTTATTAAAATAAAATTGTAAATACACTAAAGCACACACACCCATTATATATATACAGCTAAACCCCGTTATAACGCGGGTCTCGGGGTCCACCCCGAGACCACCGCGTTACTAACTGGGTCGCGGAAAAAAAAATGGCCGCCGCGCTTTAGCGCATATTCATCCCGTGGGACAGGAGATGGGAGCGGGCATGTCCCTCCGCTCCCCGCTTCCCCCTGTCACCGCGGGACAGGCCGCGGGGCAGGAGATGGGAGCGGGGATGTCCCTCCTGTCCCCGCTTCCCCCTGTCACCGCGGGACAGGCCGCGGGGCAGGAGATGGGAGCGGGGATGTCCCTCAGGTCGCCGCTTACCTCAGATCCCGCTGCCTGCATGGAGGTGGTAGCGGGGGGTTTCTTCTCCCCACCGCTGTCCCTGGCGCTCCCGCTGCCTGCGCGGGAGGAGGGGGGGGAGCGGGTGGTGGTGCTGGTCGCGGCCTTTCCTCTGCTCCGACCCCACCCCCCGTCTGTGTAGAGTGAGAGAGTGTGTGTGTGTATGTATATATGGGAGAGAAAGTGTGTGTGTGTATATGGGTGTGTGTATGTGGGTGTGAGTGTGTGTAAGTGTCTGTGAGTGTGTGTAAGTGTCTGAGTGTGTGTGTAAGTGTGTGTGAGTGTGTGTGAGTGTCTGTGAGTGTCTGTGAGTGTCTAAGTGTGTCTAAGTGTGTGTAAGTGTGTGTAAGTGTGTGTGAGTGTCTGTGAGTGTGCGTGAGTGTGCGTGAGTGTGCGTGAGTGTGCGTGAGTGTGCGTAAGTGTGCGTAAGTGTGCGTGGGTGTGTGTGAGTGTCTGTAAGTGTGTGTGAGTGTGTGTGAGTGTGTGTGAGTGTGTGTGAGTGTGTGTAAGTGTGTGTGAGTGTCTAAGTGTGTGTAAGTGTGTGTGTGAGTGTCTGTAAGTGTGTGTGAGTGTCTAAGTGTGTGTAAGTGTGTGTGTGTGTGTGTGAGTGTGTCTGTAAGTGTGCGTGAGTGTGTGTGGGTGGGTGTGAGTGTGTGTGAGTGTGTGTGAGTGTGTGTGAGTGTGTGTGAGTGTGTGTGAGTGTGTGTGAGTGTGCGTGAGTGTGCGTAAGTGTGTGTGAGTGTCTGTGAGTGTCTGTAAGTGTCTGAGTGTGTGTGTAAGTAAGTGTAAGAGCCGGAGCGGGAGGTGGGAGGTTTGACAGGGAGGGGGGGCGTGGCTTGAGCGGAGGGACCCGCTACTCTCCCCCCCTCCCTCCACGGACTGCAGGAGGGAGCTGCTACTCTCCCCCCCCCTCCCTACACGGGCTGCAGGAGGGACCCGCTACTCTCCCCCCCCTCCCGGGACTGCAGGAGGGAGCTGCTACTCTCCCCCCCCCTCCCCGGACTGCAGGAGGGAGCTGCTACTCTCCCCCCCCCTCCCCGGACTGCAGGAGGGAGCTGCTACTCTCCCCCCACTCCCTCCACTGGCTGCAGGAGGGACCCGCTACTCTCCCCCCCCCCCCTCCCTCCACGGACTCGGGCTGGAGCACTCATACATACACACACACACACACACACACACAGGCACTCACGCACTCATACACACACACGCGCGCACACACATGCAGGCACTCACACACACACACACAGACAGGCACTCGCACTCACACACACAGACCGCTAACCCCCCCCCCCGCCGCAGTACAGGGCCCGCCGTAGCCGCAGCGCAGGGCCCCGCCACCCCCCCAACCCCCACAGCACAATGACTTCCCACCCCCTTAACTTTGTGAAACAAAAGTCACAAGACGTTGTACAGGCAAAATACATCTGTTAAAGTGCTGTTGTCTGTTTATTTCTATATAATAATTGTGTGCAGTGTGCAGTGTGTGTGCAGTGTGTCAGTGTGTGCAGTGTGAGCAATGAGGAGTGTGTGTGCAGTGTACAGTGTGTGTGCAGTGTGTCAGTGTGTGCAGTGTGAGCAATGAGCAGTGTGTGTGCAGTGTGTCAGTGTGTGCAGTGTGAGCAATGAGCAGTGTGTGTGCAGTGTGCAGTGTGTGTGCAGTGTGTCCAATGAGCAGTGTGTGTGCAGTGTGCAGTGTGTGTGCAGTGTCAGTGTGTGCAGTGTGAGCAATGAGCAGTGTGTGTGCAGTGTGCAGTGTGTGTGCAGTGTGAGCAATGAGCAGTGTGTGTGCAGTGTGCAGTGTGTGTGCAGTGTGTCCAATGAGCAGTGTGTGTGCAGTGTGTGTGCAGTGTGTCAGTGTGTGCAGTGTGAGCAATGAGCAGTGTGTGTGCAGTGTGCAGTGTGTGTGCAGTGTGTCAGTGTGTGCAGTGTGAGCAATGAGCAGTGTGTGTGCAGTGTGTGTGCAGTGTTTTTTTTTTTTTTTTTTTTTAAACGGGAGCCACGGGAAAACCGCGTTATAACCAAATCGCGGTATAACGAGGCGCGTTATAACGGGGTTTAGCTGTATATATATATATATATATATATATATATATAGTAGAACAGGGGGGCAGCAGGCACTCCCACCAAAGTGAAATGGTATGGTGCCTGTCCCGTAGAAATAAACAGAGAAAGCGGTCAACCCTAGCAAGAGAAGACAAAGGACAGCACTCAAGGATGAATGGCAACAAAAAAACCTGTATTCAGATGGTACAGCGCAAACAAGACCTAATGGTGCCATATATATATGCACACAATAAAGAATATCACTTGTGAGCACATTCACATGTCTTAGACAGGTCTGCTACTCTGCCTTTCCACCATTATCCCCTAGCATACAGTGCTTCCACTGCAGCAAGTGATTCTGGGAAACGACATGCAAATGAGCACACAATGTGTCACCTTTTGCCTGAAAAACCATTTACATGGAAACCATATAAGCAAATGCAATGCACGATAGGATGGTGTAAAGTTCAATATCGGATCTGAGGGTGAATCCAACCAGGAGCAGATTGCAGCTTCAGTAAAGAGAGAGAGAGTGGCAGGGGTAGAGGTGGCGGGGGTAATCACTCAGAACTAGGCCGTGCAAGATGTAACACACAGTCCTCGACTCCTTAACCACCAAACACCAGCGATGTAATTCTGGGAAACTCCCTGCCTTCTCCTGTTGGATACAGCCCCAGTGTACCGTCTGCAAAGACCAGCTGCAACCGATCAGTGCTCCGAGAGGTAGCGTGCATGCGTACCGGAGTGACGTCACCACGCGCAACGTAACGTTCTGACGCGTTTCGGAACCGGAAGTGACTTCATCAGAGGATGGACACGCAGCCCTGGAACTCCCCTAAATAGCCGATGTTGCTAGGCAACGTAACAACAAGTGCCATAAACACATGCTCTATCAGTAAATCTTAATAAGGGAGGAGTGGCTGAAGCCCGTGGTGCTAATTTGCAAACAAACCACCTTTAACACACAAAGGGAACTAATACAAAAGCTTGAGAGTGATTAAAAGGGATAGAGGGGGGTAAAGTTACCAACCTACATGACTTGTTAGTCAAAATGTTACATAAATATATAGTCAAGTCATTTTAAATCCCTCTGAGGCACTCCCAAAGAAATGAGTACTGGTAAGTGAAATAAGATGTGAGGTTACATATACAGTGAATTATAATAATAATCAGTACAGTAATTTGTAAAAAAAAAATATTATAACGTTATGAATAAAAATATTATGTTAAAATAAACTAGCTGGTAATGAAAAGCCTGAGAAGACTATGATGGGAAGCTCAGCATGTATAGAGACTGACCATGCCATGGAAGGACAATGGTCATTACTCTGGTGACACAGAAACATGTGTGGAGAAGGGGACCATATACCTGAGGATCATAGGAGAACATAGGAGAACAAGAGTAAAGGAGACAATGGACTAAACAGACCAAGGGCAAAGATACTCTAGACCAGAATGCTAGTTTCTATACACTCATTAATCCCTCTCAGTCAATTTAATCGACTGAGACGGAATTGTTAATCTGATATCACTTTTGACGAACAATCTAAACAACTCATTCACCTATATTCACCTGTCACATTATTAATTTTGTTGTTAGGTAAATATCAATGCTTATGTGGTTACAATATTACACAATACACAATACACAGTGATGTGAAATGAGTCCCAAAAGTTTATAACCAGTTTCACAAGATGGTTAAGAAGAGAAGAAAATCCAATTTCTAAAAAGCAGATCCCTTGGAGCACACTTCAGCTTCTTAAGTGGTTAGCGAACCACACAAGGATACCTATAGACAAAAAACAAAAGGAAGCGCAAGCTCCATAGCGTAACTTTGTATATAAATGGGGGATTTATTAAAAAAAGAGAAGCCCAGTCTCTAGGACATGCACTTACAAGAGGGTAAAAATATCAAGCATGTGAGAGACAATCCTCTGTGCTGGAGATGTTCACCAACAGGAGTGGGGGTCCAGATCCATGCAGCTGGACACTTGGGGACCTGGAATGTAACAGACTGTACAAAATATTTGGCAGAATATTAAGTTGCCATAGAACTTGGAGACTGCTGAGATTATCTCTTATACATACATACATACCCAGCCTAGAAATATTGCAAAGCAAGTATAAACTAACCTCACACTGATGTTACCTATCAAGGTTGAAACATGTCTATGAGTGGTTTGACATGCTTTGCTAGTCCCATGCTGTGCTTAAAAGCTGTGTGAACGGCGATGCATCTGCTTAAATGTGCTCCATGTGTATGGATATTCCAGGCAAAAGGTGACACATTGTGTGCTCATTTGCATGTCATTTCCCAGAATCCCTTACTGCAGTGGGAGCACTGTATGCTAGGTGATAATGGTTGAAAGGCAGGGGTGCAGACCTGTCTAAGACATGTGAATGTGCTCACAAGTGATAGTCTTTATTGGCTACATATATATATATATATATACTGTATATATATAATATACACGCACACACACACTGCAACCCCCTATATACTTTGTGTGTATGTATGCACACACTCAGAAAAACATAGGTGCAGGGATGCACCAATATAGGTGCTCAGAAATGTGTAAAAGTTGCTGGAGAAATATTTCTTCCAAATATGAGTTGTAGGCATAAGGCAAAGCTGACAGGGCGCCAGGGTCTCTAGTAATGATGTGGCTCCCCAAGAGCACTATAATAACATGGTATGAGACTCACCCTTAACCAGCTGTAGATGCCGTGCCCGTGATGGATGTCCTGGTGTGTAGCACCGCCAACCCTCGAACGACTCGTCCGTCGTGAGGGCGGTCAATGACCGGCGGTGTGTTGAGTGGCCTCTGCTCCAGCAACCCGGTGTGCGACCGCGAATGGCAGATAAGAGAAGACGCCTCACAAGGAGGAAACACGCGATGCACCGCCGTCAGAACAAACGACCAGCCTTCCATTTGTTCTGACGGCGGTGCATCGCGTGTTTCCTCCTTGTGAGGCGTCTTCTCTTATGCACACACTCAGACACAAACTCTGCAGCTCTTTCTCTCTCTGTCTCTGTCACTGTCTGGCTGCTGCCTCCTGCCCAATCACCTCCTCTGTCTGACAGCAGCTCTGACAAGTGAAAGCTGATTGGCTGGAAATAAAAACTTGGCAAGGTGCCAAAAATTCCAAGCCATTACTGAATTAATAATGCCCGGAATTTTAACCAATCTGAGAGCAAGGATTTCAATAATGGCCGGATTTTTAACAGTTTTGCCTATAATTACTAATATTTCTATCTTCAAAAGATAAGTGCAATATTAAAAAATTACTTTAAAATTTGCAATAAATAATGTGGTAATACACTTGAGTTAAGTGTATTTGAAATTGTGTTAAAATGAAATTAAAATGGGTTAGAAAAACTTACTGCAGAAATTAATTTAACAAAAAGCACAAGATTAATGCAAATCCAAATTCACTAAAACCAAACATTTAATCATTATTAGCCCTTTCTTATTACTTATATAATTCTGCATAGAAACCTGTACGTCTTTAACTATTTTCAATATTTCATTTAAATTGGGGTTTTAGTCACATATTGTGACCAAAGTATGATGAGCTTTTGTATGTAAATCAAGTGTTTCCAGTTGCAGATTGCCTGATAGGCCCGGGCCTAGGGTGGCAAAAATGTCCGCCCCATATACAGATGCCGCACTCTCGGGCCTGATGGGAAGCACTTACTTGTGGTGACTGCCCTCTTGCTGCTGCCCTCCTTCTACTTCCGGATTGCAGTGTCAAATGACGCCACGGACATCATCAACGTAACGTCACACCATCCGTTGTCCGTGACATCATGCCGTCAAATGACGTTACCATGGCAACGCAACGCTGTGCGACGTCATGATGGTGACGTTCACTGCATCCTTTGATGCTGCGATTCAGAAGGAGAAAGAGGATAGTAGCAAGGAGGCGGCCGCCCCACATGTAAATGTCATGGGACAGCGGATCTTGAAATCCACCGCTGAGTGTTTCCTATAACCTAGCCTACCCTGTCCATGTTAGAAAACCGGTAAAGTTACCTCTTATGAAAGGGGGGTACTTAGTGGAAATCAAACTCCTCCCATGTCTCAGCTTACCATTTTGACTAACAGACATTCTAAAATGAATCAAATATAATTATTTGGGCTTTTTGCAAAACGCAATGTCGATCCCCCAGATAAAACCCCTTGCTGTTGGTTAATTTTGGTTTTAGGAGGGAGAACATACTTCAGTCATGTAATACTATTTTATATATATATATGTAAAAATGCATGTTATTAGTACTGTCTCCAAAAAGATGCAGCAATAAATAGCCTATTGTAAAAAAAATTAAGACAGCTAATGTTCCTAGAGGATTTCTTAAGTCAGGGGACCATGTTAAAGGGGACAAGAAGCAACAGGTGACACTATGTGTGCTCATTTTCATGTGTAACCCCCCTCCCCCCCCACTATATGGGTTAAAAGAGTCAGATACTAAACACCTGCCCCTCTAGATAAGGTATTTGACAATGATCAGGCAGATATTTAGCTCTGCCCCTTTTCTACCTAGAGACATGGGGTGAGAGAGTGGTGATATATAGGGGGGGAAAATAATTGTCAGATACTGGGAAGAGAAACCAGGGAAGGATCTCAATTGTAAATAGTTAAGTTGGGGTAGTTTATTGTTTTATTGTTTTCCAAAGCAGGGAAGTGTCCTTTACAGGCAGTCCCTTAGTAAAGGAAGCTGGAGAAGTACAGGCTTCAATAGGGGAGATCAGTGTCCTTGAAGGGTTGCTTTATATGCGGCCTTTGGACTAATCTGACGTCAGGATCATCAGAAGTTATGCCACAGTTCCTTAAGTAGGATCCTGAAAGACTAAAGTGCAGTACACAAATGAAGAATCACCCGCTTCTACCTCAGTACCAGAGTACAGTATGTGAGATGAGCAGGGTAGGATACAGAGTTATGACGCCCTATCCTACCTCAGTGAGGAAGGGGATCCCCTGCTGGGACCCTGGAAAGATAGGAATTGAGAATATCACAATGAGCATGGTTAACCATGACATGAATTAAAGAGACCCATTCAATGTTAAAGCGATGTGCCTTCTCAGGATTGCAATGATGTAACTGAGGAAGAGTTGTACCTGTCTATAGTATGAATAAATAAATGTTTGTTTAATAACTGCAAAGTTCCTGGCACCCATCTTTACCATCTGCATATATGCCCAGCCTGTGTTGATCATGACCCCTGACTAAGGTAATGCACCCTGATTAGCCAACAACACAGACTTCTATGTAAACTCCCTTATAGTCAGGCAGGGAGAGTTGCATACGTCATTGCCCAGAATCCCTGGCTGCAGTGGACGCATTGTATGCTAAGAGATAATGGTGAAAAGCAGGGTTGCAGAGCCATGTGAATGTGCTTACAAGTGGTATTTTTATTTGCTGAAGTCATTCGTAAGATGCGTTGACTCCGTTATCTGTTGTTCGATGTATCTATGTTTCTGCTTATTTTTGGTACCATGTTCTACTTTGTTACCAAATTTTAAATGAGACGGTTCTTTAAAGTATTATGTTTTTCTTGCTTTTTACACAAAAAGTGTTTGGAATATTTTTGGTATCTTTCAAACTTTTTTTCTATGTTCGTGAATCCTGATCTTAATTTTCATACCATTTGCCATTTCTTAAATATTCTGGCCTCAGATGCATTGAAATTACCAACAGGGGTTGTTAAATAAACCACAGAAGCAACATTATAATAACTTAATTAAAAAAAAAAAAACAGAGGAAAAAGGTTACAAAGCTTCCATTCACTTCAATGCAAGTTAATGCCTTGTGTGTTGTCACACTATATACCATATTAAATAGGGTCGAAATGTGTTTGTTGCGTGTTCACTCTCACAACTATAGAAATATAGTAAAGTTCCTCTAACTCTCCTTGCGGTTTCTCTTTAGTTAGGCAGTCGCTCCAATGTGCCCAAACACAGCCCTCAAGCAGAGGTCTTAGAGAAAAAAATACAAAAAAAGAGGAGCGCACCGGAGGTTAAAAAAATATAAAATTATTTAATAAAAGTATACATAACTTACATATTAAAATGAATTCAAGCTACAGGGGGTTTCGGTATAAGCGTTGCTGTTTGTAGGCGTTATACAGAAATGGAATCTGGAACTCGGGTCCCACGGAG
This sequence comes from Ascaphus truei, assembly GCF_040206685.1. Classification (NCBI taxonomy): domain Eukaryota; kingdom Metazoa; phylum Chordata; class Amphibia; order Anura; family Ascaphidae; genus Ascaphus; species Ascaphus truei. Next base: position 213,133,639 of record NC_134486.1, read on the forward strand.
AAGCAAGAGACGCTGTACGGGATCAAACCGGCAATCTGAAAGTGCTTGTGGTAGCGTGGTTGTGGAGTAAAGTCATGACGCAACAGTAATTCCTACGGACGGCGGCCCTTTCCATCACCGAAACACCTTGTGAACTGCTTGAATTCATTTTAATAGTTATGTATACTTAGCTTTAATAAAATATTTTATATTTTTCTAACTTCTGGTGAGCACCAAATAAAAAAAAAATCACAACTATAGTATCCTGATTACTCTAAATCATTTGTACCTATTTTACCAAATGTAAGTGTAAATAAATAGTGCTCTTCTTGTGATGTAGTATTTTTTACAGTAAGGCTACTTTTCAAAAATGCATTTACAGTAACATAAGAGTAAATGAAAACATAAAATTGGTGCATTTCTTTGCTTCAGTTTAAAATGCCTTTATGAAACAAAAAAGTGCCTGGGCCGGCACTCCCAGTGTATACCAGTGAATAGGTATAAATCAAAAATAATAATTAGTGATCTTATAAATTATATTGTAAACAGTGACATGCCAAAACAAAAATATATGAGTAAATAAAGTGACTAAGTACCAATATGGGTGATTTTAATTATCTGCACATAGACAGGGCAATGAGATTAGCATGTCAATGAAAGGAAACAGGGTTTTGGGGTGCTTAAAGACAATTACATGACCCAAATTATTGAGGAACAAAAAAGGAGAGGGGCAATGCTGGATTTGGCAATGTCAAACAAGGTAGAAGAAATAACAAATATTCAAGTCCGGGAGCATTTGGGTAACAATGATCATAAAATGGTCTCATTTGAAATAAATTATCAAAAACCATGTTACATGGGTTCAACACAGACTTTAAACTTTAGATAGGCAGATTTTAATAAACTGAGGACTAAGCTACAAGGAATAAATTGAGGTGATTTTTTTGCAGGGAAAAATGTGGAAGATAAATGGACAGTCTTTAAAACATTGTTTGGAAAGCACACTTATCTGTGTTTACCGTTGGGTAATAAATATGAAAGAAACAAGTCTAAACAAACGTGGCTAAAAAACAGGTAGGGGAAGAAATGGAAAAGAAGGGGCAAGCATTTAGATTCGGTCAGAAGGGACAGAGGCAACGTAACAGAATTATAAGGAATGTAGCAAAAGTTGCAAAAGGGCAATCACATGAGCAAAAATGGATAATGAAAAAAGTATTGCAATAGAAAGATCAACCCTAAAAAATCTTTAAGTATCTTAATAATAAAACATAAAAAAAAAAAGAAAATATTTGACCCTTTTAGTGTGAGATGGGCATGCAGATTATTGGAGATAAGGAAAAAGCAGAGATATTAAACAAATTCATGGCCTCTGTACTTACCAGGGAAGAATCAATTGCAATAGTAGTATTGCAGGAGGAAGCCACAACCTCTACATTAATGAACAATTGTTTAACTGAGGAAGAAGTTCATCGGCGGCTTGATAAAATTAAAGTAAATAAGGCACCTGGTCCCGATGGCATACAGCCAAGAGTTCTCAAGGAGTTAAGTTCAGTAATATCCAAACCATTACATTTAATATTCCTGGACTCCATTTCCACAGGCTCAGTACCACAAGATTGGCGTAAAGCAAACATGGTGCCTATATTTAAAGCAGCAGTCCAAGCTGCCGTTTTTTTAATTTGTTTTTATTTTTCTCCCTTAAATATGTGCATCAATACAATCCACACAATGATAAGTAATTAGCAAAATTGATGATCGTTCCATTCTCCTGTGATCGATCGGCAAAGATTTGGCTCAGGGGTTCACTAAATGGCTGCAGAGGCGTATTCTGCAGTCAGTGGAATGCATTTGCATATTAATATGACACAGTTCTGTGGGGAAGATCATATGACTAGGCAGTCACTAGATACAATTGGTGCACTGCTAGAGAGAGGGCAAGGCTCAAAAAGGGTGTGCCACTGCATGTTTCAGAAGAGGAAGGGATGTGACTTTGTAAATGGTTCCTATAGAAACAAAAATGCTTATTACATTATAATACATGAAAAAATTTATTCAGCACTGTTTTTAAAAAAATGCTACAAGTATTTTCTCATAGTACAGAACTGATTTATTTAAATAAAAAAAACACACATGTAAGATATTGCTTGGACAGCAGCTTTAAAAAGGGAGCTAGATCACAACCGGGGAATTACATACCTGTAAGCCTAACAGCAATCGTTGGGAAGCTACTTGAAGTTACAGTATGGGATAATATTCAGGAATACCTAATGGAAAACAAAATTATTAGTAATTGTTAGCATGGATTTATGAAGGATAGATCATGCCAAACTAACCTTATTAGTTTATTTGAGGAGGTAAGCGGGAATTTAGACCAGGGTAATGCACTCGATGTGGTCTACTTAGATTTTGCAAAGGCTTTTGATACGTTTCCACACATGACATCAGTCCACAAAATAAAGCAAATTGGACTCTAAAAATATTGGCACCAGGACTGAAAAGTTGTTGAAGGATAGACAACAGAGAGTTGTCGTAAATGGAGCTTTTTCAGATTGGGCTAAATTTGTGAGTTGAGTTCCTCAAGGATCGGTACTAAGACCGCTGCTTTTTAACTTGTTTATTAATGACCTTGAGGTTGGCATAGAGCACAAAGTCTCCATCTTTGCTGATGACACTAAATTGTGTAAGGTAGTAGAATAAGATCTGGATGTTATTTCTCTCCAGAAGGACTTGGATAGACTGGAAATTTAGGCAGGTAAATGGCAGATGAAGTTTAATACAGATTAATGTAAGGTTATGCATTTGAGAGACAAGAATAAACAGGCAATTTATAAATTAAATGGTGATAAATTAGGAGAATCCTTGATGGAGAAGAATTTAGGAGTGCTAATAGAAAGCAGATTTAGCAATAGTGCCCAAAGTCATACAGTATCTTCAAAGGCAAACAAGATCTTATCTTGCATTTAACAGCCAATCAACAAGTCAACATACATGCAGTAATTATGTCCCTCTATAAAGCATTAGTAAAACCACACCTTGAATATGGAGTACAAGTTCCTAGGTGTAGATAGTTTTCTAACAAAAGATCAGAAGAACGTAGGACAGTACCGTAAAAAAGGGGGGGAAAGGGGAAAGAAAAGCACAACAATGTATTGTATTGTATGTCTTTATTTATATAGCGCCATTAATGTAAATAGCGCTTCACAGTATTAATACAAGTGACAATCATATAAATAACAAATAATACAAATAACAGATCATGGGAATAAGTGCTTCAGACATAAAGTAACCTTTTCGAAGATGTGTCCCTGCTCCGCAGAGCTTACAATCTAATTGGTAGGTAGGAAGAACGTACAGAGACAGTGAAGGGCATTCTGGTAAGTCTGTGTGCAGGGGGCCAAGCTTTATGTATCAGGTGTATATTATTAGTCACTGTGCTACTCATATGCTTCTTTAAGAAAGTGTGTCTGAAGATGGGTCTTAAAGGTGGATAGAGAGGGTGCTAGTCGGGTATTGAGGGGAAGGGCATTCCAGAGGTGTAGGGCAGTCAGTGAGAAAGCTTTAAGGCGGGATAGGGCTTTACAAAGGGGGTAGAGAGAAGGCATCAAATGTAAAACAACGTTAGCTGCTGAAAACTGGCAAAGTCTTGTAGAGTGACTACTCCCATTTTACAAGATAAAGTCAGGCATATCGCACATATGGAGTAAATGCATGTTGATCCAGGTGGATAGGGAGGATCTCAGAAAAGATGAAAGGAGAGACACAATGGTGCAGATTGCATGACAAATGTATGTACGTTTCTTAGAAACCAGGGTGATCCTCAAGATAAAATTAACGCAATTCAGGCCCAGGAACCCCCTGCTTCGCACCCATGAAAAAATTATATATATATTTTTTAAACTAAGCATTCGACTTGGAATGCATTTTTAATGGGAGCTAACTTGCATTAGTGTCCCGATCCACACTATTGAAGTTTAATGGGGAAAAAAACAAACCATTTGAAGATTCCCATTAAAAACGACTATATGGTCACTGTAGGACACAGCATGGAGTCACTATTGTGATGGATTTGTATACTATCAAGCCCTTCTCTGAATTATATATTCAAAATCCCACATACTGAATTTTTCAGATATTTGCAATTTAGGCATCAAAAGATAGTGCCGCTAAAGATGACTCAATTTGGTGTAGCTCCCAATATTTAACCAAGGAATTCACCTCTGTATTGTATCATGCAATACACAGTATCCCAGGTGACCCTAAGTCAGACAAATATATGTTGGCATGGGAAAAAGACCTTAGCATACCCATAGATGTAGAAACTTGGCAGGATATCTGGGTGGCAGCAGGTAAAAATTCCATTTGCGTGGTAATTAAAGAAAATATATACAAGAGTCTATATTGATGGTATTATACTCCTGTCAAACTAAACTCAATCTATCTGAATGTGTCACCCCTGTGTTGGAAGGAATGTGTCAACCCGGGCTCGATCCTCCATATTTGGTGGGAATGTCCTAAAACTAAACCCCTATTTTCTTTTAGATTGGTAGAAGAAGTATTTGGCCTTTGTATCCCTAAGAATCCCCTTTTTGTGATTTTAGGGGCACCAATCACCAACTCAACTTAAATATCCTGGAGTCCAAATTAATCACCCGCATTTTTTATGTGGCAAGGTGCTCCATTGTCCGCTTTTGGAAACATAAAAACCCACCTACTTTCCAGTGTGTCTGCAATAAGATATGGAATGTGGCACATCTCAAGAGATTATTAGCCTATCTCCATGATTCGACCATCAGATTTATAGATACCTGGGAGCCGTGGTTCACACATTTCAATAAACAAATAAGATTTTAGATTATGTAGAGATCTGTTGATGTCCCGACACGGAAACCGCAATACCAAAAGCCCAAGAATCTTTAAAAAAAATAAATGTATACATTTTGACAATTGCACTGTACACTGGCGACACACTTTATTCGAGCTCGGCTAGTCCCACGAATTCGGGTATACCCGGGTGTATTGAGGTTTGTGACTGTTTTCTGCCCGAGTGCATTGAGGTATTTTCAAGGCAGGGATTGAAGCATTTTATTCCCGTTGGCTGCAATACTGCACAGTATATATATATATATACTGCATTACTATTCATAAATTTATGCCATCTGGTAGACATGCGAAGCATTGCAGCCTATTAAATCCTAATCATTATCATTTAACAGATCAGCCGCCCGTCAGCCAGGCATGAACCCAGGCTGGGAAGGCAAATGCAACGGGGCTTGTCAGAGGTGAGGAGCGGCGCATTCCAGGTATCTGCCAGGTACATACTGGGTATTTGCTCGAATAAAGTGTGTCGGTGCAGTATATCCCAGATTTATCTCACAACCCACCTCTTCCCTCCCCTTCCCACAATATTATCTAACCCTCATCCTTTGTTCTGCTAAATGTGATATATGTTGACAATATTGTGAACCTGTTTTGAAAATGCTAAATAAAAAGTAGCAAAAAAACAAAAACAACTATGGTAACTGTGTCTTCTGGCCCATAGAAATGTTTTGAGGTAATGTAATTGCTGAAATCCTTACAATTATAACAACATTGGGAAAGGTACTATTAGCAGATTAAGAAATGCTGTACATTGCCTTTATATAACAAAGTAATCTATCCTTAAAGCAAAACTCAATTTTTTTTATAAATACAAATGTTTGGGATTTTGTTTTCATCTTGCTGCTCTATTTCTTGTTTCCTCTTTCCCCCACAAATTGATGACATCATTGGAATTATGAGCATCCTCTTCATATGGAAGGGAAATATAAATTTATTTAACAAAGGAAAAGCATGCAAAAGGCGTGAAAGGAATTTTAACACATCTCAAATTTGAAGATTTCTTGGTAAAAGACCACTCCGGTATAACAGTAAAAAATTCCTTATAAAGATTCTCAGTATTACATGATTTATTTAAAAAAAGTGTGTACTGCAAAGAAAAATACAACTTGTGGGTTCATTCGCATGTCTCAGACAGGTCTACCTTTCACCATTCTCTCTTAGCATACAATCCTTCCACTGCAGCCAGGAATTCTGGGTAATGGCATGCAAATGAGTACTGCGTGTCACTTTTTGCTTCTTTTTCATTTTAACATTTGAACACCCCTACAAGCCTGTCGTATTACACAGCTTTTTCAGCACCGCTTGGGTTAAAGAAGTGCATAGCCAGTAAACCTACTCACAGACAGCTATTTCAACCTTTTGGGTCTCTTCAGTTTGAGGTAGGTTACTGGCAATGCCATTTAAAGCTGGTAGTGGGTAAAACCAAAAGCAGGGGGATGCAAGTAGTGCGCACCTTACTCACAAGAAGTTTTCCAAGGCTTCATTTTCAAGGTTGCTGGGTGCTTCCATCAGAAGTTGCTGCAGCTGCTTTCATAACTTTCATAACATTAATTGTGTAATGCATGCTACTGCTTTGCTAGATTGAGCTCGCTGTTAAACATAAATACATTTTTATTTGCTGGAACAAACAAAAGTAGGGGATTTTATACATTAAATAAAAAATCGTTACACAGTAAAATGAATGACAGAATGTATAGTGTTCCTGTTATATTAGTAGTCTGTTTTAGTATTTTATATGGTGTGAAGTTTTTTTTAAAAGTACAGTATTCATATTAAATCGTTTTAACCTTTAGTCCAAGTCTGTTTTGCTTTTCATTGAAAATACTAGGAACTTATTTGATGTGTTTTTATTTATTTATTGCCTCCATTGGAGAGAGGATTTTTTTTTCCATATTGAGAGAAATACTACATTATAACACAACACCATCATTTTAGTATGTATCAGACTAAATTGAGCATTGTCATATTCAATTCAGATTAAGAAACATTTAATGTAGAGCAAGATGACAATTAATGTTAGGAGGTTTGCATTGTGTTTATTAAGATGTACAGTATTACAATTGCAATTAACTTCGATAATTGGAGGATGCTTTTCTTATGGTTACTGTTGTAAACACTTTTTTTTTTAGCTGTAGTAACTGAAGGTTAAATGGGTAGCATGCAGAATGCCTAAAACAAGATTGGTATATTGATTAAAATGCTGATTTAACAGCTCGCATTCTCCCCTCGGAAACCTGGCAAAGATAAGCCAGCTGCTGTCTAAGAGTGTCAGGAATCCACAGAGAGTACACTATCTATCTTCACAATATGGTGATGAGAGGTGTTTTATGTTTGTGTTAATTTCCCCCCACTAAATCGGTAATTATTACAATCCTGTCCCTGCTGTTTACCCTGCAGCTGTTTTTCCATTTGTCGAGAGAGCGGGTGTTCTCGGAGGACCGCACACGCTTCTACGGTGCAGAAATTGTCTCAGCCCTAGACTATCTCCATTCTGGGAAGATTGTGTACCGTGATCTCAAGGTAAAAAAAAAAAGGGGGGGGGGGTAATCTTTTTTTTTTTCAATTGGGATAAGCAGAAAGTAATTGTGAAGTTGCATGTTTCTAAGGAAAGCAGATTAGGAAATAAACTATAGCTGTGATCAGTTGCAGAAGTAGATGTGCAGTATCAAGTTTAACCTCTTCACTGCTGAATATGTTGGCATTGCAAGGCTAAGTAGGAAATGAAAGCTATTTCCTTGCTTTTCCACATCCATTTTTGCAAGTGGAAAGCAATATGTTTCTGTCACATCCAGAAATGAGAGGAAACGCCTGTCTATTTCACACCTAAGCATGCTAGTGGTGACTTTGCGGACGGAATTTTGCTGGTCAAAAGCGAGTTTAACATATCTGCTATTTGTTTATTTAGAAAATGCAGCCGTTTTCATGGCCAATTTCCTTCTGCAGTCATCAGTTTCGAGCATTTTAAAGCATTAGTTCGTGATGGGGGTCACTCCACTAAACATTTCCACCAATTACAACCAATACAACTAAACAGTGAAGAGTATAATTGTTTTTAATTTCCAACCATCCTAATCTGTCAGCAAAAACAGGTAAAGCAGAAGATCAATATTTCTGGAATGATTATGCTTTGACTTTTCTTTTCTCCAAACTTGAGCGTTTGGGGGGTCTAGGATTGTATAAAAGAGATATCTGATATCACTTAACTGTACATTAGTGAATTAAATGTTCATGTGCAGAGCTGAAAATGGTTTCCCACAAACATGTGATGCTGCTTTAAGGAAAACTCCCGCCTATCAGCCAAAAAGTAAAAATAAAGGTAATCGGTTTTCTCAAAAAGACCACTTAAAAAGTAAACATTTTAAAAATGAAAACCTTTTTGAACCTAGGAAAATGTATGTTTTCTTTGAGCTGCAACACTGTAATTTTCTGTCTCACCAGTCACTTATTGTTCTTCAGAGTTAGTGGTTTGGCTAATGATGGCTCCCTAATTGTTTTCCCTATGAGAATAATGTGAATAAATGTGAATGTAGTAGAAGAAACAATTCTGCAAGTAGTATTATCTTAAAAAATAATTTAAAAAAAGGATAATGATTGTAAGAAAATTCACAAAACATCTGGTTACCAGAAAAACGTTTTAATATTTTAAAGCATATTGAAAGCGTTTGCCAAGTTTATGCAAAAATATAAGTCTTTATTATGATGAGTAAATGACAAGTGCATTTACACACAAATAATCATCACACTACCCAGGACTTCCTTTAGTGAGAGAATGAAACCTTAATGTTTTGGGCAACATTTAAGGCCCTTCATTAGATGTGGATTGATCTCTCTGAAAACATTTCCGGTAGGGGGATAGCATCTTTAACCTGTGATGTCTGACATAAAATATATTGAGCAAACAGTCAAGTTGTAGTGCTACATACTATAACAGTTACGTAATAAGAGGGTTGTGAAAGGGTGCCTTTACTTGCAACTGAAATACTTTAAATATTAGGTCTATGAATTTCCAGAATTATTTAGTACAGTATCTGTGTTTTTTCCCCCTATGCTTTATAATCTCTTTTTATGTCAGCAACTGTGTGCTAACAGGGGGGGAAATGGTAATCTTACCTGGAGTTAAACCGATGGAGGACCCCTTTTGATCATTGGCGGGGTTCATCTTCGTAAAACCCCTAAATCTTTCTGGGCTATAGTGTTTTTGTCACATGGCCCTTTAATATGGCTTATCACAGGGGTTAGTGCTTATGGGAAGATCATTAGAAGCATGTTATGCCATGCTGAATTCATATTTGCATGTTTGTAAATTTGAATGTGTTAGTCATTTCTATAGTGCTGAAACACTTTTTCAAACAATATTCATAGATCTGATTGTATTTTAAAGGGAGGTGAACATAACAAAGGATAAGTCTGACTGAGTGAACGATTTTCACAATACATATTTCTCTGAATTGATTCGATTTTGTGCATTGTTTTAATATTTGGACCGAAATATCTGTACTTTCTGCAAAGATTACAATAAACCATGTCTAGAATTTCAAGGTGCAAGATGTAAAGAAAAGGTATATCAGGGTTTATACTGAGAAGATTATTGTATTGTGGCTGGAGAAGGCAGGATTTTTGTTTTCTGCAATTACAGGTACAAACACCCTCTGAAGTCAAAGGGCTAAACGACATAATTTACATGTATTGGCAGTGCGGACTGAGACAGTATCATGCCCCGGGCAGGCTAAACATTTGTCGCCCCTACTCCTGCAGTGTCGCTGCGTCAAATGATGCCGCGATGTCACATGGTGACATGTTGCCATGACAATGTGATGCCACATGACGTCCCGCTGTCATGGAAATGCGACACCACGTGACGCTGAAAAAGGAGGCTGCAAAAAAGTAAGTGCAACATTCATTACTTTTTGTCACACGCGCTCCAACCCTTGCACCATCTTTAAATGTCAGAGTGGCGGGCGTTGGACTCACAGTGGTGGCAGAAGCAAGGGACATTTACATTGATCAGTTACATAGTTAACTATGTAACTAATCAATGTAAATGTCCCTTGCTTCTGCCACCGCTGTGAGGCCTGCGCTCAGAAGCATTCGGGACATTGATGGAGCGGTAGCGCGGGACAGGTCCTGTGAGCCGTGTCCCGTGGTGCCGCGCCGTCAATGTCCCGTGTCGCTAAGCGAACTCACCAATGTTAATGTCCCTTGCTGCTGCCACCGCCGACACTCCGAGTGCCGTACACGACCACCAGTCTGACGCGCCGTCTTTAAATGTCCTACGACATTGACAAGGCTGTGCAGAATGCAAATAATTTAAAGATGGGGTCGGAGCGTGTGACACCCCTTTTCGATTAGCACCCTGGCAAGTGCCCAGCCAGCCTTTCCCTTAATCCGGCCTTGTGTATTCATTATAAGAGTTGATGTCAAGAAGTGAGAGCTGAACAATGGCATTTCTCATGCATTTCTAAAGAAAGTTTAAAGCAGTGAAGCCTCATAATTTTTTTCATCAACGTAATTAAATCATATCTCAAACATTTAAACAGAGAAAAAGGGCTTTTTATCTCTACAATATTATTGTGCTATTCACCAAGGTTCGGTCACCAGGCTGTTGTTAGGCATATCCTGACTTTGTATAATATATTTGATACTATATTCGTAATCAAGATAAAACTAGGCAACATGGAGTATGTGATAAAATGTATTTTTTAAAATGTATTATATTTGACCACATTACCTCTTTGTAGCCCAAGTGGCCAGGTAACCCTATGGTAACCCTATGGTAACCTTATGTTTCGCTGGTCCCAGTGATCTACTAAGGGGTGAAAACAATCCTATTGTATGATTAACAGTGGCTGTCACAATAGTTGGTGTTAGGTTTGTTGCCTATGAACTGTATTTAATCCTTAGTAGACATTGGAGGCTAGCCAGCTATGGTTTTAACCATGCCTTCCTAGCCACGTGGGCTAATTATTATGGTCTTACATTGGTAAAATATTGTTACCATATTACGTGATGTTAATTATGTTTGTTATTAGATGTGTGTGTAATGGTAACTACTTGTGTTGTAGGGGACTGCAAGATATTAATTTACAATTCATTGGTAGCCCCACCAGCATTGAAGGGTGTATGCAGAGCATTGGTGTTAATAGTGAAGTTGCAATAGTGACTACCACAGCTCACATGTCAGTAACGCTATCATGCATTGTATAATTCTTATTGAATTGCCCAGTAAATCAGCAAACATATTAAATAGCAATATTTTTCCTAACTACATATATAATTCAAGATTTAGCCACTTTTAGTGAATCAAGGCATAATTTATTGACTGCAGTGGTCTTTAGCATATGTGTGTCTAGGGCCAATGGTTCAACAGCATCAAAGTAAGATTGGAGTACGGCGATTTTATAGTACTTGATCTCCACTCATTTGAGACATACTATAAGTTGCTATTGTGAACCAATTATCCTCATTATAGTACTGGTAGGACAGGTAATTCAGGTCCCACATATTGTACGAATGTGGCTCTCTAGGCTGTCATCTAAAGTGCCCAACCGCTGCCCACTTGGCAGGCTGCTCTCCCTCTCTCCCCATAGTTTCTCCGTGCTTCTCTCCTTTGCTTCATCCATGTGCCGGCATTAAGAAGCTGACTGGAGGAGGTAGATTACAGAAATTCAATGATGACCTTTAATAAAAACTTTTCTTAAATATCCAATACGTTTTATATTAACCAATTTCATGTCTTTTGAAACAAAATAATGTATGAATTAGACAAATAATGAGTAATTAAGAGTCAGGATATGTGCAAACTTAAGTGAAACCCTGGTTTTATCAGCTAAATGAAAGGGGATAATTAGCATCAGGTATTAAATAATTAGGTAGACCTTCAAGGGTGAGTTTGGGAGGCCCCACCCTATATAAAGATCAGAAACTTTGTGAGTTTTGTCTTCACCATACATGTGTGTAGAAACATGTCCTTCCATGAGCAGCAGAAATCTCTTAGGACCTCAGAAAAGCAGTTATTAATGCTCATCAGTCTAGAAGTGTTACAAAACCAATTCTAAGGATTTGGGGCTTCATCAATTCACTGTCAGACAGTCTACAAATGGAGAAAGTTCAAGACCACAGTCATTCTACCCAGGAGCGTTAGTCCTACCAAAATCTTTCAACAACAAACTGGCAAATCATCCAGGAAGTCATCAAGAAGCCCAGAGTAACATCCGAGGATCTGCAGGCCACTCTCACCTTGGCTAATGTGAGTGTTCATGACTCAACTAACAGATAAAGACTGAACAAGAATGGAGTTTATGAAGGGATGAAGGAAATCACTGCTCTCTTAAAAGAACATTGCTGCCCGTCTGAAGTTTGCCAAAGAGCACATAGATGACTCAAAAGACTTCTGGAACAATGTTCTCTGGACAGACGCATCAAAGGAAGAACTTTTTTGCCTCAATGAGAAACTTTATGTTTAGCAAAAACCAAACACTGTGTTCGAGCAGAAGAACCTCATCCCAATTGTCAAGCATGGTGGTAGAAGTGTGATGGTTTGGGGCTGCTTTGCAGCCTCAGGAGCTGGACGGCTTGCCATCATTGACACAACCATGAATTCTGCATGTATCAGAAGATTCTAGATGAGAATGACAGGCCATCCGTCCGTGAACTGAAGCGAAAGTGGGTCATGCAGCAATAAAATGATCCTATACATACACAAAGATCTACAAAAGAATGGCTGCAGAAAAATAAATTCCACTTTCTAGAATTACCGATTCAAAGTCTGGACCCTAAACCCAATCGAAATGTTGTGGCAGGACCTGAAGCGAGCTGTCCAGGTAAGGAAGCCCTCGAATGTCACTGAGTTGAAACAGTTCTGAAAGGAGGAATGGGCCAAAATTGCTCAAAACTGATGTGAGAGACTGACCAGAGTTTACAAGAAACACTTTGCTGAATTCATTACTGCTCAATAGGGTTCTAATAGGTACTGAATCTAAAGGTTCACATACTTTTGCACACATGGATATTGAATGTTAAATCATTTGTGGATAAATAAATGTTGATAAAGTATAATTTTCTTTGTGTAATTTGTATGATCAGGTTATCTTTATCTATTATTAGGACTTAGATTAAGATCGAATAATATTCTAGATTTGAAATATGTGAAAATACTAAGGGGTTACACAAACGTTTTCTCGCCACTGTATAGATCTGTCCTATACTGCACCGACACACTTTATTCGAGCAAATACCCAGTATGTACCTGGCAGATACCTGGAATGCGCCGCTCCTCACCTCTGACAAGCCCCGTTGCATTTGCCTTCCCAGCCTGGGTTCATGCCTGGCTGACGGGCGGCTGATCTGTTAAATGATAATGATTAGGATTTAATAGGCTGCAATGCTTCGCGTGTCTACCAGATGGCATAAATTCATGAATTGTAATGCAGTATATATATATGTACTGTGCAGTATTGCAGCCAGCGGGAATAAAATGCTTCAATCCCTGCTGGAAAATAACTCAATGCACTCGGGCAGAAAACAGTCACAAACCTCAATACACCCGGGTATACTCGAATTCGTGGGACTAGCCAAGCTCGAATAAAGTGTGTCGCCAGTGTATATTTTGTGTGTATCTATATATATATATATATATATATATAGATACACACACACACACACACACACTTTATAAGCGGGTTGTCACACTTCAGAGCTACCATAATAGGCCCCTAAGTATCTTGGGAGAGATTTTTAAGTAGAACATTTATTTATATTTTCTTCAAATTGGAAAGGAAACCAAATGTGCACGATAGAAGGAATCCTACGGCTATTCATGTTGTCTTGAATAAAAACCTTAGTCTGGCTTAATTATACAGCAACTTATTTTAATATTGTCACTGAATAGGATCAATTAATCATGTGCGTAATGGGAGCAAATTACAAATGTTTTACTCCCTAGAAAGCAAACATCAGATTTAGGTTGAATTGAATTTAAATAAAACGAACAAACATTTTACATGTTAATTAACAACATATGCAAGACCTTTTTGCTTGTTAAAAGAGCACAGTATGGTTTAGAAAGAACAATGCTTAGGGGCCCAATCAACATTTAATTTACAAGGTTTTATTGCCCAAGGCACTTCTGAGTGTAGTTTTACATTTCAGTAACCTCCTGTTTGCCTGATTATAAATAAATGCCTCTGAGGTACGAATACCTGGGGTGCCGAATAAAATGAGGTAACATGCTGGCTATTAGATTTCTATTGTTTAACTTGGATTCAGTTATATAGTAACTTTTAACCTAAGGAAATAGCCATTTACAAGAGGTAATTTGGGGGGAGGTTTTTTTCCCTCATTTATACCCTTCTGTGCTTATTTTGTTAACACCTTCAATTCTGTTGGGTCCTGCAGCACTTTGTACAACAGTACATTGAAGACACTATGAATACAATTTAGCATTTGCAGAACAATCAATTGTTAATTTATTTTGTTTTGTATGTCGGTTTTAACATACAGTAGCGCATTACATTAACATGTGCAAATACAGTATGTGCAATAATATTACCATACTACAACTGATTCTTATTTTCCTTGATATAGATGAATGGATAAAAACTTTAATTGAATTTGAACCTGCGCATGTCAGATTCACAAATATGTTGTAGTCTGAAGCCTGCGCATATGGGTATTATAGCACCAAATTCTGGCTACTTGGTCCAGGCACAAATCACTATCTGAACTTTTTCTTTCTGAGAATCTCCCTAACTGTATGTAATCTCTTAAGCACCAAAGAGCTGCCACATATACCGTAGGAAGGCTTAGAATTTTTTTTTATATATATATATGTAACCCTTTTACCATACCCCCCCCCCCCCTTAAGTGAGATTGGGTAGTATGCTCCTTTCTGGCTACTCTGGTACGGTTTTTACACCTGCTGGTAACAGGAGGGCTGAGCGCTTCGCGGTGGTGTGGGGAGAAACCAGGACAGGGACAGGTGGGACAGGTTACCTTGGTCTTTCTCTGGTGCAGTGCCTCCAGCCAGCAAGGATCCCCTGTAGATATTCAGGGGAGGGACCCCCACTGACACTTCTTCATGCTCAGAGACAACAGGAACACACACAGCATGTCTTTTCTGGGTGGCTTTATTGCAGGCAAGTATACAGCATATCACACAAGCTTCTTCTTAACTGCATATTCCTTTCTCAGGATTCTCTGCCATCCTGTTCAGAGCCCTGACACAGGCCTAAGTCTCCCTTACTCCATACTTGGGAGCTCTTCAACTGCTCATAACAGCACAATTCCCCTCCCTCCCTGCCCTTCTTGGGTGGGAGGGAGAGAACTCTTTTCTTCTCTCTTCTCATTCTCTAACTCTCAACTCAACTGAACTAATTTGGGAGGATGTCCCAATTTGGTATATCTTTGGGGAGTGTCTCTAACTCTGACTCATAGCAAGCCAGAGCCTGGATACAGATTGGCCCACACACACCAAGGGGCATTTCAACCATTATCCACCGCTCAGATTGACATCCTCAGAAGTTGCTAGGCCTGCCCTTGAATGCTGATGACATCATTCAAGGCTGTAACACACACACAGACCTAAAGAAGGAAGTAACCTTTCCACTGCCTGCACTAACAGGACTGACAGAGGAAAGGCCCAGAGAAAAAGTAGTAACTGCCGGCAGGCTATGTTACATATATATATATACACACACATATACTGTACATACATACACACACATACACAAATAAACCCATGTTCATATATTTGTAAGTACTTTAAAGTATTTAGAGTGAAAAAAAAGACATAAGGCATTATCAAGATTTGATGTTGTCAAAGGCTCCAATGTAGAGGTGTTCTATGCAGAGATGCAGGAGTCCCTGCGGAATTCAGGCAGGAAATTGCCTTGCAAGGTGTCCGCACGAACCGCTTGGAGGAGAGATCCAATGAGGCAGCTAATTCCCAACGAGCAGTGGAAACAAAGATGCGGGCCTTCCAGGACCAAATCATAGAACTGTCAACAAGATAGGAAGACACAGACAACAGGGCAAGACGGAACAACCTCTGCATCAGAAATATCGCTGAAAACATTGCGGACCCCGAGGCATACCTGCTCAGATGGTTCCACTCACTTCTCCCAGATCTCCCCACAGAGCAGTTCCTCATGGATCGCTGCCACATGGCTCTCTGCTCTAAACCGCAACCAGGAGACAGGACCCGTGATATGGTGCTCAGATTACACTATTATAAGACTAAAGAGGCCTTGCTGCGGGCAACCCGGGAACAACGGACCCTGTTTTTTTTTTTTTTAAACACCTCTATATTAGTGTTCTAGGACATCATGTCCCTGAAACTCACACAAAGAAGATCCCTGGGACCAGTGGCACAGGTCCTCCATCAGAGGGAGGTACAATACCACTGGGGTTTCCCATGCAGGCAAGTCGTGCAGGCTGCACCTTTGCTCTGAAGCTGATTTGGAGGTGGTTCCCTTCTTGAAGAGCCTACGGATTGTCCCACCACCATCCCTACAGAGACCAAAGCCATAGAGTATCCCAGATCCCGAGTGGCGCCATGCAACCTCAAAAAGAGGGTCGGATGGAAGATCCAGGGGGTCGTCACCCACCAAGGGGACCCACTGACAGTGAGTTGCAGGCATCCTTGGTCTGTCGTTCAGGGCTTTTCTTAGAACTCTCAAGGTAGATATCAAGAGCAAGGGAAGGGGGGGAGAGTTTTGTCCAACTCTCAAGGTAGACAGACACTTGGCTTGCTAGCTCCCAGGAGGTTCAGTACCAAGACCCACTCATGCAGGAGGCACCTTTCCCTACAAAGTTATATTGTTGTTATACTGCTCGAGCTATATGGGGGGCATCACTCAATTCCACGATGAAGTTCACACCCTCAGTTAAGCGGTACAATCCTTCTACCCAGTTCCACAAGCTGTAAGCCCCTCAAAAGTCCACTCTCAAGCACCATACACAGTATATACCAGGCTGACAGGTCTTCCTTGGATGTAAACCTAGGGCCTAGGCTCAATGCATCTCAGATTACACTGATGCTTAGACCCCTGATAAAACGTCCCTTAAAATAATTAATCTCCCATAATATCAAAGGGCTTAATAACCTTAAGAAAAGACGCATAGCCATGGCAAACTACAAGAAATTGTTGGGTGATATAATTCTATTACAGGAAACTCACTTTAAAAAAACTGACCCTCTAAGAATTTCCGACAAGAACTTCAAATGAATATATTTGGCCTGGCAATCCTGATACACAGGAGACTTCCATTCGCCCTGGATAGGGTGGTCCATGATAGTGAGGGAAGTATCTGATCGTCACAGGCTCTCTCTATGGGTAAAGATGACGATTTCCAATGTATGTGCCCCCAATGAAAACAGATCAACATTTTTTGAGAAATTCTTTAAGAAAATAGGGAACACCATGAAAGGTCATATCATCTTTGAAAGTGATTTCAATGTATCCGTAAATAGCTCCCTAGATCGATAAGGCCCTCTACCAAAGAGGCACTCCCTTCAGAGATCAGAAGAACAAGTAAATCTAATAACACATCTCAAAGTCTTTGGGCTTGTTGACTCCTGGAGAGAACTACAGATGCAGCAGCCATTAGTCGAACACTTCACGTGTTGTATACCTCAGAATACCCATGTCATGGCGCATGATTTCTTCCAACCGTACCGCCTTAAGACGTGAGTGCAGAAAATGGCATTTTAGTGTTCTGGTTTTTAAACACCCGAAATTGACACAGTAGCACAATACACATTACAATTCATTCATTTCATTGCACACAAAGAAACAGAATGCATGAAATTCAAACAAAACAATCACGATAAACACGTTTGCCTGGGTCGATTGGCCGCGTGGAATACAGCAGAGCACACGAAAATGGCTCTGTGATTTGTTCAAATAACGGCCGCTGCATCTGTAAACCACACATCACGGGATTACACATTTTATTCAACCCCTCATGATATATATAGTAGAATAGATTATATATTCACATCTGCTTCCCTCTTCCCCCAGGTCAGGAAAGCTAGAATCAAAATGATAACATGGTCCGACCATGCCCCGTTGAGATGGAGATTAGTAACCTGGTAAACGTTAATTAATTTTGCTCATGGCGTCTCAATGAGTCCCTCATTAAAATTCCTGAGGTCATGGAGACAGTGGCCCAAGAGATGATGGACTATTTTCGGCTTAACCCAAATTGTGTCTCCTCTCAGTTCTCACTCTTGGAAGCCCATAAGGCTGTAGTGAGATGCAAGATCATAGTCATAGCCTCACACAGGAAAAAAATGAGAATAAAACAAATCGAAGCTCTTAACATGGAGATTCAGTCTTTAGAATCAAATCATAAGCATAGTCATTCGGGCCAAGTATTAGCGGAACTCATAGCACGTAAAGGGGAGTTGAATGTGTGTCTCTCTGAAGAGGTGGAGAGAACAATGACATGGACCAAAAAACATTTTTTTTGAGAAAGCCAACAATGCTGATTCCATGCTGGCACACAGACTTAGACAAGGCCAAACTCTTCATAGAATCCACACGATCCGAAACCCCTCTAACCCAATTGAGATAGAGAAGGAATTCCATACATACTACTACTCTCTATATGACAGGAAACAAACAATGAAGACCCCAAGCTATTCATGGGATCTAGAAAGATACCTTTGTGAGGCGCGTCTTCCCACCTTACCCGTGACCGAGCAGAA
The DNA here is from genome assembly GCF_040206685.1 of Ascaphus truei. Classification (NCBI taxonomy): domain Eukaryota; kingdom Metazoa; phylum Chordata; class Amphibia; order Anura; family Ascaphidae; genus Ascaphus; species Ascaphus truei. Next base: position 213,152,204 of record NC_134486.1, read on the forward strand.
ATGTCTTAACGCCCAGATCTCCTCAGAGGAGATATTGGAGGTGATAAAAGCACTTAAACCATCCAAAGTGTCCAGATGGTTTCTCAAATCTACTGTATATTTTAAAACAAACATCGGCACTCCTTCTCACAACATATCTGCTGAAACCATTCAATTCTATACTAGAAGAAGAACATTTCCCCAGTAATATGTTGCATGCCCATATCTGCCTTATCCCCAAAGAGGACAAAGACCCTACATGCTGCCCCAGCTACTGGCCAATTTAACTTATATATAGACCTAGAAATCTTCTCCAAAATTTTAGCGAACCAATTGAATGTAGTCCTGCCAGGATTGGTCTACCCAGATCAAGTAGGTTTCATGCAAGATAGACAGGGCACATATAATACGAGAGTTGCAATAGATCTCATAGCCCAAACGAAAAAGATCAAAGAAGAAGCACTTATGCTATCCCTCGACGCAGAAAAATAATTTGACAGGCTGGGCTGGAAGGGCACTCTCATACAGTTTGGTTTCAGGGAAAGCTTTCTATGAGCTGTGTTGGCTCTGTACACAGCTCCCTCAACAAGAATGTTGTGCGGAGGCATAGTCACAGACATATTTCCAATCAAAGGGGGTACCAGACAGGGATGTACCCTCTCCTGTTTTTTATTCGCCCTGTCATCAGAACCCCTAGCTTCTCAAATTACGTCCAATCCAAATTTTAAGGGAGTCCCAGTAAACGACAAACAATTTAAAATTTCACTGTTCACTGATGATGCCCTTCTCTCCATAACCAAACCATTCATCTCTCTTCCAAATCTCTTTCACAAAATGGGGTGTTTTAGTGAGATATCGGGATTTAAAATGAACAACCCTGAATCAAAAGCCCTAAGTATTAACTTCTCTAAGGAGGAGATTGTGACGGTGAAGGGGTACCCAGGCTCACTAATAAAAGTTCAGCCCACTTGGGTATCCCTGATCAATGTGTTGAGGTCCTAGAGTGTCAGCGCATGGATCCAGATGTCAGAAATGCATTACTGTGAGTGTGTGCAAATTTTGTGACATTAAAGATTTTTCTGTGTTTTGCCTTTCTCGGGGTGCTGGGACCAGGAGATTTCTAGGTTGTAAATTTCAGGGTGGGTTTGCCGGAGAAAGTCTTCTCAGAATGTGTCTATGTATCGGGGTTCCAGAGTTAGAGGATTTCCCAAAAGTTGGATCCGGGAATTGAGTGAGATTCTCTGATACAGCCAAGCACATTACTCCAGGCAAACTCCGACCCTGAAAACGTTCTTGCGACTCACCGCCAGGATCCCTGCTGCAGCATAATCCAGACAAGGTAAACATAAAGGGGTTAATGTAAACCTGCAACATATAGGGGGATCCTTAGTATAAGGAGGGGTGCCCAAATACCTGCCCAGGTACCCTGAACCTGGTCTAGGGGTTCAGGGGATGCTCCAGCTATATGATAAAGCTGAGAGTGGTTTTTGTGTGTAAAAAGTTTAAAAGTTATTTCTAGAGTGTGCCAAGTATGAGGCTAGTGTGTGTAGGCAATATATATCCTCACTCCATCCCTGACACCAGAACAGGGACTTACACATTTTAGCACACAGAATACAGGACACAGTATATTTTATTAAAGAGTTATATTTAATAGGTTTATGTACTAATTACTGTCACAGGAGACGAGCACTTTTAACACATTTATACCCGGATCGTTTTATTGAGCAAAGTGAAGAGATAAAATAAATTGTGATTTATTTACAGAAAAGAACATACACACATTAGTTTACAATAACACTAAAAATACACTTACTGGGACAAGGCAAACAAAAAATCTTGTTCCAAAAACGAAATCTTTGGAAATAAAGTCTCTAGGCACAATTTCCCAGGAGCGGGAGTTGTGCGCAAGTAGAGCTGGAAAGCAGTCCTCGGTCAATGGCGCCGCTCACACCCGCTGTTACTCCGCCAGAGTTGCTTCCTTCATTCTGTCGCTGTGGTATTGGATCTGGGAACTTTAGTTCTTACGAACTACTGAAGATTGTTATGAATCTTTGTTACGATGTTAATCTTGGATGAATCTGGTTCCCGATGGGCTGCAGGGTTTCTTATACCCTAAACAGTCCTATACCTAACACGTGCAGCCAATCTACTCCATGGGAATAATATTCCCCACCTATGCTGGAGTTGCCAATACTTTGCAAAACCTGGCAGAGGGGCTTCTTGGTTTGCTAAGGGAATGCGCGAACCTTGCACCTTTGCTGCTTAGCATACCAGACCCTGCCCCCTTACCTGGCGACATTTTGTCTGAGCTGGCGACATCTGGCCCATTTGCCCAGACATTTACTAAGATGGGGATACTTGAGTTACACCTCCCCACTTGACACCTTAGTACGTCGGCGCCTTTCAACTCCGGATTTTTTCCAGACATCGTGGCATCGAGCCAGCGGGATGCTTTAGAAGTCCAGGGCTGAATATGCGCCGTTACCTTGCAGGAATTTCCTGCCATACATTTATAACAGTGATTACAAATAAAATGTTTCCTCTGTCTCAGGCGTGTTAGATGAAAATCCCTATGTGCCTAAAATATTGGTACAATTAAAATAGGGGGACTTTAATTCATCAATTTTTATATAACTCTATAAAAATTGCGCTAGATGGTTTTTCATGATTTAACCCGAACGGCGCTCACAGTAAATCTCAGTGCTCTAGGAGCTTCCTAGCGAAAGTTAGCTAAAAGCCGCTTGCTTATGCTGCCAAGCGCTGGGTTTTAAAACCATTTTTTCCTTTATGCGGTTACAGGAAAACACAGTTATATATTTAATTTAGAAATCACATTAGTCTCGCCACCTTATACCTGGTGGGAGACACACATACATTTTTAGTGAAATCACAGGGTTGTTGCCATTACTGGGGTTGCAGAGCTGACAATCTACAATTTCCCAATATGGCTCAGCTGGGCCAAATACCTTTATTAGTGCCCTGGGTACCCCATTACCGTCACAATAACATGTGAATGAATTGTGGGATTTCCATGTCATGGTTTCCGAGGGAAAAAATGGCTACCAAGCTTGGTACCTATGGGTCTGTTCGGAGTCCGGACTTGAAAGACTCAGGGATGCCAAGGTGTTAGACAAGGAGGGGAACTGCAGTCATGCTTGAGTACCCGCATCCTGGACTAACACAGAGCTATCCGGCCACCATTTGCCAGAGCCCAGACTCTGTGGAGCCTGGAGCCACGGGGTGCTCAGTATGCAAAGAGGCAGAGGTGCCAGGTTGGCGCATGCCCCTTTGCAGAATGAGAAAAGGTGCCCACCCGGCATTACAATATCGGCAATTCCCAAGCTCTGATAGCCTGTAGAGGTTTGTGAATGGGACACTGAAACCCATAAGAAACCTTGCAGCCAATCAGGAGCGCAGATTCCAAGCGCCAAACCAACAGCGGCAAATTCAAAGATGCTCTGTGCTGAATAGATGTGAGCCGGCTTCAAAGATTTTGAGTGAGAACATTTTCTAAGTCCTGCTTTTTGAGAATGTAGTGGTCGCTGCTGGCATTTCATGACCGAAATCAGTTCCAGGATTTTGTGAGTACCTCCCGGTCATTGGAGAGGGCTCCTACAGAGGTCATTTTTGTGAATTTCTTTTAAAGGACAAGTTAATTCGTTAGCCCCGTTCCCCGTAAGTGTGTTAACCGTGCAAATAGTGTTACATTGTGTGTATGTCTTTTCCTGAAATAAATTACTATTTATTTTACCTGCTTGCTTTGCTCAATCATATGATCCTGGTATAAAAAGATAAAAAGGTGTTGATAGACCTGGTCTCCCGTGACAGAGATCAAATTGATAGACATTAATTTTGATTTCGAGTGGTGCAGAGGTGCGTTAAAATACTTGGGAACTTGACAGAGGACTATGACTTACTTTATTAAGCTAACTTCCCACATTTATTTAAAATCCTTAAAGCGGATCTGGTCCAATCTCATGAATCGAGAGGATAAATGCAGCAAAAATGAACCTCCTACCACATATTCTTTACTTGTTTCACTCTTTACCTATCCCAGTGCCCCTAGCACTATTCAAGCTTTTCAATCACATATTAAGGCTTTTATTTGGAATAAGAAACGCCCCGAGTGAACAAATCATTCCTTTGCCAACCCAGATCGACTGGAGGCTTAGCTGTACCGTGTCTAATTTCTTACAGAGCTGCCCAATTTAATCAAATGCTTTCGTGGCAGTCCAAAACTAACATGAAGATATGGGGGTGTTAGGGTCAGAAATTGTGGCCCCGCCTGATATAAGCTCCCTGCTTTGGCAACCGGACTCGGTCCGTAAAATGGCCTGGGATCAAAATAAAAAGAGTTTTCACTCATCTGCCAAAAACTCCATCATGGCCCCAATGTTTTCCAAATGACACATTGCCCCAGCCTGAGCCTTCTGGATTTCAGGGTCTGGAGGGAAAGGGAAGTCCACATGGTGAAGGAAATGCTCTGTAAAGATAAGCCCCAATATTTTGCTGTAAGGGAGTTGCACAAAATCCCCAGTAAATAATTATTCTGGTATTTACAGGTACTTTACAGGACTTCGTCCAGTTTTTTTGCCCGCCTCTTCCATTGTCCCAATTCGAGAAGTCCTGTCTTGAGGCTCCTGCTCAAAAGGGCTTAACATCTTCTCTTTATGGCTCAATCTTTCTCAAATCCCCAAAGGATAACTATTATTTCATAACACAGTGGGAGTCCGACATCAATCGAAACTTGGAGGCAGAGGACAGGGGAGATATCTTTGAGGCAGCTGCTACAAACTCCATTTGCACTTCAATTAGAGAAAATGCATATAAGCTATTATACAGGTGGTATTTAACACCAGTAAAACTCTCTCAGATGTTCCCAGAGGTATCTTCCACCTGCTCTAAAGGGTGTGGTCAGAGAGCCACTATGGTACACATGTGATGGTCTTGACTCAGAGTAAAGACCCTGTGGGAAAAAAACACAAATTTACGCTGAGATTCCTGGGATTCCCCTTCCCTCTAGAGCATTGTCATCTGTCATAAATAGACCATTGAGAAATGTAGATAGAAAATCCAACAAACTGATCTCTCATATTATGAAGTTGGCGAGATGTTCCATCGCAACCTCCTGGTTGGGGGCAGACATACCAACCCTATCCCAGATCAAACAAAGAATTTTGTTCTCCCTCAAACTGGAGAAAATAACTGCTATCCTCAGGGACACATGCCCCAAATTCCAGAAAGTCTGGCAACCCTGGCTGATATATGATAGCCTCCACTCTAGAAGGCAACCTCCTCTTACAGGGAACTCCATTTTGGTTTAGTGACACACCCGGGAGTCAGTTGCTCGGACTTCCCCGGCCTTCAAATGCTTCTGTTGGGATTATGTCTCCGTTGTTTGACTAATGTCTCGCGACCTCGGTAGGATTCTGTCACGGGAGACCAGGCGGTTACACCTTTATACCAGGCTCATATTCCTGAGCAAAGCAAGATGAGGAAATAAATTGTAATTTGTTCACTTAAAATAGGCAAACACACAATGTTATACAAAATACAGAAAAAAAAGCAAACTTTCTTGGGACTGGGCTAAGAAAACTATACTCTACTAGCTGCAGGGACTGCAACATCCAGAAGTTTACCCCAAATAGTCTTGGAACTGCAGATTCCAGGGATATTTTGCTGAAGCAGAGCATTGCCTCATTCTTGCTGGAAACTGGAAAAACTTTAGAATCTAAAAACTTGGGAGAAATCTTAAAACTTGGGCGAATCTAAAAAATCTTAGCTGCATAAGGGTTTTTAAAACCTCTCAGTTTCATTCACAGAAATCTTACAGCCCAATCCAAAAGCCTGAGAAATTTCTCACCAACCAATCAGAGCAGGGCTCACCTGGCTGATGATGTCAGAGACAGGGGGCGTGTTGAGCCAGCTTAAAAAGACTGTGTGGGCTGGAAATATGAATCAAACAATGGGAAATATTCCCACAAGCAGCAACTTCCCCTCAGCTAACCCCATTGCTGGCTCCACTAAGTCTGGGAAAAATCCAAATGGCTATTGAGGCCTTTTCCTCTGCCCCCCCTTGCTACCAAATGGCCCGACATCTCAATATCCTGGATTCCCTTTGAAGCTAGAAGGCGGGGTAGCCATCATGTCTCCTATGCAAATGCTTAACTGCATGGATTTTGATAAATACAGCATAACACCCTCTGAACCTTACTTTAATAAAGTATAAACCTTGGGGACCCTAAACAGGTCAGATTTTTTCAATACTTTACAAGGGACACCTTGGCACTAACTGGGGTACCCTTATGCTACCTAAGGATCCCCGCAGCTACAGGAACACTTTTCATCCCTGTGCCTCATTTTACTGTGCACAAAGCATACATGTACTTAACACACTTTGTGTAATAAAATATATGCTTTAACAATACTAAGTCTTTCTGGTTATGGGGAATAGAGTAAGAAACTGCATGTCATTTCCCCATAGCCATATTCCCCACACACACTTTATAATAAACTTAGATCGGATTCCAAGAATCCCCTGTTAACCTTAGATGATTGGAGTACCTCAGAAGCCCTACATCAGGTTCAGGGTGACCTGGGCATTAAATGAGTATCCTCCTTATCCTATGGACCTCCTGACGGTGTCAGGGACACCTCACATCCCTATGCCCCTTTTACCTTTTGGGTCTGTGCTGAAGAAGGGAAACCCTGTGGCGAGTCGCACAAGCGTTTTCAAGGGGAGATATTACAGGGACCATGTATCTACATGCATCTAGGCATCTGACCTGATTCCTGGGTGCATTTTTAGGGGAACCAGCCACTCTGGGCCCCGTCTAGATAGACACAATCTGCCAACACCTTCCCCGCAAACCCCCTTTGAAACTCATACCAAAGCCACCTCTGCTTGCTAGCACTCCTGGAAAGGTAAAAACCCAAAAAATACTTTATTACCGCACAATTACAGGTTATGCATATACAACACTGGGTCCAAGAGCTGACACTCTAGAAACCCAACACACGGATCAGGGGTAACCAAATGGGCTTAAACCTTTATTTGATAGCCTGGCTACCCCCTACCGTCACAGAGTCGTGTATCGATTATCAGGATTGTATCGACCCCATATATATATATATTTGTGTTGAAGAGTATTTGATGTATTATCCCCCTGCCCCAATCTTTTTAATTTGTACCCCCCCTTTTTTTCCTGTACTGTTCAATGTCAAAAACAATAAAAATTGTAAGTTTAGCAATCAAATAAAAAAATAATAATAAAACTGTTTCAGCTTTAAGAAGCCTTTTTCGAAAGTGTTCGGATTGTACATGCATGAATAAAGCAAGGCATCTAATGCCAATGTATATGTAGCCCTTTTCCCCCCACCCTAAGTGAGATTGGGATGGGCATGCTTTCTTCAGCTATTTCTAGGTGTGTTGTGCTGTGACGAGTTGGTGAACAGGAGGGCTGAGTGCTCAGCGATGGTGTGGTGGAGAGCCAGAACAGGGGTGCAGGTTACCTTATTCCTCATGTAGGATAGAAGAGAAAGTATCCGGTGCCACAGCAAACAGCAAATCTGACGTCAGTTCCGAAGATTGTACAAAAGAAGCTTTATTGAGGTAGACACACACTTGAGAAACAGCAGGCTGCAGCACCGCCTCCTCCTCAATAACTATCAAGTGTTAGATTTACATAGCGGGGTGCCTGAGCGCATGACAGCCACACACTCTTACCTTATTCCTTAGTGGTGCAGCGCCTCCAGTCAGCTCAGGTTCTCTGCAGGGGCAGGGGATGAGCCATGCTGACACCTTGATCTTTCTTTACAGCAGGCAGCAGACAGTAATTATAATGATGCTGGGTACAACTGGCTTTATTGCAGATAGATGATGATCAGACAGCAAACACAGATGCATCCCTTTTCTCTCCATTCTCCCTTCTCCTGGTCAGAGCCCTGACTCAGGCATTTGGCCCCTTTCAAGCCTGTTACCCTTCCCTCCCATCCCCTGGTGGGATGGAGGAAGAGGCTCCTCACTCCACAGGTGGAGGAGAAAACAGAACTCCTCTCTTTCTAGAACTTCTTCTTCTCCTACTGAATTTAGGAGAGTGTCAGGATTTATAACCTGAGATTGGGGGTTGGAACCCTGCCCCATATCAGAACAGGTTGAATACAGATTGGTGATCACTGCTTTTGGATGAACCAATCAGTATCCATCTCTCAGGCTGACACTCTCTGGTGGTTACTAGGCCTATCCTTGGATACCAGCATTGTATCCAAGTCTGTAATACACATACAGAACCTAAAGAAGGAATTAACCCCTCCACTGCCTGCTCCTAACAGGACTGACACTGGAAGGGCCCAGGAAAAAGAAGTAGCGGCCGGGAGGCTATGCTATAATATAGTATAGTAGATATTGAAAAGGACAGTGCTACAATTGTCATATAGTTGTTGAGTTCACTGAGGTATAGGAAGATAATGAGACTTGCACAAGATCACAAAAAGTGAGACCGGAATTGAGATGCAAAGTTTAAATATTCAAAATCGTCACCTTATTTGCTACACCACACTTTTTACCCTGTTTTCAAGACTAAGACATTAGCTATTATGAAATTTTCAAACCTGAGGTAAATCAGGTTTTCAAGGAATATAATTTTACTCCTTAAAAAGATCATGCTATAAATGCTATAAATGTGGGGTACACTAGGGTAAGCAGGGTCCCATGATTCATACTGACTGTGGTGAAACATGATCAGTGACCAACAGACAAATCCCAGCAGCATTTTGTACATGCGTGACAACTGGCCACATGGCTTCCAAAGTATTGCCAGCCAGGGGCGTAGCTATAGCCAGGGCAGAAAAAAAGGAAGGTGCTAAAAAAGCGCTTACAAAACTTAAATACTGTAATGTATACATGTGCTCAAATGTAATCAAGAGAACAAAGGATCTCAAACATAGGAGATAGGCAGCCGAGTAATACTGACTGAACAAAGTCAGAATACAATACAGAAACAACAAATACAAACCGGCGTCTTGGAAAATACAGTCCAGTGAATGTCCAAATGTGATGGTAAGGGTTAAACTTCTTTTAGGAAAATAAAATCCTATTCATCTGGATCGACTTGTGGCTCCGTAGATAATGTCCCGTGATATGTGAGATTAAACACAAAGATAAATCATAGTGTACTGTATACTGTTAAACTAAACAAACATACATATAACACTGACTCACATCACTGACTAAAACACACAAAACTACAACAACATCAAACATACAGTATAACATGAACAAACAAGGCTGTAATAACAATTGAAACTTATTAAAATATCAAATGAATATTAAATTCCATAAAATGGAGAAGATGACTGTTGTGGATGATCTGGTGGTTAAAACCAGAATCCTACTTACAACAGTGCTGAACAAAGCAAGCCTGTATGTCCAACTGTGGCAAAGTCTCTCCCGTTTTCCTCTGTAGCCAGCTGACGTCTGCAGACTCGTCACAATGGTGTCTGTGTGCTCCGTACCTGCTCTTACACTGCAGGAGCACACACTGGGGAAAGGATTCACTCTTTGATGTGAAGGTGGTTACAAACTTCAATGGCTGCTCGTGCACTCCTCCGTGGTAACCATGACCTCTGACCCTACGCGTTTCATGATGACGTCACTTCCTCAGGGGTACCCCTAGTACTCCATTGGTATTTTCCAAGGCATCGGTTTGTATTTGTTGTTTCTATAGTCAGGGCAGCCTGGGTAAAGCCCGGGGGCCTGCGTTCTTGGGGGGCCCGCTCTACCCCCGTCAGTGGCCTGGTGTGTTAGGGGGCCCGGCCCCCTGCCCGCACATTAATTCCCTGCAGGGGGCAGGAAGCACACAGGGAAATCCCTGCCTCTGCTGTGGGTGGGGCCTGGTCAGGTGGTGTGGCCCTGAAATACAGCAGAAAGGACAGAAGGGAAATTGCTTCCTCTGTAGTGCCTCCGTAGGAGGTGAGGCCTATGTCAGGGGGTGGGACTTCAAGTAGAGAAGCATGGGGCTGGATCTGCACCCTGAGAGACAGGCTGGGAAAGGTGAGAGGTAGGGGAAGGGTTAAATCACGGGGGTAAAAACAGACATGAAAGGGAAGAAGGCAGAAAAGACGAGACACAAAGAGAAAATTAAGTACAAGAGGGAAAAGAAAGACATGAGGGGGAGAAAAGAGATAGACGTGAGGGGGCAGAGAGAGAGATATGAGGGGGAGAAAAGAGAGGGATAGAGACATGAGGGGGAGAAAAGAGACATGAGGGGGAGAAAAGAAAGAGATTGAGAGAGAGACAAGAGGAGAAAACAGAGACATACATGAGGGGGCGAAAAGAGAGAGAGGCAGGAGGGGGAGAAAAGAGAGGGATAGAGACATGAGGGGGAGAAAAGAGAGGGATAGAGACATGATGGGGAGAAAGAAGAGAACAAAGCACATGAGGGAGAGAAAAGAGAGACATGAGAGGAAGAAAAAGAGAGTGAGACACATGAGGGGGAAAAAAGAGAGAGAGAAAGAGACATGAGGGAGAGAGACGAGAGACATGAGGGAAAGAAAAAAAAAGAGAGAGAGACATTAGGGGGAGAAAAGAGAGATACATATGGGTGAGAAAAGAGAGACATACATGAGGGAGAGAAAAGAGAGACATGAGGGGGGAATAAAGACAGATATGAGTGTGAGAAAAGAGACAGACACATGAGGGGAGAAAAGAGAGAGAGAAAGAGACATAAGTGGGAGAAGAGATACATGAGGGGAAGAAAAAGAGAGAGAGACATTATGGGGTAGAAAAGAGAGAGAAACACATGAGGGGGAGAAAAGAGAGAGAGAGAGACATGACGGAGAGAAGAGAGGGAGAGACATGAGGGGGAGAAAAGAGAGAGAAAGAGACATGAGGGAGAGAAGAGAGACATGAGGGGTAGAAGAGAGAGACATGAGTGGGAAAATAGAGACAGATAAGAGTGTGAGAAAAGAGACATGAGGGGGAGAAAAGAGGGATAGAGACATGAGGGGGAGAAAAGAGAGAGAGAGAGAGACATGTGAGGGAGAAAAGAGAGAGTGAGACATGTGGGGGAGAAAAGAGAGACATGAGGGGGAGAAAAGAGAGGGATAGAGACAGGAGGGGGGGAAAAGAGATAGCGACACAAGGGGGAGAAAAGAGAGAGACGTGGGGGAGAAAAGAGAGAGATAGACACATGAGGGGGAGAAAAGAGAGAGAGAAATACATGAGGGGGAGAAGAGAGAGACATGTGGAGAAGAAAAAGAGAGAGAGACATTAGGGGGAGAAAAGTGAGAGACATGAGGAGGGAAGAGAGACAGACATGAGTGGGAGAAAAGAGAGAGATGGGGAGAAAGGAGAAACAAGAGGGGGAGAAAAGAGAGAGGCATGAGTGGGAGAAAAGAGAGACAGACATGAGGGGGCAAAAAGAGAGACATGAGGGGAGAAGAGAGAGAGAGAGAGAGACATGAGGGGGAGAAAAGAGGGATAGAGACATGAGGGGGAGAAAAGAGAGAGACACATAAGGGGGAGAAAATAGAGGGGAAGAGAGCTGATAATGATAAGAGGGAGAGATATGATGAGGGGGAGAGAGCTGATGATGATGAGAGGATGGGGGAGGGAGAAAGAAATTGCCGTCAGTATTATATATTATATATATATTACTATGCTGATTTATTTAAAGTGTATGGTGAATTTTACTCAACTTTAGAGAAAAAGCCCAATAGTATTTGAGAAGAAAAAGCTATTGAATCTCATTGTGGATGGGTGCAAAGAGGTTCCCACCCTCTACTTTACCCAGTGGCGGATTTTCCATTGGGCCCGGGCCTAGGGCGGCAAAAATGTCTGCCCCATATACATTTGCCACGCTCTCTGGCCTAATGGATCACATCATTGACGTGTTTGCTGAGCGAAAATGTGGAAATCAATCAAATACAAGTATTCTTAAAAGTATGTCTATGTCCCGCGTGGCCAAGCCCCTGGTCATTGTCCCTTGCTGTTTTCCGCCACTCCGAGTCCTGCACCTGCCGCTCTGACGCACCATCTTTAAATGTCCCTCGATATTGACAAGAGTGCGCAAGACTCAGACATTTAAAGATGGTACCGGGGTCGCACAGTGAAAACTCAAGCGGCGCAGCGCCGGGGACAGTTTTTACATTTTGCACATACCCTTTTGCCGCCCATGCCTCCTCTTTTAGTGTCCCGACGTCACGTGGCTATACGTTTCCATGACAACGCACAGAAGGAGGAGGTCCAGCCCTGTCCACCACACTCCTAGATTTGCTTGTGATTGTGCTATGGAAATTTAAGGACATGGTTTTGTATCACATTTTGTTACAAGGCTCTTATTGTGGTGTTCTGTGATTTTTTTTTACAGGACAAGTTTGTTCCTATCAGTCAGGTTAGATAAGCTGAAGGACTGTTTGAATGACGAGAGTGATGGTGTAGGGAATATGTAATTCAAGATGTCTTCATTGTGTTTTCTGCCGTTGTAGGGACATGCTTGGCTGTTGCTGGGAATGTGCATCTTTGATGCTTTTACAGTACTGGATGCTCACCAAGATGTTGAGGAGTTAACTGGTTCACTATATTTCGCATTGCATCCTCATCATTCTACATGTGGCTAATTCTGTCATCTGTCCAAGAGGGACATTTACAAGGTAGTCAACATGCATTCCTTGTAACATACTGTATGACAATAACCAGATCCATGTAGATAAATTATTCTTGGGACCAGGCCAGGTGCAGTGGCATTTTCTCTCACTGTCCAATTTAAAGTCAGTGATCAGAGGAAGAAGAAGAACAAAACATTTTTTTTTAGCAGTATGTAACGTCTGGACCCCCCTTGTCTGACCCACCCAATCTCACATTGGCCCGTGTGGTCTAACCGGTCCCCATTACAAGGTCGTGTGTGGTGGTGCACCTGCAAGTAACAGGACTCCTGAGTCTCCCGCTTGGTGTTATTAGAGGATATCATCAGGACAGGTAGCTGAGGTAGTGGGTACGAGTCCAACTTACTTCACGTGCAGCGCCTCCACCTCATCAGGATCTAAGCTTCCGCAGGGAGATGGTCCTGGTGAGGAACTCCTTCTCGGTGGTGACTGCCACTGTTGAGTAATCTCACACTCACACAGTGGGGGTTTCTTTGAACAAGGCATCTTTATTATAGACTTGGATGTAGCAGACTGCCCCATGCAGCTGCCGGCTCTAGCCGCACATCTTTCCGTGCTGTCCCTTTGCCAGGTACGCCCTCCCGTATTGAAGTGGGATTCCCTTTCTCCTAGGGAGATCACCACTGTGCCAGGTCCCTGGACACAGTGTGGCTTAGACAGACTTGATTGATCACTCTGCTACCGCTAGTTACTGCACTAGGGTCACAAAAGTATTCCTACAATCCCTTATGCAGGAAGATACATTCTACCAGCTGCTTCCCACAACTGCTGGCTAACACTTTTCAACAACACTAACTGACAGTGTTGTGCCCTTTATACCTCAGGGGGCAGGCGTATCTCTGATGTCACTATCCAGGGACTCAGAGCATACAGCCACTCCCTTCCTTACACAGGGCACCACACCAGGGTGTGAGGGAAAACCTCCATAACTACTGTTGGTAGGCCTGTACTTACCAGGACTTACAGCCAACAGGGAAGATGTATGCAGTCATTATTATGCATGGCTACATACTCCCCCTGGTTAATACCCACCGTCCCAGCTGGGACCTAAATTTGGTGTACCTTGCGCCAGGAAACACTGCAAAAGAACACACAAATAACATAGCAAACATCATTACATTGACATAATAATGCAAGCCCATCACACTCACTGACCAGCAGGGAGCGCTAAAGAAAACAGCAGACCACTCTATTGGTTAATCAATAATAGTGTCGAGGTTCTGGCTTCTTCACCTCCCGCCCCGCGGCATCATGCACAGTCACGCTGTATTCTCGTGGTATCCCTCGCTCATTACAATACACCACTTTGTGCATATACACACTGCGCCCTATCTTCCAGACCCGCATAAGTTGAGCTACCCTCTGCTCGGCCTGCATCCCTTTAATGGCTCCCCCTTTCTCTATGATATAATGTTGGATATCATTTTTGAGCCATCTCTCCCTATTCTCCTCTATCTCTCTCATTAGAGGTTCCGGGACATACGGGTAATCAAGTCCATGTGACTTCCTATATTTTGCCGCAATAGCCCGTTCAGCTCGGCACACCCTGGTCAAGCTACTTTGGCCAGCCGCCCCGGGCAACACCCATGACAGGGGCTCATCGGTTTCTACCGGGTCATCCAACCCTGCGGACCCCTTAGGGATAATAAGGCCTGCCTGGATACGATCCCACCTTACCCTTAGGGCCCTAAGGTATGCCTTGTTGTCGAAGTCACCAACAGCCCACCAGTGATTAACCACCCCCTCCCTCTCTAAGATAAAGCGGGTGTGGTCGAACCAGGATACATACCCCTCGTACAACGGGGCCCACCATTTAGTCTCCTTCCGTTCTTCGGAGCTATGGTCTATAGATTCTTCTAGGGACTCCTCATCAGGCCCCCCAGAAGATACCCCAGACGTACCCTCAGATCGCTCAACGACTCCTTTGTACTGTGCGGTGTTTCTAACAGTAATGCTTAGTACACTAGGTCAATTACTAGATACCGACACCTGTCGGGACATCCTCCCTCCTCCCTCCGACCCATCATCCGAAGTCCCCAAGTCCAGGCTTCCAGTCCGATCATCAGAAGGACCCCGTGACTCCCCGGACAACCCTAAGCTGGAACTGGACCCAAATAAAATAGTGACGGGTACAGGGGTTTTAGCTAGGGCCTTGGAGCTAACCTTGGGTGTGGACGGGGTGTGGGGACGGGACCGAACAGTAGGCATTGACAGGGTTACGACCTGCTCTCCAGCGATACCTGCCTTAACGTCGCCACAAAGTCCGTTCTTGTCTCCAGCAGCTGGGCTTCTTGTTCTGCAATTCGAACGCCCGTTCCCCCTGGTAGTAGGGGGTCGTTTTCCGCTGCTCGACCACAGAGGCGCCACCATCTCCCACTCGATGCCGCTCTGGTCCTCCGGAACCACCTCCACACACGCACGTGCTGCGACGCCATCTTGGGGTGGATCCCCAATCGGGATCTCTTCCTCCACGAGGACATCCGCCAACGCCCATCTGCTGCGCGATCCAGTCTGGCTCTGGACTCGCTCTTCCTGCTCCTCCACCCCTTGGGTCTGCGACAAGCACGGTGTCTTAGTACCTCGCAGGGTCGGGGTGGATCGACCTCCGTCCGATCCACTAGTCACCACGGCAGTGGGACTCCGGCGATCGGGTGGTCGCGGTACTGGAGACACTCGACTCCATGTCTCCACACCACGAGGAAGTTCATCCCTCCATGGCGTACCAATGGTATGACAGTCTCTTCTTATGACTGTCTTACTCGCCAGCCTTGCGCACTCCTCGTCCGAGGATTCTAGCTTGCAATTCGGCCGAGGCATCCCAGTAGGAGACCGGCGATGGGCTCCTCGGTGATCACCTCTCCGATGGCTGGGTTTCTCCGTCGGAAGCACCAGAGCTGACTCAGTCTCCGCGGGACTTGCACTCTTATTCCAGAGGGCTCCCGGCTGCTCTTCTATCGGCATCGGGACATTTCCGGTCACTCCCACAGCTTGCACCGGTACGAATGTGGTCATGGGCCACAAATACTGCAGTCCACAGTGGGGGCATCGGGCCTCGCTGCCCACGGCTCCGCCCGGCAGTCTGCACTGCAGGCACAGACACGCCACAGTCTCCACACCCTCCACACGGATTACCAGGAAGCCTCCTGGAGCCGAATAAGGGTGGGTGGAGATCACCGGACCCTGGTCCACTTTGTCAGCAGCTTCAGCCATCTTTACCAACGGAGGCACTCGTCTCAGAGGTCTATATTGGTCAATGGCTCTTCGCAACTGAAAGGCATGGGTTGATGTAGCAACCCTTCCTCACATTTTCTCTGTCGACATCCGGTGGAACCGCAAACCACTCCCCCTGGTTGAAACTAGGGGGATGTCTCGTAGACTTGTAGGCTGACTCAGCACAGGTGCAGAGTGAGTCATAGTCCATGAGGGCGCGGCTCCAGCTTTCGCGCCAAACTCCCCATCGGGGTGGAGTTTTCTCGTTGGCGCCAATCCTGGCCAACAGTTAGCAAACTGCAAAGTTGCAAGACTTTCTGCAGCATGCCCACGCGGTGTCCCGGGAACGCGGGAACCGCCATCTTGGTAAGTATTGTCTTTTTTTTCATTGAAGGCAGCGTCTGGCTGTTTGTTAATTGGGGTATAACAAAGTCCATTTCGTTCCTCCCATCGGATCACACTGTCATGCTCATTATTCTCAGGGGTATCATCCCGAGAACAAAAACATGATAAACACGGCGCAGCCACAGCTTTCACGCCATTCCACAACAAACTCACAAAAGTCTCTTCTGTAGCTTGTTCTTCGTCCACGCACAGTTCATATGCGTGTTCTTCCTCTGACCGCAATCCTGGACCTTCTGCTCTGTGCAGATCCTCCATTCCTACGGTTCTCTCTCCCCGCCATCCTGGACCTTCTACTCTGTGCAGATCCTCCATTCTGACGGTTCTCTCTCCCTGCCATCCTGGACCTTCTGCTCTGTGCAGATCCTCCATTCTGACAGGTCTCTCTTGATCGTTGAACACCGATTTCCTGTACGTGGAGCTCCACTCTGCGGGGCAGCTACCACATCCGTACAATAAACATGCCTTGTGCACAACCTTGTGTACCTAATGTAGATCTGACTCGTGTTTGCACTACCTCAGGCTAGGCTCACCCTTTCTGTGTCTACTGTAACACGTTCCTCCAGTCTGTGCTCCTTGGTAAGTGATCTGGAATGGAGACTAGAGTACTCTGGCTCTTCCATGCAGTACTTTGGGCGTCGACCTACTTTTGGCTAGCCTAGTGCGGACCCGTCCAGAATTCCTGCCCTAAGTTACCAGTTTACCCCTTCAGGCGTCCCCCGCTAGCGCTACCTCAAGGCGACTAGGACAGCAATAGCCCCCGGCTCCAGACTCACTAACCCCTAATGGATCCCAAGGCGTCTTTGCGGCATGCAGCTCCAGCATCTCCCTGACTACCCCTGGCTCCATCCCACGCAGCACAAAGTGGCAGCAGACACTTTCCCTGTTTCCTAATGTGTGCCTAGCAAAAGCCTGTCCTGTTAACAGGTCTCTCAGCAGCGCCTCCAATTGTAACGGCTGGACCCCCCTTGTCTGACCCACCCAATCTCACATTGGCCCGTGTGGTCTAACCGGTCCCCATTACAAGGTCGTGTGTGGTGGTGCACCTGCAAGTAACAGGACTCCTGAGTCTCCCGCTTGGTGTTATTAGAGGATATCATCAGGACAGGTAGCTGAGGTAGTGGGTACGAGTCCAACTTACTTCACGTGCAGCGCCTCCACCTCATCAGGATCTATGCTTCCGCAAGGAGATGGTCCTGGTGAGGAACTCCTTCTCGATGGTGACTGCCACTGTTGAGTAATCTCATACTCACACAGTGGGGGTTTCTTTGAACAAGGCATCTTTATTATAGACTTGGATGTAGCAGACTGCCCCATGCAGCTGCCGGCTCTAGCCGCACATCTTTCCGTGCTGTCCCTTTGCCAGGTACGCCCTCCCGTATTGAAGTGGGATTCCCTTTCTCCTAGGGAGATCACCACTGTGCCAGGTCCCTGGACACAGTGTGGCTTAGACAGACTTGATTGGTCACTCTGCTACCGCTAGTTACAGCACTAGGGTCACAAAAGTATTCTTCCAATTCCTTATGCAGGAAGATACATTCTACCAGATGCTTCTCTGCCAACCGTGCAACACTTTTCAACAACACTAACTGACAGTGTTGTGCCCTTTATACCTCAGGGGGCAGGCGTATCTCTGATGTCACTATCCAGGGACTCAGAGCATACAGCCACTCCCTTCCTTACACAGGGCACCACACCAGGGTGTGAGGGAAAACCTCCATAACTACTGTTGGCAGGCCTGTACTTACCAGGACTTACAGCCAACAGGGAAGATGTATGCAGTCATTATTATGCATGGCTACAAGTATAAAGAATTGTGCCCCTGATTTTTTATATTCCTGACTTACTACACCTTTCTCATAATACCAGATAATCATTATTGTTTTATTTAATGATAACAGCCTTCCTGTATGCTACAATTACCTCTTCAAAAACAAAGCTCAGTAGGTTTGGTGTCTGGGCTGCCAATTCAAGAAGCGCTTTAAATTTTGAGGGCCTGCCACAACTACTAAATGCACGTCCAAAATCCACTTTTGTGGAACCTTTGTATCAGCTCTACATTTGTGGTTGTCTCTTCAAAGGATAGTGGGTTGATTATTTAGAATGTAACAAGCTCGTAGAATAGTGATTTTTGTTCTCTATTTGTAAGTGGTGATGATTTGGAAATGTTAGATATTGTGGCTGCCCTGTGCTAGATTTCATCTAACCTGTTCAAATCTAAAAGATTTTACTTAATGACCGTCTGTTTTTTTTATATTAGTCTATGAGAAACATGTAAAATATGTTTGAGGAGGACGGAAACTATCTACCTGCTTGTGATCAAGCAAATGAACAATGGGAAAATGTGTTCTGGATAGTAACCTTAACCCTTTAGTCATCCATACATGCAGTAATAAAATCCTGATTTCCCCCCCCCCTAAAATAGCATACTTCCAAGATGTTAGTATATGCAATAATTTTGACATCCTCTAATGTAGGAGTAGCCAACCCGCGACCCTTTAGTGCGTCATGTGCGGCACCTACCTAAAATGCTACTACAACTAGGCGATAGTCTAGGTTGGTGCATTTTTGGTGGCGGGAGCAAAGCAGAAGTAAGTGGGTAGCAGAAGGTAGGGCAGCGGGAGGCCAAGAGCTGAGCAGGAATCGTGCGGCTGGCTGCCGCAGAGGACAGCGGGGGCATGCTGGAGCTGGGAGGCTGCAGCTTTGTAGTCGCATCCCTACAAACCAATCGAAAATTAGTGTGATCCACCAATCAGAGTGTTTGGCATGCCTGGGGGGCGGGTCCTGTGTGAGCAGAGACACAAATCAGCTGGTAGACAGCTTCCGATGTCTAGCACCAGGGAGGCGCTCCACTCCATCATAGCCAGATAAGGAATTGTAACTGGGATGGAGTGTGTGAGAGGAGGAGAGAGGGTGTGAGAGAGGATCAAGAGGGAGGTTAGCGAGGATTAAAAGGGAGGGTGAGGGAGGATGAGAAGGGAGGGTAAGAGAGGATGAGGAGGAGGGTGAGAGGAAATAAAGAGGGAGGATGAGAAAGATGAGGAGGTGGGTGAGAGAAAGGATGAGGATTGAGGGTGGGTGAAAGGATGAGGGAGGGCGAGAGGATGAGGAGGGTAGAATCAGACATATGATCATGACCATTTTTCCATGACCAAGTCTCTGCCGGCGTTTGGACGCCGAAGGACCATATGCCTCCGCCACTGAACACTCAGCAGTCACCGGCTTCGCCTACAAGGTAAGTTAATTTAACAGGTTTAGCGGTTAGGATATGGGTGTTAGGGTTTTAGGGTAGGGGATAAAGGTTTTTAGGGTAAGGGGAAGTGTTAGTAATAGGGTTTTATAGGGTAATGATTAGGGTAAGCCTTGGAACTTACTTTTGCGGCGAAGTGGCCAGGGGAGAGATGTCCCGGCAGTGAGACGAGTGGCGGCTAAACACCGGCAAAGATTTGGTCGCTGCAAACAGCCGCAACCAAATGTTCTAGACTGGGGGAGGGAGTGTGGGGGGAGAGAGAGTAAATAAATACACAGGACGAAGGGTGGATATGATGAATGATAAACTGTTTTGTACAGAATAACATTGTAAAAACAAAATGTATGTATGTATGTCTTTATTTATATAGCACCATTAAAGCACAAAGCGCTTCACAGTAGTAATACATGTGACAATCATATAAATAACAATTAATACAAATAACAGATCATGGGAATAAGTGCTTCAGACATAAAAGTAACATTTCGGAAAAGGAGTCCGTGCTTCGAAGAGCTTACAATCGAATTGGTAGGAAGGAAAAACGTACAGAGACAGTAGGAGGGCATTCTGGTAAGTGCGTCTGCAGGGGGCCAAGCTTTATGTATCATGTGTATAGTATTAGCCACAGTGCTACTTATATGCTTCTTTAAGCAAGTGTGTCTTAAGGTGGGTCTTAAAGGTGGATAGAGAGGGTGCTCGTCGGGTATTGAGGGGAAGGGCATTCCATAGGTGTGGGGCAGTCAGTGAGAAAGGTTTAAGGCGGGAGAGGGCTTTAGATACAAAAGGGGTAGAGAGAAGACATCCTTGAGCAGAACGCAAGAGTCGGGATGGTGCATAGTGAGAAATTAGGGCTGAGATGTAAGGAGGGGCAGAAGAATGTAATGATTTAAAAGTGAGGAGGAGAATTGAGTGCGAGATGCGGGTTTTGATAGGAAGCCAGGAGAGTGATTTCAGCAGAGGAGACGCTGAGACAGATTTAGGAAAGAGTAGAGTGATTCTGGCAGCAGCATTTATGATAGATTGTAGGGGAGACGGGTGAGAGGCAGGAAGGCTGGACAGCAGGAGGTTACAGTAATCAAGACGGGAGAGAATGAGGGCCTGAGTCAGAGTTTTAGCAGTCGAACAACAGCGAAAAAGGCGTATCTTTGTAATATTGAGGAGGTTTTAGATACGTTTTGAATGTGAGACGAGAATGTGAGAGAAGAGTCGAGTGTGACCCCTAGGCAGCGTGCTTGGGCTACTGGGTGAATGATGGTACTTCCAACAGTAATGTGGAAGGAGGTAGTAGGGCCAGGTTTGGGATGAAGTATGAGGAGCTCTGTTTTTGCCATGTTACGTTTAAGTCGACGGAGGGCCATCCAGGATGATATCGCAGGAAGACATTTAGAAACTTTAGTCTGTACAGCAGGTGTAAGGTCAAGGATTGAAAAGTAAATTTGTGTGTCGTCAGCATAGAGGTGATATTTAAACCCTAGAGATGTGATTAGGTCACCTAGAGAAAGTGTCCCAGGACAGAGCCCTTGGGTACCCCCACAGAGAGATCAATAGAGGGGGAGGTGTTAGCAGAAGAGACACTAAAAGTATGATGGGAGAGGTAAGAGGAGATCCAGGATAGAGCTTTGTTACGAATACCAAGAATATGGAGAATGTGAAGGAGAAGAGGGTGGTCCACAGTGTCAATTGCAGAGAGGTCGAGAAATAACAGCAGAGTGTAATGACCTCTCTCTTTGGCAGCATGGAGGTCATTAGTTATTTTAGTGAGGGCTATTTCAGTCGAGTTAGCAGTGCGGAAGCCAGATTGTAGAGGGTCTAGGAGAGAATAGGTGTTGAGAAAGTGGAGCAAGCGAGAGAATACAAGACATTCAAAGAGTTTGGAGGCAAAAGGCAGGAGGGAGACAGGTCGATAGTTAGAAAGACAGGTAGGGTCAAGCTTGCTGTTTTTGAGTAATAGTATAACTGTTGCATGTTTGAAGGAGGAGGGAAAGGTACCAGAGTAGAGGGAGGAGTTAAAAATGTGTTTGAGCGTAGGGATTTTAGTAGGAGCAAGAGGTTTTAGGAGACGGGAGGAAATGGGGTCAAGAGGGCAAGTGGTAGAGGGAGAAGAGGAGATCAGCAGTGACACATCCTCCTCTGAGACAGCGGAGAAAGAGTCAAGGAAGGCAGGAGGAGTTAGGAAGCGGTGTAGGATGGGAGGAGGAAACAGAGAGGCTTTTGTGACATATGGATTTCACCTTTTCCTTAAAATAGTCAGCAAAGTCCTGAGGTGAGATGGAGGAAGAAGAAGAGGCATCTGAGGGTGGTTTGAGTAGATAGTCAAAGACAGGGGGAAGTTGTCATGGGTTAGACTTGTGCATGTTGATTAGTGGAGAAAAGTAGGTTGGTTTTGCCTGAGAGAGGGCAGAGTTGAAACAGGATAGCATAAATTTGTAGTGAAGGAAGTCTGCGAGAGTGTGAGATTTCCTCCAGAGTCGTTCAGAGGAACGAGTGGAGGAACGCAGCATGCGCATGTTGGAATTTAGCAAGGGTTTGGGGTTTGAAGGCCTCTGCGAGGACGGCAGAGAGAAAGTGGGGCATGTAGATCAAGAGTGGAGGATAAGGCAGAGTTATATTTCCTGACCAGGTTGTCAGGATCTGGAGCATAACTGAGAGAGGAGAGGGAGGAGCGTAAAGTGGAATCAAAGGCTGGTAGGTTAATAGAGCACAGGTTTCTGCAGAAACAAAGGGTAGATGGAGATGGAGAAGGGGAGAAGTGAGAGAGAAAATGAGATGAGGTGATAGTCAGTTAGAGGAAAGGAGGTGATGGTCAGAGAGAGAGAAAATTAGATTAGGTGATGGTCAGAGAGAGAAAATGAGATTAGGTGATGGTCACAGAGAGGATAGGGGGAAATGGAAAAATCAGAGAGAGAAAAGTTTAGTGAAATCCAGGTCTAGGTAGTGGGCATCCTTGTAGGTGCTGGCTGCAGTCCACTGTTGAAGGCCAAAAGAAGAGGTTAGAGAGAGAAAGCGGGAAGCCCAAGGGAAAGAGGGGTCATCAATGTGGCAGTTGAAGTCCCCAAGGAGAAGAACAGGTGAGTCTGAGGAGAGGAAGAAAGTGAGCCAGGATTCAAAGTGAGAGAGAAAGGTAGAAGGGGGATGAATAGAGGTAGGTGGGTGGTACATGACCGCCACATAGACAGGGAGAGGAGAGAAGATCTGGACAGTGTGAGCCTCAAAGGAGGGAAAAGCGAGAGGGAGGAATAGGAAGGGTTTGGTAATGGCAGAGAGAGGAGAGGAGGAGCGGCCTGTGGACATCTTTTTGAGAGATGTCCAGCTCCTCGGCGAGACTGTGAAGTTCCTTTTTAGAGACTTCCAGTTCTTTGCGGTGACTGCTGATCTCTTGGTGTGAGGCACCCAGCTCTTTGCGGAGAGTATGAACCTCGTTCTGTGATATATCCACCTCTGTCCGGATACTGTTGACCTCCTGGCTAGAAACATCCAGCTCTAACTTGAGTGTATGAACTTCTTTCTCGAAGATCTCCCGCTCGGTACCTAGGCTTTGAAACTCTTTCTGGGAGACTTCCAGCCTGGCATGGAGACTGCGAATATCTGTTCGAGAGACTTCGAGGTACATACTGAGGCGGTCAACCTCCTTTCGGGAGCCTCCAAGCTCTGCACTGAGACTGAGAGACTCCTTCTGAGATAGTCCAAGCTCTACACTGAGACGGAGGGCTTTTTTAACCTCCTCCTGTTTCTGCTGCAAGTCAGAAATAACTTCGTCCGAGTGGGTCTGTTTCTTGGCCATGGTGGTAATAATAGTGTTCGTTGTCTTCAGCTCAGTCATCTGGTCCTCTAAGTCACTACGTAAGCGACGCTCCGTGTTCATCGCTGTCCCACAGTCAAAGGCGATTGGGAACAGATCACTCTGTACAGTAGCTTGGCATTAGCTTCTATCTCCTGTTACAATCGTTTACAGAGGAGATCAGAGCCCTGCCTGGTATTTTTCAGGGCTGGTCAAGGTATAGTTTGAGGGGTTCTCACTGTCAGCACCAGACAGACACTTCTTTGGGGTACACGACTTCTGCCTTGGGCCCTCTGGATATTCTGTCATCCGCTGGATGAATTCTCCATTTGTTCTAGGCTTCAGGGAAACTCGGCGTCCCTTTTCCTCCACGGTATCTATGGAGATCCTTCCATGGTAATTGGAGAACCTCCTTTTCTTTTTCTGCCTTTTTTGCTTTGGACGACTCGTTCCATCAGGGATACTGGGGTCTCCTTCTATGTTTGAAACTTCAGCAGTTTCACAGCATCCACCATGCTTTTCTTGCAATTGCATTAGCTGGCAGGAATATTTGAGGTCATAGAGACCTGTTTGTTCAGTAGCGAGTTTAGGCACCTCCACTATCCTAGGGTTGTTTTGTTGGTGCGTCTCATTTCGGGTTCTCCCTAAGAGATATCTTTATCCTTATCCGTATCCTCATAGGACCGGAAAGGTCACTCTTCTGTGGGGTAAAGTTAATTACAGGAACGCCACATCTTGTCCTCCATGTTTGTGGTATCAGGTGTATTTTTGACTTTGGGAGGCGTTATTGCAGCTGTTTTCACTGTATTTGCTAGAACCCCAGCTGGTATTCCTACAGGTGAGCAGACTTTGCTGGCAGAGCTCTCTCAGGCATCTCTCTCAGGTAGCTCTCTCAGGCATCTCTGTAGACTTTTTCTTCTTTACCTTTGCAGATTCTGAGACATCAGCAGTACTGTGCACAAATTCTTTCTCATTAGTGATATTGGATGTGCACTTGTTCAGAAAAACTTCTGCATTTTTCTTGTGACCACAGCATTTTGCTTTCTGCTGCAGTTCCTTGGCTCGCTGAATTTTTTTTACCTCTGGCTGCTGCCCTTTTTCTGGGGCCACATAGGGATCATCCTCATCATCAGAATAAGGCCTGAAGGGACACTGCTCCCCATTCTTGTAGAGTCTGTATTTGACTTCAGCTGGACGGCCATTTTAAATTCCATGTTTTTTTTTTTTTTTTCCCTTCACACAAGTGGTAGAGTAGACTCTGGTCACAGCATCAGTCCCTTGTGTGGGTCACCATCTGTTGCAGTCCCCCCAGTCAAACTGTGGCTTTCTCTGGAGCAGTGTAGTTTTCCTGCCTGGATGTGTAGCCCTTTAATTCTGGTCACTGCTGCACGTGATTTTGTTTTTGCTGCTCAAGCTGTTGCAAAAACTGTATGCAGGTAAAAGCACAAAAAAAATTCACAGGCAGTCCCCGTGGCCCCTTTGAAATTCAAGGGCCACCTCTCATTCCAACTTCTGACACCATATGTAAGAGATGTGTGCAGAGGTATGCTAATGGAGACTGTTTAGGGTTAAATTAACATAAGGCTTAATTTCCTGTTCCTTTAAACAACACAGCTAATAAAAATATATATAAAACAACAAACACCTATCCCTGTGTAATGGCTAACTCACTCCCCAGTCCCTATCTGTAAGACTGGGGGAAGGGGAACCCATTACCAGCATACCACCCCCAGTGTCTCAGCGGTACCTTAAAGCAGGTAGTCCTTCAGGTCGGTGGTGTCCAGGTGTCTTGGTGTGTTTGAGGGTCCAGCCTCTGGCAGGTTCCTGGTTCCTCTGTGTCCAGGAAAAAAGGTCTGGTGTCTTGTTATCAACACAGCTCTTCTGTGTGCTCAAGACTTAATCTCCCTATGTCAGTACAGTGTGTCTGGGCTAAGGAAAATCTCCCTCCTATGTCTCACATAATGCTTTTTCACAGAGCTCTGATTTGTCCAGGTGGAGACTGGCAAATTGAGTGGCTGCAGTTAACCAGTTCCATGCTGGATTCAGAGCTCTGAGGCAGCTTTTTCCAAACAGTGATAAGTCCCTTTTATTGTGAGATGCATTTTAATCCCCCACATATTATTTTCCTTTCCCTAATTCTGATTGAAGTAAAGCTTTCGTATGCTAATGCTTATATATACAGCAGGGCCCCGGGTATACAGTGGGTTCCGTTCCAGAGGCCCGCTGTATAGTGAAAATCACCGGAAAGCGGATCCGGCGATTTTCACTTCTGCGCATACGCAAACCGGCATTGTTGCCGTTCTGCGCATGTGCAACCTATGGTATGTGCACGCAACCTATGGTATGCGCACGCAACCTGCGGTCTGCGCATGCGCGCCGGGTGCACCCGCCCGTTCTGCGCATGCACGATTTACAAACCAACATGGCGGCCCCCTTCTCGGTGCCGCCGTATCAGCGGATCGCCGAGAAGCGGGGCCCTGCTGTACCTATTAGTCACTACTGATAAGATTTTGTTTTTATTGTGTCCCTTTGACAATGACACTGGTAAATTTTGACTTCGACTCCCAGTCAGGTTGGCCAATGTCTTCTGGCAAAATTATTCTGTTTCTTTACACATTTAGTTGGCAACCTAAATTTGTTCAACACGACTTCCCTGGTGCAATGGCCCTCCGGGTGTTCTACACTCCCTGCCATGAAAATGCCTTTGAACTACTACAATACTGTTATGCTTTAGTTGGTTGAGAATGCCTGGTGGACACTATGGGGCTTATTCAGGTAGCTTCAATAGTGACTTAACGCTTGTTAAAGGCACTTTCCAAGCATTTTTGCATGTGTAGCTATTCAGAATGCTTTAATAATATGTCAAAATCACTTTGAAATGGCTTTTTAACAACTGTTGGCACTCTTGCTCTGACAAGCCGTGTGGTAGCTATGGTGGCTGGCTATTAATTTATTTTGAATGGATAAAAGCCCTATTAGCCATATGTCTAATAGGGCTTTTGCCCATTACTGTGTGGTGATGGTGGGTGTTTGTGGTGAATATTATATTTGCCCCAGGGTGGGAGGTTAGGCCTTGTGGGAGGGGTTAACCCTCCCTTACATTATCGGTTGTAACATTTTGGCTTTATTTTTGTTAAATAAACCATGACACGGTGTAATATGTCATGTGTTGCTGTTCATCTGAGGTTGTATTTATCTCATTTTTAGACCTGCTAAGGAACAGATGATTGTTATTATGTCCTGATATGTAAAACCATGGAATTCAAAGAGGGTGTACTTTCTTTTTCACATGACTGTATTAGTGTAGTCATAAATAACAGCACTTTAATACAATACAAAAACAACACGCTATACACTATCAAATGATAAAAGACAGAAATAGGAAAAAACGTAATTGCATTTATAATATTTTCCACACTTTGTAGGTTAGATAATAGCCAATAAAGAATATCGCTGGTGAGCACATTCACATGTCTTAGACAGGTCTGCAACCCTGCCTTTCAACCATTATCACCTCGCATACAGTGCTCCCACTGCAGCAAGGGATTCTGGGAGATGACATGCAAATGAGCACACAATGTGTCACCTTTTGCCTGGAATATCCATTCACATGGAGCCCATTTAAGCTGATGTTTCGCCGTTCACACAGCTTTTAAACACAGCATGGGACTAGCAAAGCAAGTTTAAACCACTCACAGACATGTTTCAACCTTGATGGATATCATCAGTGTGAGGTTGTGTGACAGATATGAGAGCACAGTAGTGAACAGAGGATATTACGGCCCTAAATTAGTGCAGGGTTTCTGCGCAACTCCACGGTTTGGAGATTTACCAAGGGGAATCCAGACCAGGACGTCTAGCTCTCCCAGCTTTCACAGGACTAGAGCAACTGATTGAGCAGGGAGATGATTAAAAGGTTGCTCTAAGCTGAGCAAGAAAGAGCTGTTTGACTCTCAAGAAGAGGGTATGCTGAAAAGCTGTGTTATGCTGAAAAAAATACTTTTTTTTGTTTGTTTGATTTACTCCTGTTATCTGCTGTAGCATTTGTATGGCAAATATAAACAGGCCAAGCTTTTCACCTCTGTCTCGGAAGACTGTCTCCTCTACCTGGAAGGCTGTGTGAAAGTGCTGATCCTTGGACAAAAGGTACAGAGCAAGAAGGTACTTTGTCACATATGGTGGAGTTTTATGCGGGCATCACACTGACAAGCCTGTAAGATGCAAAAGGGAATAGAGGAAGTAGTCACAGCCCTGGTCCAATCCACATCTATACAACATGAAATCATCAACAGGCTGGCTGAGGGTTATGCCATACAGCAAGAAACCAATAGCAGGCTGGCTGAGGGTTATGCCACACAGCAGGAAAACATGGCAATATTGCAGAGACTGGTGCTGGCCCAGGCTGAAGCTCATCAACTGCTCAGAGAGGAGCAGAAAAATACCGCCCATGCTTTACATCAGGAGATCCAGGGCCTATCTGAGAGGCTTACCGGGGATACCGCAGAAGCACATCCTAAGGTGGTTAGAGTGAGTAACTACCTGCAAAAGATGGTGGCTGCAGAAGATGTAGAGGCCTACCCCATGGCGTTTGAGAGGACGGCGGAGAGAGAAAAATGGCCTGTGGCTGAATGGGCAAGTCTGCTAGCACCGTTCCTGTGTGGGAAGGCCCAGAAAGCATACTATGAACTGGAACCAGCTCAAGCCAGTGATTACAGCGAGCTGAAAAAGGAGATCCTGGCGCGCCTAGGGGTGACAACGGCGGTCCGTGCCCAGAAATTTCACTCCAGCCACATTGTGGAGCAACTAGTGATGGACCGATTTCTGAGAGGCTTACCTGTTGTCCTTCGTCACTGGGTCAGCCAGAGTGATCCCCAAACGGCTGACCAGTTAGTCTCGTTGGTATAACGGTACAGTGCAGCTGGAGAATGGCTTCAACCCCCTATCCAAGGGCAGCCCCAGAACCGGAAGGTCCAAAGCCCCAGCAAAATTGGTAAGACTGTTCCAGGAAAAAGGGGGAATTTTGATGAACAGGTTGGGGTCTATAACACCAGGGACATAACCACAAGAGAAAGGAACTTTGTTAAGCGGGAAGAACCTATAAGGGACTATGCTGTAAAATGTTTTAAATGTCGAGAGTTTGGACATACTGTATGGCAAAGGACTGTCCCAGAATGGTTGAACCCATGGAATGTAATGTGGGTAGTAATAATGAGGATGATTACTAACTGTATGCCCAAACTGTGTGCCCAAGAAGATCCTATCAGATCAGGGTGACCATTCATGTCTCGGGTAACCAAGGAGTTATGCAAACTTCACATAAAACAGTTAAAAACCTCTGTGTACCACCAACAAACTGATGGTTTGGTGGAGCGGTTCAATAAAACCCTAAAGGCAATGCTGCGGAAAGTAATTGATAAGGATGGAAAAAACTGGGATTTTCTGTTACCTTATTTAATGTTTGCTATTAGAGAAGTGCCCCAAGCATCTACTGAGTTTTCACCATTTGAATTGTTGTATGGTAGACACTTTAGGGGGTTACTTGACATAGCCAAGGAGACATGGGAACAGGACACTACACCCCATCGCAGTGTAATTGAGCATGTAACCCAAATGCAGGAACGCATGGCAGCCATTATGCCTATAGTGCGGGAACATATGGAAAAGGCCCAACGTAACCAGCGGAATAGCTATAATAGGAATGCTAGGGTCCGTAGGTTTCAACCTGGAGACAGAGTCTTAGTGTTAATCCCCACAGTAGAAAGTAAATTTCTGGCAAAATGGCATTTTCTACTCCTGATGGTCTTTTCCAATACAAGGTGTTGCCGTTTGGTCTGCATGGGGTTCCTGCCACCTTTCAAAGGATGATGGACAGAATATTAAGGCCACATACATTATATGCAGCTGCATATTTAGACGATGTAGTGATACATACGGAAGATTGGGAATCCCACCTTCCAAAAGTACAAGCAGTGTTAAACTCGATTTACTCTGCAGGGTTAACGGCTAACCCAAGGAAGTGTACAATTGGCTTAGAGGAAGCCAAATATTTAGGATATTCTATTGGTAGAGGGTTAGTGAAACCTCAAAGGGCTAAAGTGGAAGCCATAAGGAATTGGCCCCGGCCAGTCACCAAGAAACAAGTGAGAACTTTCCTTGGCCTAGTTGGATATTACCGGAGGTTTATCTATAACTTTGCTACCCTTGCATGTCCCTTAACTGATCTGACAAAGGCAAGGGTACCAGTAATGGTAAAATGGTCCCCAGAACTAGAACAAACATTCAGGTCGTTGAAAGAAGCCATATGTGCCCAACCAGTGTTAGTAACCCCCGATTTTGCTAGGGAATTTATTTTGCCAACCGATGCGTCGGACGTAGGGCTTGGTGCGGTCCTCTCACAAGAGAACCAGAATGAAGAACATCCTATCTTGTACCTAAGCAGAAAACTTAACCCACACGAAAGAAACTACTCCATAGTTGAAAAAGAGTGTCTTGCAATAAACTGGGCAATAGACAGTCTTAAGTACTACTTGTTAGGCAGAAAATTCAGCCTGGTGACAGACCACACACCCCTAACCTCGATGAGTCAGAATAGGGAGAAAAATAGCAGAGTGACACGCTGGTTTCTCAGTCTGCAACCCTACAAATTCTCAGTGGAACACAGGGCAGGCAGTAGACAGGGGAATGCAGATGGCTTGTCAAGAATGCATTCACTGGAGTGCACGGTCGCTCACCCCATTAGGTCTGAGCAGGAGGGGAGGATATGTGACAGATATGAGGGAACAGTAGTGAAAAGAGGATATTACGGCCCTAAATTAGTGCAGGGTTTCTGCTCCACTCCACGGTTTGGAGATTTACCAAGGGGAATCCAGACCGGGACTTCAAGCTCTCCCAGCTTTCACAGGACTGGAGCAGCTGATTGAGCAGGGAGATGATTAAAAGGTTGCTCTAAACAGAGCAAGACAGAGCTGTTTGACTCTCAAGAGGAGGGTGTGCTGTGTTATGCTGAGAAAAAGACTTTTGTTTTGTTTGTTTGATTTACTCCTGTTATCTGCTGTAGCATTTGTATGGCAAATATAAACAGGCCAAAGCTTTTCACCTCTGTGTCAGAAGACTGTCTCCTCTACCTGGAAGGCTGTGTGAAAGTGCTGATTCTTGGACAAAAGGTACAGAGCAAGAAGGTACTTTGTCACAGTTGGTATAAACTTGCTTTCAAATATTTCTAGACTGGGTAGGTTTACCATACAATTTAAGTTATGGTTTCCATGCCTTGGCTATTTTTCACCTGGTGGCTGAATATCTATGTATCAATAGTTTCATTTAGTTTCTTTCCATATTTTCAATTTGCTTGCACAGCAATGCCGTCCAAGGGGAAGACAAACCCGAGAATCACCTGTACCATACCATGGATGGCTTTCCATAGCTTTGTAACCTTTGGGCATGTCCACCACATGTGTACAAACGATCCCTGCTGGCCACATCCTCTTATAAATACATTTTTTTTAATAACAGTTCATGAAAAAATATACAGGTTTTGCTTGATTATAAGGCAACATTTTTTTCAATAAAGTTAAAAGCACAGACTTGCCTTATAATCGGGCCCGCCCACTTTGCGAGAATCAACAGTCGGATGTATGAGGTAGGCGAGAGAGATTTTTTTTCCAGCTACTAGTGAAATTAAGGGGGGGTCTCATTAGATTCAGGGTCGCCCTATATTCGGCCAAATACAGTATATAAAGAGTAACATACAAGAAACACAATGCAATACAATCAGATATGACAACACAATTATGTAAGACTAGTGTTGAAAATAAAAACTGTCTACATTTAGTAACATTTTTCTAAATTGGATAATTTATCTTTTTTGTTTTTCTACAATCTTCTAAAGGAATAACCAAGTCAGCATCTGTTACATATTCAACATATTTTTTTCTTTATTTCATTTTAGAATGTGCACAATTATAATTTATACAAAATATATTATATTGACTTAATTGATGTAACATTGCTATCTGTATACTCCAGATATTACCAGGCACAATACTTTCTAAAGTAGATGCAAACTTGGATTTTGCATGGAAAATTGTATTTCAGAAATCAGTGTACAGTATATTCCATGTATCTCTGCTTATTTTTGTATTTTCTCCTTTATTTCTTGCAGTTAGAAAACCTAATGTTGGATAAAGATGGGCATATAAAAATAACAGATTTTGGTCTCTGCAAAGAAGGAATCACAGATGCAGCTACAATGAAGACATTCTGTGGCACCCCAGAGTACTTGGCTCCTGAGGTAGGAACACGAAAATAAAATGTCCAACATGTTATATAAAGTTGCAGCATTTCATTTCCATCAGTTGTACATATTTTTTAATTTTTACTTTTAATAAGTGGTCACAGTTGGGATTTCTTTTTAGAACTATTTTTATGATGGATCTCTAAGTGCTGCTATTTAGGAATCAGTGACATACACTCCTAATGATATTGATTTACACTCTGGTGTGTTTCACTATAGTTTGGTGTCAACATGTAAACTCTTTAATATCTCAAATCATAAGAAATATCTAAAAAGTGTAAAACGTCTTAAAAGAGTCTGTAACATGGCCAAGTACGTTCACTTAATTGCCTGTCCAGTACACATTGGTGCAGTAAATAAAGGGACAACTGTTTAACCAGTTTAAGTGTAATGGGTTTCTTTGCCAGTGCAAACTCAAAATGCTTAGTAAAAAAAAAAAAGCAGCGAAATTCCTACAGTATTTACATTCATGTTACACTTCTCCATCCACAATATCACAAATGGGCTTTAAATGACACATTGCTGTTCTGTGTGTTGCTGCCCTTCTTTCACTAATGGCAGGAAAAAGGTAAAATACTGAAAACAAAGATAAAAGTTCTACAGTATTTACAAGTAGTGGTACAGTATGTGCAATAAAAATAGGTTCTGGAGAAATCAAACCCATATATAATGGTTCACAGGGAATAGGAGGGGAAAGGTAACGCAAGGAATAGCCATTCAGAGCTACCACTTAATTTTCTTTATTGTAAATAAATCTAGAGAACGGGGTGTATAACTGGTGCCTACAAGAAAAGAAAAAAAAAAGGTTTTATTAACATCAAATTGTTTTTTGTTGATTGAATTTGACAACTTTTTTTTTAATCTGGAAATATTATTTTCTTTTTCTACAATGTACTCCAAAAATATTTTTCTTTCGTATGTTGAGCGTTTTTGGGTGTTACAAAAATGACTCGTTATTCATACTCTTTGTTCTGGGATTACACATACAAATGTTTATACACATACAAATCTGTTTTTATTGCTTTCTTTTACTATTTTCACTGACCATAAGCCTGGGCTGCTAATAACAACGAGGCAGTGTCATTGGTCAGGATTTTGTGTTTCCCTGTTAGTATAGTAAATTCCATTAGCATTTGTCTTACACATTGTTTAAAAATGCATACAAATTGTGACACGTTTGAACTAATGAACTTTTAAGCCTTGTCCATAGTGAATTTGCAGTGAATCAACGCTCAATCGAAACACCCATTCTTATTTTGTATATTTCACCATAATTATATCACATGCAACAAACAAAATGTTTACCAATTTGTCATCGAGCATACCAGATATTTAGACAAATGTTTAATTAGTATGATTGGCAATTTGAAGATGACTAAAGAAATGCACATTCCATCCAATGGTATAGAACAGAGGAACAAGTCCAAACATCGATGCAACAAAATTCACAACACTGTGTTCACAACAGTAAACAATATACAATAAAGTCTATATGTAACATTAGGAAAAAGCTTCTACGTTTGTTTCAAATGAGCTCAAAATAGGTGCAAACTTCCATATTTAGCTTGCCAGGACTGCGTAGCCTTAGATATTTCAATCAGAGTTTCAATATATACAGTTTGTACATTTTGTAACACAGCTATCTAAGTTTAAATTACTTTTGTTCATATACAGTAGTATTGCATATGCTGTAGTCAGTACTGAAAACAGTGCGCCCAGGACCACTGAGATACCGTGGAATCAAGGTGCACGTCTCCCACCGATAAACAGCAGCTACAATGAAATACACTAATAAAAAAAAGCTGTGTGTGCTGTGCACGCGCATAGTAAGTGAAACTTCTTTGACTTTTGTCACAGAAATTGTATTTGTGTTGGTGATGTTTTAATTAAAAATCAAAATACAATTTCATTGACAAAACGCAAATAAATTTGACTTAGAATGCGCGTGCTCGGCACACATCCCCTGTATTAGCTATTTGCAGTAAGTGTGAATTCCTCGTGTGTGCGTGTGACTGAGAGTGTGACTGACTGAGAGTGTGACTGACAGAGAGTGTGACTGACTGAGAGTGTGACTGACTGAGAGTGTGACTGACTGAGAGTGTGCGCGCGTGACTGAGACTGTGCGCGCGTGACTGAAAGTGTGCGCGCGTGACAGAGTGTGCGCGCGTGACTGAGAGTGCGCGCGTGACTGAGAGTGCGCGCGTGACTGAGAGTGCGCACGTGACTGAGAGTGCGCGCGTGACAGAGAGTGCGCGCGTGACAGAGAGTGCGCGCGTGACAGAGTGCGCACGTGACAGAGTGCGCACGTGACAGAGTGCGCGCGTGACAGAGTGCGCGCGTGTGACAGAGTGTGCGCGCGTGACAGTGTGTGTGACAGTGTGTGCTGTGACACAGGAGGAGAGTACGAGTATATATGAATGACGGATGTCAACGCTGGGCCCCTCCTCCACCTTGATCGGGTGCTTGGTGTAGCAGGAAGAGCCCTCCCTGTAGTCCTCCTATGAAGTTGTCCTGGGATGACTTGGGCCCCCTCTCTTCCCCAGGGTGGGGCGGCTCCTCGTCTTCCTCCTCGGCCCCCCTCAGCTCCTAGGTCTCCTCCGCCTGCTCACCTCCCCTGCACGGGGGTCCAGGGGGAGAAGCAGGATCCCGGGACTCGGGTCGGGCAGGATCCCTGCATGTCCGCCTCCCCCCAGATATCCAGCAGGGTCTCCATGTCAGACAGACATCCCGCCGGGCAGGGGGTCGGTGACCGGCCCGGAGATGAGCTACCAGCCGGAGGCAGGCATGTGGCGTCCGTGAGCGTCGCCATGACTACCGCATGCGCGGCATGTCAGCGGGCGCAGGGAACAGCGCATGCGCGGCATGGCAGTGCACGTGTGGGGGGAATGGCGCCGCTGCCAGCCGCTTCTGCGCATGTGTGGCGTCCGTCAGTGGCGCCATCACAACTGCGCATGCGCGGCATGGCAGCTGGGAACGGCGGCCGTTAGGAGAGGCGCAGCGGCCGGCCGTGTGAGGAGAGGGGCGCCCGTTAGTCAGACACAGGGAAGCGGATGTAGGGAAGAGGGAGGAGAGAGGCTGGGCAGCGGCTCCTCCTCCTCTCTCAGCCAGAGTACTTGCGGGGCTTCCGCCATCTTATTACACCCGCAGCACCGGAAGCTCTGCGGCAGCCATCTTGCTATACCCATGGCAGTGGCCGTGTGGGGGGTAACAGCGGCCGTTAGGATCGCCGCCGCCGCATGTCACAGCAGGTGTGTGGGCAGCATGTCACAACGGGTGTGTGTGGGGGAGCAGCGGCTGTTAGGAGCGGCGCCGGCGGCTATCGCCGCCGCATGTCACAGTAGATGCGGGGGGGGGGGGGAGGGGGGAGCCATGACGTCACTTCCGTTTCACATTTCGCCCCCAACTCTCCCGTTTTATCCCATCAGAATAGGTGCCACTAAAGAAGTTTCACTTCAATAAAGAAACATATCACAACAGTCTCTGTAACGTTGATTGTAGAAAAATACTCACAAATTCCTAGCTGCTGGAAGTAGCACCAGCGTGCTCCCTACCGAAGAGGAACAATCAGGATGAGAAACAGGTGAATGGTGGTGCATGATGAAGTATGATGGGTTGGAAACGGGAGTGAAATACAAATATTTATTCAACACATGAAAAAACAGAGGACCGCAACATGGATCCCTCTAATGCATTTCACGCTAAGTCAGTGCTGTGTCAAAGAGTAGAAAGCAGGTATACCTGTACAAGTGGTGGTTTAAATACACTTAACTTTTCTGAGCATGTCACCATAGGGTGGATAATGATTGTGAACACCTGAACTACACCTTGTAGTCAATCAACATCTGAAAAAGAGGCTCTCAACTGAAAAGAGCCTGTTAAAAGAATTATAGGTGAATTATATCTTGCGACCTTAGAGGTTAACAAAGAAAACAGCCCCATGATGCTGTATCAAATGGTGTAGCCTGGTTTATTAACACCTTCAGAGCTTGAGGGGCTTGCAAAACATAGTTTTTTTTTAAACATGAACACCTTCCTACACCTCCTAGTGCGCTCAATAAACAGCTAAATCTGATCTGTTTAGTGTGAGCAGCAGTTTAATGAACTTTCCAGTAAAAATGAAATGTAGCCCACATGCAAAACTCAATAAAATTAAGTGTTCTATACGAATTGGCAGTTGAGTTTATTATGCCCAGTCCTCGAATGTACCGGCAGATAATCATCTGAATGTCAGTTATTTTTCACATGCTTATGTGATCACACAAACAGTACATGCTAAAAAGAAGCAGATGGTGACAGATGGGGAAGGTTGAATAAGGTGTTTTTGGAAACTTAACGAAATACACTTCTGTAATACTGAAGTGTAAAAATAAAAAAAAATCTCATAGTGAAATTAGAACTGACAAAAATGTATTAGACTGAAAAAAACATAATTTTGGCTGCAGTGTCTATATATCAGTTGTCTGAATAGTTGTGTCTTCAATTGTACATATTTGTGATATTATCACATTGATGAAAAAACGAGTATCAAAATATTCAGAAACAAATATAATGCTGTCGACCCAATGGATTGTATAAAATTACTCTATCAACTTTAAAACATACTCCTGCACCGTTTACAATATATTTCTACTAGATATACATACCTTTTTATTAACAATTCAGGGTTTGTATGTATATCTTTATTTATATAGCGCCATCCATGTACATACAGTAGCGCTTCAAAGCAGTAATACACGTAAATAATAACATAACACATAATGGAAATAAGCGATTCAGACATAAACGTAACTGTCTCTGTCCTGAAGATCTTACAATGTTATTTATTGCATGGATTTTCACTTTACTGTGTCTTGCTCACCTCTGACTTACACCAACAGGGCTAATTAGCTATTTGGTAGCCACACTAGGGATATCACTACACTACATATATGCTATTACTATTATAGTAAATAGGGATTTTCCCTATCCGATTTGTCGCTACCCTCCTCCCACCCGCTCCCCTTATAGGGGCATTTTAACATTATACACATTGTTTTATTTTTATGTCACTTGTTTTTCAACGCTATTATGGTTCATTAAAGTTTTTTTTATTTTTTGGGATTTTATCAGTGGATGTCACTGTTATACTTCAGGCTATGAGACATTTTCTGTGGACATATATGGTCTTTTTATTGGATTATATATTATCATTTCAGACATATCAGTCTTTCAGTGGATATTGTATCCTTAAGCATTTACTCTATTTCATCTGGGACTTTTAGTCCATACTGTGGATATTAATATCTTTATGGTATTCACCTTAATTTTGCCTTGAGTGCAACTAATAGGGGACTGTTGTGACCTCTGTTACTTTCTTCTGCTAACCCCTAAAACCACTGATGCAAATATCGCCATTCAGGGATACTCCATTTTCAGGAGAGATAGGTCAAAGAGAGGAGGAGGGGTGGTATTTTATATTGCGGACACCTTACAATTTAAATTGTAAAATTGCCCCCCGAACCCACCCTCCTTGGAAATCCTAGTTGGCAAAATCTGCCACCCCTTTTCTAATCTTATCTTGGTTGCTGGCATCTACCACCCCCTAATGCTCCTCTTCAGTCCCTCAACCAGTTTCTTGGCTCCATTTCCTCTGTGAATGAGAAGAATAAGCTGATAGTTCTTGGGGATTTCAACTTCAATTGGCTCAACCCTAAAAACACAAAATCCAGATACAACTCAAGTCACTTAAGCTAACGCAACTCATTTCCCAACCCACACCTGAAATCTTACAACCATTCCTTGCTAGACTGGATTCTCTCCTCAAATCCCAGCAGAATTCAATCCTCTGGCATCCTTCCTGACATTTTCAGTGACCATGCAATAGTATAATTTGTAAGGAAAATTAAACCACCCCAATCAACCCTAAAGTTCTCCTCACTAGAACATTTAGAAACTTTAACCCACAACAGTTTCTGGCTGACCTTACCAGCTGCCTTTGGTACAGAATTGACTTAATTCCCGACCCTGATTCTGCTCTCGACTATTTTCAGTCAGAGTTCTTAAAACTCTGTGATATCCATGCTCCACTACGCAGAATAAGAGTACGGGGGCCCACCTTCCATGGGTTACAACTGACCTTATAGCACTCTTCCAGTTCAGGGATGCCTTGTGGAAAAGCTACAAAGTAACGCACTACCAAGGATCTTAATCACTACAGATGCTTGCGGAATATGTGCACAAGGCAAACAAGACATTCAAAAGCACAATACTACTCTGACAATCGTCTCCAGAATACATCAAACCAAGCTAAGTTCTGGAAGGTTATCAACAATATATTCCAGCCTTCTAACCATCAACAACCAAGTAATATCACTAAGGAGGATATTACTCTGACAAACCCCACTGACATTGCAAATGCATTCAATGATTACTTTGTGGGGTGTGCTACTAACTTATTAGCGAAACGCATCCCAAACCACAAACATGAATCTCATTCTGTGAGTACCCCTATAGCCCCACCCTC
The DNA here is from genome assembly GCF_040206685.1 of Ascaphus truei. Classification (NCBI taxonomy): domain Eukaryota; kingdom Metazoa; phylum Chordata; class Amphibia; order Anura; family Ascaphidae; genus Ascaphus; species Ascaphus truei. The sequence continues at coordinate 213,190,281 of NC_134486.1, forward strand.
TCCCAACACTGCCAACAATTTTCAATTTAGCTTAGTATCCGAAGAGGAGATTACACAAGCGCTCCTCAAATTAAAACTAAGCAGCCAAATGTGGACCTGACTTACTGCAATCTTTTTCCTAAGACATGATGCCCCAGCCATCGCCAAATCAATTGCTTCCATGGTCAACTCTATTCTGTAAGCAGGCCATATCCCTAAGACCTGGAAAACTGCCAGAATTGTCCCAATCTTCAAAAGTGGGGACAAAAACTCTATCTCAAATTACAGGCCAATCTCTCTTCTCCCAATAGTATCCAAAGTCATGGAAAAATATATTCACTCCCAATTTAGCGATTACTATACCAAGACAAATTTCCTTAGCCAATTCCAATCTGACTTTCGCCCCAAACACTCCACCGTAACTACCCTGTTAAAAATTTGAAATGAAATCCAGTGTGGAATGGAACGGGGACAACTCACTGGTGCAATATTTCTAGATTTTGCAAAGGCTTTTGATACTGTTATCATGTTATCTTGCTTAACAAACTCCAGTGCTCTAGTATAGGGAAGCATGCTTTAAATTGGTTTCATTCCTACATATCAGGTAGATCCCAACATATGTCTATCTTTGGCTCTAACTCCAACCCCTTGGATATCACCTGTGGTGTCCCACAAGGCTCTGTTCTGGGGCCCCTACTCTTCTCAGTGTTCATCAATGATCCCCTCAGAGCCAGATGTTCGTACTTTGGTATCTCCAGTAGGTATGTAATTAGAAGCTTTCCTCTGTAAGTGAATTTTAATCTTGAGCCTGAAGGGTTTATTTACTAAGCTCTGAAACTGTTAACAAATTGTAGTGAATGGGAATTAGCAGATGTTTATGATTTCTGATCTTTGGAAATAGATCCTTGCGAGTAACAGAAAAAGCACCCTGTAAATTTAGCAAGTGAACATATTGAGCTTGTCGGAACTTTATTTCTGTTCTTAGATCTGTTCATTTATGGCAGTGAGCATGCTGTTCTCGAATGTATTTTCTGCTGCTCTGTCCATGGGGTTGTGGAATTTGTCAAAAGCACAGGACAGTAAAGCGTAGATATTTAGGTGTCATTTAACATAAAGTAGAAACTTAAAGACTCTGAATATAAATTTTAATCTATAAATATTTTACAAAATAAGTAGATGGATGTTGAGTAACAATAATTACAAGTATTTATTTATTTGAAAGTAGACTGCAACTTTAAAAGAAAATGTCTTGATGATTCAAGCTTCCAATATGTCCATCTTGTTGGACAGTTTGGCTTCTGAATTTTCCTGTGAGCTGTTATCAGTTGCCACTTCTGTTCAAAGATATTTTACATTTAAGAATGAGCTACCAATATATATGATTAATTTAGCATAATCTTAGTAGCTGCTTTCAGAAATAAAGATACACTACCTGAGTTTTGCATGGAGATTTACAGATGCTGCCAAGTAAAAGTCTATTGTTTTGTCAAAAAGGTAAACCTTGCTTACATTTCTGTCGAAAGTGATTGTAAGCTACAGTTCATACAGTGAACACACTTTTTTTTCTTTCGTTTTTTTTTTACTCCAACAGCTGTAGTGATAAATAAATAAAGGTGTATCCACAATGCTGGAACTGTGAGGTGCACACAAAGCAGTATGTTGAGTTAACAGGAAACAGTTTGCAGTCTGTAAGTTCTCCGTTTATTTTCATAGGTGTGCAGACAGTTTTCTTTGATGGTTCCCCCATCTGTTCTGTCAAAGATATTAATGCTTTTGAACAAACTAAAACTAATGCATATTTTTGTACAGCTCCCTAAGAGTGTAACAAGAGTGCATGCCAATTTTCAATTAAGTATTGGTTTATATGATCAATATTTTAGGCAAGTGTACAAACACAATTAAAACAGCAGACATAATTGGGACCCATTCATTAGCTGAATATCATTTGCACATCTCTTAACAAAAGCTCAAACTCTTGCATTTGTGATTGTGAACTTATATTTGTAAAGGTACAGTTGAGGAATCACAATAATTGTGTAAATTGTGGTTAACGACTCCTTTTATGTAGTGCTGCAGCTTGCCCAGGCTCTTCCTGACACAGTCTTCTAGGGTTTGTTTATATAAAAGGGGAACAAACACGTGTATACACACGATGAACAAAGGAGAAAAGAACCCCAGTGAAGCACTCATACATTATGTTGAGATGATGGTGTAAATTTAAAACTAGACTTTATTAGAAACATATTAAAACAATGGAGATTAATATAGGATTAAACTTTGTATCACTATGCTTGATTACCGGAGGGATATAATAGTCCCTAGGTGGGTAGTTATTGTTTAGTGTTGCTTGAGTTCACTAGCCCCCAGCCACCTAAGTTAGGGAAGTCTGGGGGAAAGCTAGAATGAGGGATTATAGTTACTATCCTTATATGGAATGCCAAACTATATACAGTACTTGTAGTGCATTTGGTGCAATAGTATTGAAATGACACTGCTAATGGTGGGTTGATTGCACAGCCTATGGTTAGCTAGTGTCATTTTTATCTTGATACGATAATGCATCTATGTTGCCTTAAGGTTAAATGAACAGTATAACAGTACTGCCCTAAGGATGTACATAAACGGTAGCTCTAGGTCATGTTTGTAGGACCTGTAGCTATAATTGGTAATATACGGTAATAGTTATAGTATAATGTGCTGCACTTCTAAGACCTAAGGCACGTCGGCAGAACTCCTAACTTAGATACAAGCACTGAGCCCTGTGACACAGACACTGCTATTTAGAATCAATGACAGAGCAGTCAGCGCTGAGACTCAGTTCTTGCACAGTTTATACTCCTGTATTACCCGATGGTCTAAGGGAGCCTTTCTTCTAGGGATTATATATATCCTACTGACAATTACATAGCAATTGTAGAGCATACTTACCTGTGCTGTTGCTCAATACCATTCACTGCTACTACAGAGTAGCTCCATTCAGGGCTAGCAAGGTATAGTTCACATTTTATATCTGATGAGCTCAATTATTATTATATAATATATATACCTACTGGTGCTTTACTGTACATCACTACACTCTGCAGATTAACCCCTCATCCAGGGCTTTTCAGGTATAGCAATCAGTGTTTACATGGTGCTCTATGTCAGAGATTATGTTCATTTCAATCTACTGATCAAGTCAGTTCACAACCTTATATGGATAAATAGCACACCCTTTTAGGTCTGGGGCAGATTATCAAGCAACTGCCACCATTTGTCTATACTGTGTTCTATCTAGTCTATCAACTACTGCAGTTAGCAACAGGTCTTAGAAGTGCAACACATTATACTATAACTATTACCGTGTATTACCAACTATAGCTACAGGTCCTACTAACATGACCCAGAGCTACCGTTTATGTACATCCTTAGGGCAGTACTGTTATACTGTTCATTTAACCTTAAGGCAACATAGATGCATTATCGTATCAAGATTAAAATGACACTCAATTGCTAACCATAGGCTGTGCAATCAACCCACCATTAGCAGTGTCATTTCAGTACTATTGCACCAAATGCACTACAAGTATATAGTTTAGCATTCCATATAAGGATAGTAACTATAATCCCTCATTCTATCTTTCCCCCAGATTTCCCTAATTTAGGTGGCTGGGGGCTAGTGAACTCAAGCAACACTAAACAATAACTACCTACCTAGGGACTATCACATCCCTCAGGTAATCAAGCCTTGTGATAAAAAGTTTAATCCTATATTAATCCCCATTGTTTTAATATGTTTCTAATAAAGTCTAGTTTTAAATTTACACCATCATCTCAACACAGTGTATGAGTGCTTCACTGGGGTTCTTTTCTCCTTTGTTCATCATTCCTAATTGACCCATTAGCACCTACACTCATCATTATTAACTCACCATTGCAAGCAGCAGTGGGGGTTTCTCTATAGTTTACCTGTATACACACACAAGGGGCACTCAGCCCTCAACCTTCAGCGGTTTATTCTTCCATTAGTGACACTACACATTTTGACACAACACCGTCACTTTAAGAACAAAATAAATCATAAAAGGAAACATTTTCTCCTGTCAGGAGTCTAACTCACATGCATATCCCTATCTGCAATATTGGCTGGCTAAGCCAGTTACCAACTTTAAATAAAACACAGGTATAATAACATTGAGTCCTTAACTGTGAGTTGGGGACAGCATCCCAATAGATCCTCAGTTGCTGCAACGTGGGGGGCCGTCTACCCCAAACTATATACTAGGGAGCAGCTTCCTTCCAGCCTCCAGGCTCTAGGAGAGAGACTGAAAAAGCAACCCTCTCTGCTCTAAAAACCTGTTTTAGTAATTAGGAGAGCAGATGAGGGAAACCAGCACCATTAATCTCTGGCCTGGAGTTTCTATTCCAAAGTCTCAGCAAATGTGAAACTGTGGAATGGATCATTTTTTCCCTTTTTTTTCACTTTCTGCCTTAAAATCGGACAGACAGCTGCCTAATATTCTGGGACTTTGTCACAAAGTATACAATACTATTTGTAAAGTCTGGATTTATCATACTTTTTGTATACAAGTTTTACAGTGAAAAATTCACAGCCACTCAATTTCATTAATTTCCATTCTGTGTAACAATAGCTATTGTAAAGTTGAGTGAAACCAGTTGTTGGAAATTTACGGTCTTGTTTTTTTACATTGATTTTTACTTTTCTTTGGGTTCTTTCCACAATGCATCCACTAAATTTGTTTTTATTTTTAATCAGTACCACAGCCAGTATATATGCACAATCTCACTCCCAACTACAAACCATTTTATTTCCCATTTTTAAGGCAATTTGACTGTAAAATTGTACATTCTTCATTCACTGCAAAACATTCCTTTATGTGTGAGCTAATATCTATAAAGGGGCTCATAGATAATTGATCCCCCCCCCAAAAAAATTCTTACATTATTTGCCTTTATTTTTCATTGTTCATCCTAAGAACAATTTTTACTGGGGAATGAATTATGTAAAATTATATTTTCAAGGACGATCAGTGAATGACTCAATGTTTATTACTGGAGTCCCTTAAACGTTCTTTATTCAGTTAGTTAGGAAGCACCAACTAATAAAGCGGGATTGTATTGTACAGTGTGCTGTTTACAGCTATGATTTTGGGCCAAAGTTTTCAAACAAATTAAAAATGGTATTGTAGGACATGTTTTGCACCTGTATGGAAGACTATTGAACATAGTGCTAGAAGTACTTTAGTCACCTGCGGAAATTTCAACTCTAAATGATTTGCATTCGGTTCAGCAGATTTATAACATAAGCAATATCATAGGGGCCTTGTTGCAGGGTACATGCAACCAGACATGCGGGTTCTCTTGATAAGGCTTATTTATTGAGCCTTAAAAACATACAGCACACAAAAACAAAATAGCTTCTCTTCAGCATACAAAAACAAAATAGCTTCTCTTCCGCATTGAAAACAAGGCAGCTTCTCTTCAGCATGCAGGACACAGACAGTTCATCACACATGTACTTTGAAAACAGACCTTATAGCAGTAATCTCTTCAGTATTTCAGTCCTGTCTCCTGACCAGCTAGCCTGCATGTGTGTACAGCCTGGGGGTTTTAAAACACCTTGATTATGCAGCTGGGGTCAGACTAATTAAGCAGCCCTTCTCAACTGAAACTTAACCTCGTCACTGCTGCACTGCAAGCCTAAGCATAGGTTTGCCAGGTATATGGCTGGTGACGTTCATTCACCCTGTCACATTCCTTCCCTGTTAGTGTGTGGCTGGGGCCACGCGTGGCTGAAGCCCGATCATCCACACCTTCTCTAGAAAAGAAATCAGCATTTGCATTTTCTTTTCCAGGCCTGTACTGAATCTCAAATGAGAAGGCTTGGACGGCCATATACCACCTGGTCAATCTAGCATTGGAGTCCTTCATACTATTTAACCACTTCAATGGAGCATGGTCCGTCACCAGAGTAAAATGGACTCCTGCCAGATAATGCCTCAAAGCCTTGATTGCCCACTTTACTGCGAGGCACTACTTCTCAATCACTGAGTAGTTTTTTTCCCTCTGAAACAATTTCCTACTCAGAAAAAGGATCGAATGTTCCACTCCCTCAAACTGTTGTGACAACACTGCCCCTAGCCCTATCTCTGATGCATCGGTTTGCACTACAAAAGGCCTGTTGAAGTGTGGACTTCTAAGGATGGGACCCTCTGATAGACACCTTTTTATGTCCTCAAAGGCTCTCTGACACTCCCTTGACCATACCACTTGTGTAGGGGCACACTTTTTTGTGAGGTCCATTAATGGCGCTGCAACTTCCGAGTAGTTGGGGATGAACCGCCGATAGTACCCTGCTAAACCCAGCAGAGAGCGTACCTGCATTTTTGTTTGCGGGGTCGGAACTTCTTTCAGGGCAACTACCTTGTCTGCTAGTGGCCTTACTTTTCCACCTCCCACTGCATACCCTAAGTATTTGGTTTCCGCCTTACCTAAGGCACATTTCTTAGGGTTGGCTGTGAGCCCTGCCTCTCTTAGAGATTTGAGGACCGCTTTCAGCCTATTTAGATGGGCCCGCCAGTGTTTACTATAAATGACAATGTCATCTAGGTAGGCTGCGGCATAAGCCCTATGGGGTCTCAGCACTTTATCCATGAGTCTCTGAAATGTGGCTGGGGCTCCATGCAGTCCAAATGGCATTGTCACAAACTGATATAAACCCATGGGAGTGGCAAAGGCTGTTTTGCACTTGGACTTTTTCTCTAAAGGTATTTGCCAGTATCCTTTTGTTAAGTCCAGTGTGGATATATATTCCGCGTTACCAAGGGCGTCAATTAACTCGTCCACCCTTGGCATCGGATATGCGTCAAACTTGGATACCGCATTGACCTTTCGGAGGTCCACACAAAATCTTACCTTCCCATCAGGTTTAGGGACCATAACTAGTGGACTACACCACTCACTGCATGATTCCTCAATCACTCCTAAGTGTAACATTTCTTGTACCTCCTTCTCTACCAGGACCGTACGACTTTCAGGCAACCTATAAGGACAGGAACGTACTTTTACCCCAGGTGCTGTCTCGATCACATGTGAAATTAAATTAGTTTGCCCTGGCAAATCAGAAAAAACATCATGGAATTGTGTAATTATTTCTAACAAGTCCCCTTTTTGTTCAGAGGACAACTGTCTACCCATTGGGATTTTATCGTCACCCACGATGTTCTCCCGTGGGGGCTGAGGACCCAATTCCGTTTTCCTCCTCCACCGGGTGGATGAATAGAGACCGCTGCATCTTCCAGGATTTCAGCAAGTTCACATGGTAAATTTGTTTACCCTTCCTGGACTCTGGTTGAGCGATCTCGTAATCCACATCACCCGTGTGGCAGAGTACTTCGAATGGGCCCTGCCATTTGGCTAGGAGTTTGCTCTCACAACTGGGTAACAACAACATCACCTGATCTCCTGGGTGAAACACTCTCATATGAGCATTTTGATTGTAATGTCTCTCCTGACTGTCCTGGGCTGACCTAAGATTCTCCCTAGCAAAATGCCCGACCACAACTAGGCGCTTCCTAAGGTCCAATACATATTGCAGGGTATTCTTAGACGGGGACCGCTGTTCCTCCCAGGACTCCTTTAGGAGGTCTAGGATACCCCGGGGTTGGCGGCCATACAGCAGTTCAAATGGAGAGAATCCCTGTGGAGGCCTGGGGAACTTCCTGCACTGCAAACAGCAGAAAAGGGAGAAGTTCATCCAAGGCTCTCTTCTCTGAATCTACAAATTTTCTCAGCATCCCTTTTAGAGTTCGGTTAAATCTTTACACCAATCCGTCAGTCTGTGGATGGTAGACCGATGTCTGAACAGACTTGACCTCTAGTAATTTTAAGACATCCTGCATCAGTTTTGCCATAAAATTTGTACCTTGGTCTGTCAACATAACCTGGGAAAGTCCAACCCGTGAGAACAGCTCAAACAACTTGTTGGCTACTTGTTTCGCCATTGCTGTTCTCAGGGGGAACGCCTCAGGATATCTTGTTGCATAGTCAACTATTAATGGAATAAACCTGTGTCCTTTCGCAGAAGGTTCTAGAGGTCCTACCAAGTCTACCCCAATCCTCTCAAAGGGAACTGACACCAAGGCTAGAGGAACCAAAGGGGCTGGTTTTTGTCCCTTCGGATTAGTTAGCTGGCACTCTGGACATGCCGCACATAACTTAGCAATATCACTATGCATCCCTGGCCAATAGAATCGGGACGAAATACGGTCCAATGTTTTATCCCTGCCAAGGTGACCACCCCAAGGGACAGTATGGGCTAGAGTGAACACAGATTTAACAAACGCCTTGGGAACCAATATATGTCTGGTGACCTCCCCTGTTTGTGTCTGCCTATTCACCCTATATAGGATATCATTTGATAATTCAAAATGGGAGAATACTATCACCCCCTGTGCATTCAATATCTGCTCATCAATTTTTACCACTTTATCATGTTGTCTAGCAAGGACCCTTTGCCTCTGGCAAAAATCAGGGAGGTATAGGTCTGGTAAATCTCCAGGGCCCATATCCCCCTCCCTCTGGCCATCCCGAGCCATCACTTGTGACTTCTGGCTACTAGAATCGTCACCTTGAGACCCAGATTTCTGCAACCAGTCCTGTTTGTCAGAGCGTCTTTGCTTCCGAGTCTTTTGAACCCGGTGTTTACTGGGAAAAAGGTCTGCCGAGAAGGGGAACAGTTTGCCAGGGTTCTCCTGAGCCATAGAATAAGGCTCCTCGTGAGAGACTGGAGCCATTAGGTCTGAAAGGAAAGGCCAGTCCCGGCCGAGCACAACGGGGGCAGGGAGCCAAGGAGCGACTCCTACTTCGAGGTAGGTCTCCTGACCTTTCACCTGTAGCTGGATTTTGGCCATCGGATACCGTTTTACATCGCCGTGTATACATTCTATACTCCATGGAGAGTCAAAAGAACACACGTTACGCTGTAACAGTTCCTGGAAGACCAGAGTTTTCCCAGAGCCCGAATCTACAAGGGCCTGGACGTTTTTTCCCCAACCTGGGCTGGAAGTAGCCAGGGCTTGTAATTCTCTCTAGTGAAGGCCGAGGCAACGGTCCTGCTGAAGGAACAATCCATCTGTGGACAGTTCACATGCCGGTGGCCTTGTTCTCCGCATGCGGAACATGGAGAGGGTTCCCTCGCAGGAGGGTGTTGTGGATAGCGCTCAGCTGGACCGGATACTGGACACCAGGCATCTAGTGGGTCCTGTGGGCGACGTCCTCGGAAGTTCCTCTCATTTGGCAACAAGCCGACATCAGGAAGGGGATGAGGGTCTCGGCAGTGCCTGGCGTTTTGACTTCTTCCTTGTTGGAAGGATTGCTCCTTTCGTGAACGTGACGGTTGCGTATGGAGGGGCCGT